>NW_028230452.1:2343904-2663665 GCF_043228905.1 Azolla caroliniana | reverse complement strand
GAAAAGTACTAATGCGGCATATAGCATAAGAATCCGACTGTCTCTGTGTGCTCAAAGGAAGAGTTCTGTTATTAACTAAACCAATTTAGAAAGCGTCCACAGTTATTAGTATACCTAGAGGTGATAAGAGGTCATAACCAGAAATCGATCAAAAAACCTCTGATTTTTCCCAGGATGAAGACACACTAAACTGCTATAATGAGTTCGGAAATAAGTTCAATCCATACCTAAACAAAACGAAACTTTGCGTCCGACACATGATTCAAAGTGAATGTGCATTCCCATGAGACTGCCATAGAGTGAAGAATAACTGAAAATAACTCTTCACAGCGACAATTGCTCAGAGAAGCCTAAAACTCCGATTTACCTAGAGATGACGAGAGGCAAGATCACAGGATTAGAACCTTCAAAAGCCCCTGCTTTTTTCTCAGGCATATAGATGCACACAATTCTAATGTCAAGCTGTCCCTTATGATGAAAACAAATAAATAGGACAAGGAAACCGAGTCGGCCTTGCATAAACAGGTGGGATCAGAAAGACGTTTGATTCGATACACGAGAATGGAAATCTCTAGCAAATCAATGAGACTAACTTCGGATCTCAAGAGAAAGTTCAGTACGTGTGTAGAAGAGATGGGATGCTGGTGCTGCTTCCCGTGTAGAATTTCCATTCCAGGGTGAGAGAGAGAGAGAGAGAAGCACTTGTTGGAGGCAAGGATGGGCAAGAAACACAGAAGCTTTTCCTTCGCAATCCTCTGCTTCTTTCTCAGGCCTACAACAAGTGGTGGAGGTGGAAGCAGAGGCAGAGGTAGAGACAGAGACAGAGCAAATTAGGGTTTCTGAGGGGGAGAAACGTTAGGGTTTTAAAGAAGATAGCACGGGCGGTTTCACACTAGGGAGCCCAACCCGCCCACTCACTCACTTTCCCTTAGGAAGGGCCCAAATGGAATCGTATCGACCAATTCTTCTCATGTATAGACAAACAAACAAAAGACCATATGGGATTTACATCCTTCGAAGCGAAAGCTCGACATTATTGATATGAACTTGTAAAGGGGGCAACGCAAAGATATTGCATACAAAAATCAAAATGAGGATTTCTATTTGGTTGTGTCTGAGTGCAAGAAGAATTGTTCAAAGGCCAAAAGTTCGAGATACATATAGTACAGTATAGGTATAACTTTGTGGGTACGTAGCCAAAGTTGCTTTTTGGGGGGGGGTACTGGCCCTCCCACAGTTGCCAAAGTTTGTGTGGAATGTGTTGATTCAGCCTAAAATCAATGCAAACGCTAAGGCGGGATCTTGCATCCAATAGGTTTTTGCTAGGAATCATAAGAGCATAGGATGTTATTAAATCATTTTCGCTTAAGAACTGGCCTTCTACGTGGGATGCCTTACTTAATTAGACTCTTCTAGCCAATTCTCTATTTTAGGATAATGCAGGAAAAGTGTTGGGCTTGTGAACTCGCCTTGCCTAGTAAATTGGATAATAGGCCAGCTGCATCTGTAAGAACTTTGACTCAATTTCAACAAATGCCACAAGAAGATCATCTTGCACATCTACAATCAGTTCATGGTGCCAAAATAATGACTGCTAGCATATTAGCAACATATTCTTCGTTTTCTACAACCTTCCAACCTAGGCAGGAACATCTATGGTTTGGTTGCTTCACAAATAATACACTGATGACTGTTAAGGGTTGTAAAGAAACGATGGTGATTCTTGTGTAGCGGAATAGATATGTGTGTTTATGTGTGAGAAAAACAGAGGAGAGAAGAGAACACAATATAGATAAGGAAGACAAATAAAATACTCAAGGTGTATATTTCACAAGTAGAATAGAGATACAAAACTGTAGCATTACAAGGAGTCACAACCGACTTAATATGAAGTAGGAGGAAGGTACTTTATATAGGGTCACCCTCTCTCTTCATTTACTCACTACAAACGTTCACTCTCTCACTAGAGCCTTGAGGAATGTGAAGTCTTATGGTCATGGGGAATGTGGAACCCATTAGTTATGTGTCATTGTTAAGCGCTTGGATTGCACCACAACCATTCATGAAGAAGAGCGCATCAACAAGGACGTAGTAAGCGTTGAAGGACCTACGAAGAGGAAAAGAGGCTAAGGGACACCCAAATGTGAAAGGCCCATACCCTAAATGTGAATGCTATATAAACCACCTAGTGGTGGCTTTGTGGGGGTCTCCCATTTGTAAAGAGCTCCTATTGATTAGAACTAGAGTTTCCTCTCCTCCTTGTAACCCTTGAGTTTAAGAGAGATTAGTGAAGTGTTTAATTAGAGAACACTAATCTCTCTTCCTCGTTGGTGTTAGACCTCTTAGCTAAGAGGGTTAATGAACATACTCTTCCTTCTTATTGCCTATGTCTATTAATCTATTGTCTATGAGAGAGAGCTTGAGAGAGTGAGAGAGATATCTTGCTTAATAATCTATTAACCGTTAAGTGAGTGTGAGGCTCGGAGGTATCCGACAACTACCTCCGCCCGATTCGCCATCAAAAGGGTATACGCTGGTCCGAGCTCCGCAAACGACATCGAGGAGTTAACTCCATCGATACATAGATCGCACACATCTATTTGGCGCCGCTGCCGGGGATACGACCGCCGCTTGAAGCCGATTTCGAGTAGTCAAACACTCGTAGGCAACCCACTTGACGAGGGAAGAAATCGAAAGGGAACCACCATTTTCCGTTTATTTTTATTTTTGTTTTTGCTCACTATTTCATAGTTTAATTAAGTTCATTTTTGTTTTTAATTTATCCTTCCTTAATCGCCCGAACATTAGCAAGCTATTCGTTCGGTTAACACTAAGTATAGTTGAGATTTCGCCGTTGTAGGGCAAGAGTGAACACAAAAAATAATAATTCAAAGATCCCGCTCAAAGTTCATCGAAGATCATCTTTCGACGAACCCGTATCTTTCGACGAAAGATCAAAGTTCGACGAACCCACATCCTTCGCCAAGCTCACATCCTTCGACGAAAGATCATCTTTCGACAAACACTCATCCTTCAACGAAAGATCAAAGTTCGACGAACCCACATCCTTCGACGAAAGATCATCTTTCGACAAACACTCATCCTTCAACGAAAGATCAAAGTTCGACGAACCCACATCCTTCGACGAAAGATCATCTTTCGACAAACACTCATCCTTCAACGAAAGATCAAAGTTCGACGAACCCACATCCTTCGACGAAAGATCATCTTTCGACAAAATCCTTCGACAAAAGATCATCTTCCGACGAACCCACATCCTTCGACGAACCCAAATCTTTCGACAAAAGATCAAAGCACACCAAACCCACAAAGTCACTTATAAATAAATACTTAAATTTTTTAAATAAATAAATAAATAAATAAATAAATAACTGCAACCCTTGACAAGAGAATATGGCCGGATCCTCATGGACAGGGATGTTCAAAACCCGACCCACACGCCAAGAGGAGTCTACACAAACCAACCAAATACAGGGTGCTGACCCATCTAACCCGTCTCAGTACCATGGAGGGTGGCTAACCCCGGGAACACTACCAACCATGAACCTCTTATCAAGCCCAGCAAACAAAGCACCCCTCGACACACCCCCACTACAAGAGAGCCCAATAGCAGACCCACTTAGCGTCGAGCGCCATATACGGGACACCATGCAGGAGTTACGCGCACTAGAGCAAGAAATCAACATATGGACGGTGCAACTTGCAAAAAGGGGGCAACCGGAAGGCGTCACCTGCGATATTGAAGCCGCTTTAGCAGAAAGGAAAGACATGTTTGCGCGAGTACAACAAAAACTTAATCTTCTAGAGGCCTCGTCACGTACGCACCGTCGGGACCGCGAACACAACCCCGCACCACATTCAAGCACAACAAGGAACAGCCCGAACGAAGCCCACACACGACGACCTCCAACCCCACCGCGTATAGAAGTGACCCCCACACCAGACCAAACTACCTCAACACCCCCGAATGCCGAACTTGCACTGGCATTACAATCCATCCAAACCCTCGTGGCATTGATGGAAAAAGAACGAGTGCCCGCCGACGATTCGAGAAACCCCACAAACGACTGCGGGAAGAGCGCTTCCATTTCTAAACTAGTCCCCCGTTTCCTTGGTTTCGGTGATGCATACGACCACGTAGAGAGGTTCAAGCAGATATGCCGAGCTTATGAACCCCTCACCGAGACCACTAAAGTGGCTGCATTCGGACTTACACTCGACGACCAAGCTGGAATTTGGTTTAGGACCTTGAATGAAGACATCGTCGCTGACTTCGAGTACGTCATCGAAGATTTCCTGATAAACTTCGCTCGTCGAGGGAATAAATGGAACCCGATCGACCAGCTTTTTGCCCTCAAGCAAGAAGCGACTGAGACCGTTAGAGACTACATACGCCGCACGAAAAGCCTCCACCATCGTTGTAGCCCAAGCGACAAGATGTCTGACGACAAATTGATGAGACGCTTCATCAACGGGTTGTTCGACCCGACACTCCAAAATTTCTTGATCGCCAGGATGTGTCGGTCATTCGCTGAAGCTTGCACAGTAGTAATGACTTTCGAAGATTCAATGAGCGGGTTACGGATACCCACCCAAGCCCCCACAAACAACCGTGAGAAGCCCTTGGATTCCGCCCCACTCGCACCGCCGAAATCACCTCGGATGGAAAGGCCCCTAGCATACGCCCAACGAGAAAACGTCTGGTGTGCGGTGTGCCATGGCCATCACACAGGGCATGAGTGCCCCCTCCTCCACCAACGGAGACCTCAATACTGTAAATGGTGCAAAGCCTTCGTGATGCACTCTCAAGAAAACTGTTGGCAAGCCCCAAACGGAAGGTATAGCCAAACACCAATGGTTGAGCATCCACGTTCACCACCGCCGCTTGCTCGCCAGCAACTCTCGGCAATACTTCCCCAACAACCTCCATTACCACGCATCGGAGCTCGCCTCGCCGAACTAGAACACCGTTGATACCCAAACCCAAGCTGGGGGAGGTATGCCCGACTATGAAGATTCATACCGAGAGTACGGTGTCGAAGAAGAGGTACTCTCCCACTTCATAGATTTCGAAGGGGACCAAATACCAGTGTACGTCTTGAGAGGAGAGCAGAGGGGCCCGTCGATGGGATACCGCAACAATAATGGTCTCAGACGGTCAGATTTGAAATGTTTCAATTGCCAGGGTCCACACATGGGTAGTGAGTGCCCCACCAAACATGAGTACTACAACAGGATGGCGCAGCGACCCCGATAACCACCACTCGAAACACCTCCACAAGTTCCGGTACAAAACCTCGCCCAACACCCACAGGACCTTATCGAGTGGTTCCAAAGAGAAGCATCATGCCCAGGATGCGGTAAAGAACACTTAGTACCCGATTGCCCCGAAAAAAAGAAAAAAATTGGCACAAATCTGCTATCTATCGTACCATCCACAGTTGGCGCCAACGTCATCACACGAGCTCAAAGAATAGCTCATAACCTACAGTTCCACGACCAGGGCCTCCCCACACTCTTGCGGAAGAAACAGAAATCCAGAAAAAACGCATCTATACAGCGCTCACAACAAACTCAAGAACTGGAGGGAGATGAAGAAATGATACCGGCCAACCCTAATCAAGAACTGCCAGCACACCTCGCAGCATACCCAAACCCAGTGGCTGAAAAACAAAAAGTCGAAGAATACATCCAACTCATACGCCACGAACAGTTCGAGGGGTCACTTAGTCTCCCAAGCCTAAATTTCGACCAGATTGAAGAATGGACAAATCCTCCACCTCAACGCACGGATAAACACCGCCCCACCAGTTGATCCTGTCCCCCTACACTCGCGGGTCGCCACACACCTAGGTCGGGCGTTCACGGACACCATCCTCCGCAAAGCCCTTCCTTTCAACCACCCCCTCGCGCACCTCATGCTCCACCAACAACTCCCACCACCCGTCTTCACCACTCCTCCACTCCTCCACGACACTAGTGCCCGCTTCAATGCCGCGGCGTTCTACTCTGACTTGGTCGATCGCTACCAACTCACCCATGGCCTCCAAGCCGCTCTCGACTACATCGAACAAGGCACAGGTTGGGACACTTGCCTTGATTGTCAATCAGCTGCACCCGTCCCCTGGGAGTTTGATTTCTGCGAAACCCCCCTACTGCTCACTCGCCTCTACACCTACTACCCGGAAGTCGCCTCTGAATCCCAGGTCGATATTTTCCTTTACCCCCATGTTTACCGCGACAAGATGTCTACCTGGGCGTCCACCCACCCCACTTCAACTCGGGGATGGTTCCACCAAGTAGTGGACCCACTCACTGAACCCCCCGGCATTCAACCCCCGTGGCGACTCCCATGGTTCGCGCAACCGTCGTTCAGGGAATGGTTCGCCCTACACCCCTCCGAGATCCGCACCAACCCCTCCTTTTTCCCCCTCCCGCGACGTTGGCCATGACCCGAATTTCACGCCGCCCAGGCACGATTACCCACCCTCCGGTTCAATTGGCCTGTATTCCAACAACCGCCTCATGAATCCCCGACGGAAGCTGGAATGATCCGCGTCATGCGTTGTTTCCTCCGTACCTACCTCGACGTCCCTGATCCTGACATTCAAGCCAGCCTCCGTTTCTTGCAACTATTGCTCATACTATTTGATGTTGGCCCTTATGAGACCCTGGCCTTCAAACGACACTGCCACCCGAAGTGGGGTCTTGCGTTCGATTTAAATAAAGGCCCCACTCGTCGTCAGTTGGTCGGCCTCTGGACCCGTATCAATGTGCTCCCCGCCACCTACAAACGGGATTTTGAAACCATGATCGATACACGCTTCTTTCCCCCTTACATTAGTTTTGGTCGCAATCCCCCCTCTCACTTCGCCAGCTGCACCACCTCCACATGGATAGCTGGCCCTAAGAAAGACTTCTTCACAACGACCGATCAAATGCAAGACATTCGCTTACCACCCCTCAACATCCGACGCCTTCGCCACCATCTTCGCCACCGACCACCCCCCGACGAACCCCCCTACTCCATTCTTCTCGCCCCCGACGCCCCAAGCTCCCCTCCTACGGTGCACCCGGGAGTGTGCACTCATTAGGTTGGGGGGGATGTTAAGCGCTTGGATTGCACCACAACCATTCATGAAGAAGAGCGCATCAACAAGGACGTAGTAAGCGTTGAAGGACCTACGAAGAGGAAAAGAGGCTAAGGGACACCCAAATGTGAAAGGCCCATACCCTAAATGTGAATGCTATATAAACCACCTAGTGGTGGCTTTGTGGGGGTCTCCCATTTGTAAAGAGCTCCTATTGATTAGAACTAGAGTTTCCTCTCCTCCTTCTTGTAACCCTTATGTTTAAGAGAGATTAGTGAAGTGTTTAATTAGAGAACACTAATCTCTCTTCCTCGTTGGTGTTAGAACTCTTAGCTAAGAGGGTTAATGAACATACTCTTCCTTCTTATTGCCTATGTCTATTAATCTATTGTCTATGAGAGAGAGCTTGAGAGAGTGAGAGAGATATCTTGCTTAATAATCTATTAACCGTTAAGTGAGTGTGAGGCTCGGAGGTATCCGACAACTACCTCCGCCCGATTCGCCATCAAAAGGGTATACGCCGGTCCGAGCTCCGCAAACGACATCGAGGAGTTAAATCCATCGATACATAGATCACACACAGTCATAGAATATGATTCTATGACACATAGTTTAATGTGTAGAGAGTGGTATGACTCTTGACCTTTGAGTGCTCATGGATGCTCAAAGGGTGGTTCACACGTTACACTATGTTGAGCTTGATTCTCAACACGCCCCCTCAAGCTCAACTCGGGTCGGTTCCTTTTGATTGATGTCCGCTTCGGCTGGTATCCGGTTCAGACGATCTCCGGTGTTCGCTTCAGCTCGTACCCGGTTCAGACGGTATCCGGTTCTCGTTTGTACCCCCCCTCAAGCTTGGCAAGTCAGGAATCGTCAATCCGAGGTCCGACATGAATTACCGAAGCTTGTCGGCTCCTAAGGCTTTGGTGAAGATTCGTGTTGATGTGTTGAAGGTCGACATCTCTGGCCTGTACGCGCTCTCGAATGAAGTGATAATGCACTTCGATATGCTTTGTGTGTGCGTGGAACACCAGGTTCCGAACAGGATATATAATGCTCATGTTGTCGCAGTAAATGGGAGTTGGATACTTGACGGAGACGCCCAGATCCTAGAAAATCCTCTTGAGCCATACGACTTCACATGCAGCTACCGCTGCGCCGTTGTATTCACATGCAGCTATCATAAAGGCATAATGGTACGCCATATAATCGTTGTAGCCGAATCGGCTTACGAGTTCTTTTCACGGGTGAATACCGGGGGCAGTTCGAGGAGTACTGTCGCTCGAAGGGAATCCAGCTCGAATTTACCGTGCCGAAGACGCCGGAACTAAACGGGCTGGCCGAGAGGATGAACCGGACCATAATGGAGAGGGTTCGGAGTATGCTGGCACATGCAAAACTACCCAAGAAGTTTTGGGTTGAGGCACTGTCGACGGCGACATATGTGATAAACAGATTACCCTCAATACCCTTGGACGGAGACACGCCGCAGAGAGTATGGACTAGTAAGAAAGTGTCCTACCGGCATCTAAAGGTATTCGGGCGTCTCGCGTATGTGCATGTAGCTAAGGACCGGAGAGGAAAGTTAGATCCAAAGACCCGGCCATGCATATTCCCCGGTTACGGCGACGATGAGTTCAGCTACCAAGTGTGGGACCCGGTCGACAAGAAGGTATTCCGGAGTCGAGATATTATCTTCATGTAGGACAAGACGCTCGCCGACTGGGAGTCGGAGAAGAAGATAATGAACTCCGAGTCGACCGGTAAGGATCGATTCTCCGATGAGCAGACCCAATCGTCAAGAGACCGGTTAGCACTCGAGGAACCATCCGGTTACGGTGAGGATGTCGAACCGACAGAAGAAGAAGTAGAGGAAGCTAAAACCGGAACTGGCCAACTCCCCGAATCGGATTCGGATGAAGAGCAAATGGAGGAGCCGATTACCGAAGCCCAAAGACGGAGATATCCTCTCAAAGAGAGAAGGGCCCCCCGGAGATTTCCGGATGTAGAGCATGTGCTGTTGACCGATGAGGGGGAGCCAGAAAACTTCGAGGAAGCTAAAAGTGACGCCCACAGTCGCAAATGGTTAAGTGCCATGCATGATGAGATGGATTCTCTGCATGAGAACCATACGTACGAATTGGTGGAGTTGCCGAAAGGGAAGCGGGCACTCTGAAATAAGTGGGTGTACAAGTTGAAACCGGGAGATGCCGGCAACCCCCCGAGATACGAAGCCAGGATCGTGGTGAAGGGGTTCCAGCAGAAGAAGGGCGTGGACTTCGGCGAGATATTTTCCCTGGTAGTAAAGATGATCTCCATCCGGACGGTGCTGAGTATAGCGGCAAGCATGGACCTCAAGGTAGAGCAGCTGGACGTGAAGACGTCATTCCTTCACGGTGACCTCGAAGAGGAGATCTACATGCAACAACCGGAAGGATTCGTGGAGAAAGGGAAGGAGCGCTTGGTTTGCCGGTTGAAGAAGAGCCTGTACCGGAAGTTCGACTCCTTCATGACAGATTAAGGGTACCACAAGACACAGGCCGATCACTGCGTGTTTGTGAAGAAGTTCGAAGGAGGCGACTTCCTGATACTCCTTCTGTACGTGGACGACATGTTGATCGTCGGATGGGACCAAGCCAGAATACGCATGCTGAAGAAGGCTCTCAATCGAACTTTCGCAATGAAAGACTTGGGTCCGGCAAGACAGATGCTGGGGATGCATATCATCTGGAACCGGCCAACGAAGCAATTGTGGTTGTCACAGGAGAAGTACGTGACAAAGGTGCTTCAGCGGCTCAACATGTTAGAAGTGAAACCGGTCGGATCGACACTCCCGACAAACTGCAAATTATCCGGTAAGCAAAGCCCGAAGACGAAAGCAGAGAAGGCTGATATGATGAAGGTTCCATATGCCTCTTCCATCGGGAGCTTAATGTACGCAATGGTGTGTACCCGACCGGATATAGGATACGCAGTCGGAGTGGTGAGCCGGTTTATGAGTAATCTTGGCAAGGAGCATTGGAACGCGGTCAAATGGATACTCCGGTACTTGAAGGGCACTTCGAACATGTGTCTCCAATTTGGCTCCGGTAAACCTCAACTTGATGGTTTTACCGATTCGGACATGTCAGCTAATGTGGATACCAGCCGGTCTACATCCGGGTATGTAATGACATATGCAGGGGGGAGCTATTTTGTGGCAGTCGAGGCTGCAGAAGACGGTTGCGTTGTCAACCACGGAAGCGGAGTACATGGCGGCTGTGGAAGCCGGCAAGGAAATACTATGGATGAAGGACTTCATCGGAGAGCTCGGTATCCGGCAAGATGAATACCGGCTCTATTGTGACAGTCAAAGTGCCATCCACCTTGCTAAGAACACAACGTACCACTCCAGGACAAAGCACATCCAGCGTAGGTATCATTGGATCCGGGAGCGAGTAGAAGATCGAGAGTTCGCGTTGATGAAGATCCACACTGCCGAGAACGGGTCAAATATGCTGACTAAAGTACTATTACCCGACAAACTGGATGCATGTCGGAAGCGGATCGGACTAGTAAGACATCCCATGCCGAAGTGAAGGGGGAGTTTCTTAGGAAACAGGTCCCTCCGGATGGGAAGTGAAAAGACTCGGTGAGATCCGAATGTGGAGTACCCGGCAACAAAAGACCCGGTGAGAACCGGATGTGGAGTACCCGGCTACGGAAGACCCGGTGAGAACCGAATGATGTGTGCCCGGCTTGCGCCGGATGATGCAGGCCCGGTGGGGAGTGCTCACCGGATGAAGGGACATATTCGTAAATATGTTTCTAAGAGTCCATCGGGGCTATATTTGTAAATAGCCGAAAAATCATATTAGTATGAATATGACTTAGGGCAAACTTAGTTGCTAGATGTGTGGTCATTTTCTTGTTGGTGCAAGATTTGAGAGCGTAATTGTGTACAGAGAGAGAGACAGAGAGGAAGAGGTCGTTGCCTCTGTTGTAACCGCCGCCTGTGGCAAAGATAGAAAGCTCGAGGTTGTTGCCTCGGTGCTTTACTGTTGTACATTGTAACATTGTGATAGTTTGCAGCCTGTGGGCTGCCATGGTTTTTCCTTAGATTGGGTTTTTTCCACGTAAACATCCTGTGTACCCTTCTCTTCACTGTGTCGTGCGTTCATTATCCGTTTTCTGTGTTTGATCCTAGCCTCGGTTGTGACCGAGCGTTGTGCTTAGGGAGCGTGTGTTCTTGTCAATTACAAGGAGTCACAACCGACTTAATATGAAGTAGGAGGAGGGTACTTTATATAGGGCCACCCTCTCTCTTCATTTACTCACTACAACGTTCACTCTCTCACTAGAGCCTTGAGGAATGTGAAGTCTTATGGTCATGGGGAATGTGGAACCCATTAGTTATGTGTCATAGAATAGGGTTTAGGACTTGCGAAGTGCACCAGATAGAGTGTTGCCAAAACTGAAAAGAAATGGGTGCTTAATCCTTATCCTTCAATTGCTCATATGTGTGATATCTTGTGGTTATACGCAAAATACCCTATTGCAAGATTAATGTGGGATCCGAGGGGTTGGCTTTGGTCACACTCCTTGGGGGAAAAGATCGTAAAGGTCCCCTTCTTTCAGTACTCAATAAAACTTGGAAGATCATTACTGCTCTCTCGGATTGTAACAATACCAACAACTCAGAAACATTGGACCAACTGGGGTGTCTCAACTTTGCATTTGAAAACCTATCGGAGATGGATCTGGTCATTTAAGGGGCCAACTAAATTTATTCTCTTTCGATGGCTATTAGTGCATATGGCATTACCAGTTGGTCATTCATTGAAAGGGAATGTAGCACCCAATTTGCGGCCATGTGGCTTTTGCTATGAAGCTCAGGAGACTACCAAGCATGTCCTATGGTCTTGTCCCTTCGCTCAACAAGTATAGAATAAAATCCTGTCTTTATTCCTAACAATCAATGTCGGTTGCCTATTCTCATGGGGATCAACGATGTAGGGAGTGTTACATTCCAGCTTGATGTTGTATGAGGCAAACAATATTCATGAGGCAATGAGAGTACATAATAGAATATTGATATTAGCTAGTCCCTTTCAACAACCTCAAAAACAGGTGTGATCTGTCCAAATTTGGAAAACAATGAGCACAGTAACGTTATGGGCATTATGGAAATGTCGATGTAGAACCAACTTTATGATGCGGCAGACATTCATCTCTCAGATGTGTTGCTTGAGATATGGAAGAACTTGCTTGCAATAGTTTGTGGCTAGTATGATAATATGCATGGTTCCTCAGAGACTATGAACAAGAGAAGGAAAAAGCTTCTTCACTCATAGAAAAAGTTGCCCTTGTTTACAATGTCAACTCGAGACTATGAACAAGAGAAGGAAAAAGTTTCTTCGCTTATAGAAAAAGTCACCCCTGTTTACAATGTCAACTTGAGCCTCAATTCCCCAAAGACTATGAACAAGAGAAGGAAAAAGCTTCTTCGCTCATAGAAAAAGTTGCCCATGTTTACAATGTCAACTCGAGCCTCAATGGCAATATTGACTTCCATGGACTCTTTCTTGAATATTAACAAATTCTAACACACTCCACAAAGTTTAATATTTGGTCTTATGATTATTTTACATCATTGTACATAAAAAGTTGTAACCTTCTGGGCAGACAAGTTCAAGTTGTAGTCTTCAGGCATTTTTTCTTAATACTATTGAAGAATATCTTTTTATAAAAAAAAACTTTGTGGGTATGTGAGCATTGAACAATGTACGGTATGACTATTTATTAGGAAGTTCGTTTCTAAGTGTCACCCTCTTGCGATGGATTCGGAAATGAAATCCTTTTCATGATTTGTCGGGCCAATTTCAATTTTGTTTTCCTACAATTCTTTTCCTTATTTTACTCCTTACTCTCACCTAAACTAGCCTGAGTGCATTTCATTTTTTTCTCTTCTACACTCTCCTATCTCTATTACCCTCACACTCCAACCTCACCTTCTTCCTTCCATCAATCTCACTATCCCCATCTCATGATCTTCGTCTTTCTTTACCCTCTTTGTTTTTCTTAAGTAACATTTTTATTACTAGTGGGAAACCTCAAAGTGAGGTGAAAACCCACAAAGAATAAAGAAAAATATACAAGTGTCAATTAGACAATAAAGAGCTTAAAAGCGCTCAAAGTAAAGATTGTAAATTTGTAGTGTGATGTCTCTAAGTTGTAGACAATCAAATAGAGATTGCCTGAGGGATTGCTTAAAGAATCTAACTTCATGCAGCTGGTTTCGATCAAAGACCTTACTATTGTGGGTTGTCCAAATGGTCCAAAGTGCCCAAAATCGTGTCAATTGGAGAAAATAGGTACTGTTGGATAGGGCGCACGAAATTTGTCCAAACATCCAAAAGTGTTTCCCAAACCTTTGGCCAAGAAATCTGTGATAAAGAGGTGCAATTAGTCTTTGTACAAATCTTGTAGTGAATGAGCAAGTCCATAATAAGTGTGGGACCGTTTCCAATCATCCACCACATCTTGCACAATGTGGCGAGGCTATCGATATCATTTGAAGATTTGACCCTGTCGGGAGCACACCCAATAGGCATCTCCATAAGAATACCCATTTCTTAAGTGGAAGACATCAATATCAGACATTACTTACCATCCATTGCACTATTGATGTGAGAACTCTACACTATCAATCTCATCTTCACCAGCAAAACCACTTTATCAACATTATCCATAAAGCACACTCGTCATAAGTTAAGAAATTTACCAATTGAATTTTATGTCCCTATTATTGCAAAGTTGGTTATAAAATCATCCTAAAGTTGTTCTAGACTCCATGAGAGGCATAAGAAACCATACCTTGATTGGGTCCTATCGTGTAGACAAAAAATGCCTACTCTTATCCCAACTGAGATAGCTTCATAGGCTTTGTTATTTCCTTACACCACTTAATGTGATGATTAGTGTTGCAAGTACCAATAAAACAAGTTACAATTTTCCTTATTGGTGTCCAAACTGTGGCCATCATTCACATGATGATGAGATGGGTTGGTTTTCTTTCACTATTCACCAAGGTTAACAATGTTTGAATGGACTATAGAGATGATAAGTTTTAGTCCTCTTAGTTGTGGCTTTGTACTCGAGGTTTCATGCTTTTGGTCATGTGTGGTCGTATTACTTCAACGTGGTTAATAACACCTGGTAATGAGTGGCATCACAAGTAAGAATCGACAACAATTCGATTTTAGCTTAAATTGTTGAACCTGGGAGTTTTCAAACTTGAACCAAACCAAACTAAAACCGTTCTGGGCATTTTCAAACCGAACCTATACCTAAACTAATACAGGTTGAACCAGTTTGACCCAAACAGATTAAACCTTAACCAATTTAGCCATAGCGATTAAGCCCTAATGATTAAGTCTAAACCGGTTTGGCAAGGTTCAACCAAACATAACCAAGCTAAGAAAGCTCAAGCCTAAATCGAGTTGAACCGAATTGCCAAATTGCAAACCGTTCAAAAACGATTTAAAAGTTCATATCAAGCTTGAGCCCACAAGGGCAAGTACGTTTGCAAAGTTACCATACTTGTTTACAAATGTGTGTTCAACACATTAAATACATTTCAAATTCTCATGCATATTGAAAATATATCAATCATTTTTATAAATAAATATTATAGTTTTCTTTAGAAGAAGGAAAAAAAGAAGATATGTATGAGTATGTATTTTGGCAACATGGATTTTGTTCTCCTTCACGTTCTTATCCTTCGATTTATTGCAACTTCCATTGTGATTCGTCTTCAAAATCAAAGTTTTATAATAATATTTCAATAATTTTAGTTGTGATTTTGGATGTGTTATAAAAGTGTGTAAACACGTGTCAAGATCCTCCTCTTTGCCATTTATATTAGAAATATCCAGCATAATTCACATATTTTGTCTTTAGAATACGTATCCTAAGTACTTATAAAAAAAAAACTTGATAAATACTTGGCATAAATCTTGTATGAGTATTATATGTTACTTTCGATACAACCCCTGGATGATGGGAGTTGTTCTCTCACAACATGTGATTGGGTAATTATGATTATCGAAACCATTTTATGGTTGCATGACAATCTAACACCTTACGGCAAGAACTAATGAAAAACATGCACCACCTATGTTGTTGTGATCACTAAAATCAATCCTCCTTTTCAAGAGGATTCGCAACATGTCAAGCCTTGGTAAGGTTCTTCATGTTGCTTCCCATTAAACCACATGTTGAGCTTGGCTTCAAACATGAGAGTAGTTTGATCTACTCCAAACAAGAGAAATTATTGATAGTTGAACACAAGAGACTAATCAATTAATAGTTCAACATGAAAGGAGTAATTTACTCTCCCACCATAAGGGAAAAAGTTTTAGTTCTATATGAGAGTTGTATAGGACAAAACCAATTGAGTTCTAAATGATATCTCTACTTGAAAGAAGCAATTATCCTGGATGTGATTTTTCATCCCAACCTTAACAATGCTTTAATGTCAATATTCTTTAAGATGTTATTAAGTATTTTAGTTAATATCATAAATTCAGATAATGATGAGCCAAACAATAAGAGATTAAGGAGAATAATTGATTGAAAATACTTAACCATACCCAAATCTCCAAGTGGACACGAGACAAACATAAAATACCACATATTTCCCATACCAACCAAATATTACCTTGTGTTATGTCTTGGTTGTTAAATAGCATATCTAAAGAAGAGAACCTAGTCTCACAAATAGAGTTTAAATGACATCCAAAGAAATCATAATGAAGGGGATAACTACTCCCTTTAGATCGCTTAACACATAAGGCTCCCAAGCTACCAAAGGTCCTTCTAGGTTGGTTCTAGTTCTTAGGGTAATTGGTTTCGCAATTGGTTTGTAAGGTTATGCTATAACAATTAGGGTACTTTAATGTACATAATATTCTTTGTTATAACTTATAATCTTATATTGCCTTGTGTAGAGAAATTTTCATGATGATTCTTTGTTATAATATTATATTGCCTTGTGTAGATAAATTTTCATGATGTTGAGTAAATGCCTGACATTTTTAAAAACACAAAGCAAAAGCTTATTGATTTGTTATGTGACTCCCAATCTCCCTTAAATGTACTCATAGTAGGGTTTACGAAATTCCCATGCTTCAAGCAATGGTGTCAAAGATGTAAACTACTTTTGATACTTACCAAGGTCACATCTTACTTAAGGCATTCTATATGTGAGTTGCCACAAGGTTGTTGTGGGGGATCAAACAACTGTCCAACATCTTGTTGGCGAGACAAGCGACAGTAAGTGTCAAATACTCTTGAGCTACAAACATGCACACTAACTGTTAGTATCAGACCCGGCCACAACCAATTTATCGTATGTATATTCGGATGCAACGATCGAGAAAGATAGTGCTCAAACAAACAAGAAAATAGAAGTACAGAAAATGAGAGAACACAGGGACACAAGATGTTTTAACGTGGAAAACCCGAATGGGAAAAAACCACGTAGAGTCCACAAACTCCGAACAGATCATTATACGATAGGTGGAATATACAATAAGAAACTCAAAGGCAACGACCTTGAGTTCTTCTTCGTCAACAGACGGCTATAGAGTTACAACTCTGTTCTCACTCTCCTACTATCACTCACACTTAGTTACAGAGGCAACTACCACAATGTAACTTGTTACGAGTGTATATATACTCATATATATAGCAGACTATTTACAAATATAACCTCAATGGGCACATCTAGACTATTTAGAAATATAGTCTCCTGAATCGGCTTCTAGCCGAATCGAATATCATTTGATTGAAAATCGATTTTTGGCCTTGGTCGAGTTCCCTATCACCTCCATTCGATCCGACACGTGCTTTTCCCATTCGAAGGAACCTGTTCCCAACACTAACTACTAAGAAAATTCTAACCTTTATCTTCTACTTTGTTTTTCTGCGAGCTTTTAGGTGGAGTTTTGAGCATGTATTCATATTTTCCTCCTTTTGGTGAAGCTTTGAACCTTGATTAGTCTTTTTTTTCCAAAAAAAGATACTACATTAGTATTAAGAAACGCCCCAAGGCTATACATAAAAGATGTACCTTTCAGTAATGAGCCCCTTTTCTAAATTCTAACCGTCGTCAAAAAGAGAAACAATGAGTAAGTGATGGTTGTTTTGCCATCTCTAGGGCATCAATTGTAGAAACAACGTCTCTTTGTTTCTCAATGTTGTCCCGCTCAGGGTTGGAATTGTTCCCTTCCCATACATCTAAAGCCCATGGAAGGACTTTTATTACTAGACATTAAAGTGTCCAACCTTTATTTGCTATCTAAACAAGTTTCATTCTCTCAATAAATAGCCACTCTATTCAGATTAATTTGTATTCTATTCTACCTGCATGATCATTAGACTCATGTTCATTTCAACAATCTTAATTTAATAGACAATCCTAATTTATTCATTACTCATTTTTAAGATGGTGGCAGACAATATACTAGTTATACTTTTCCGGGCTTGGAATAAAGGCTCATTGAGTGTTTGTTAATTCAACTCTTTTTTGCATAATGGAATGTATCTACATCCTTCCCATTAGAACCATGCATTTAACCAAAAACAATTTCAAATTTCACTCTTTTGTGAAGCCTATCAATGAAAATAACCCATTGCTTGATTTAATAGTTTATATATTAATGTATTTGAATGTTAAAAACAATGTTTATGAGAATGACCTTGTTGAAAATTGATTGTTAACAAAGGAATATGCATTAAATAACCACAATGGACACTAGTTTTCTTACTAATGAATACTACTAAAACAGAAATATATTTGTAAATATGGGCACTTTATCTCAAGATGGTAATGTAAATGAATATGAATGTTGAAACAAAAGGAACAACTTTTTATACAATGATATTGTGGAAACCTTTCTAACAACAATCTTGTAGAAGTGATCATTAGATAACACTATCAAAAAGCATATGCATTGCATAAACCATAATGGAGGACTAGGATCGACACTTAGTTACATAAAAGGATATAAGAATGTAAACAAAGTAAGGTGTAGATACAATAAAGCGTAAATAACAAATGGTATCATGGCTTTTTATTCAACATTACCTTGTTTTCTTACATCTCTTATTCCAATTCCTTTTCTTGGCATTGCATGACATCATAACAATACATAGGTCAAAGAATGTCATAAGAGTTTTCTATTTAGTGTGTAGATTCCTTTGCCATGTGATTTCAATTTTCTTTGCCTTTTTGCAATGTTGCATAAATCTAATTGGTAATCTCTAGTTGTGTGTTATAATGTTTATATAATATACCGTATTCAATGGGATATAGAATATGGTTTTGTTGTCGTTAATAGTCATAGTCCACTATCCTTATTTTTGGACATGACCAAATTATTAAGATTTTATAAACACTTGTAATACCACTCTCATAGTAAACAATGGCCTTAATATTCAACCCTAGGGAATAATTTTGGGAATCGTAAGTGATGATTGATAATTTTGAAGACACCCATTTGCAATTCAAAAAATGAATGATTTTTTTTTAATGCCAACACCAATGATATTAAAACGTGAAGGTAAAAACACATGGTTGGATTTGGACGGAAATATTGTTCTAGCCATTTAATGAAGCTTCAGTATCCTAATTAGCTATTTGTAAACATTTATGTACAAGGTGTTTGTTGAACCTTAACTAGGTATCCTATTGACTATGGTTCGTGTTCTAACAACATGACTCGATATGCTCAGCTCATGTATATTACCATTGATGTATATAGGAAAATGTTATATTAGTTGGCATATTCCCATATAGAAAAACCCTTTCAAAAGTATGTATTACCTTGGTCGCTATAACGTAATGCAAGGTGACCTTTTTGTAGCTAGTGTAGTGCATGTTTTTTTCGGAGGGGGGGGGGGGGGGGGGGGGGGGGGAATAATGGTGGGTTGGATAAATCCATATTCATTGTAACATACCTTAATCTACTAATACTTGTTGGCTAAAATGCATGCTTTCGTACATTACTCAAGGCTTCACATTCATTGAAGATGGGCCTTTCGTTATCTTCTTAATTGATTGTGCATCATCATGTCATCTTATTGTTATGAACCCCTAAATGTATGGCAAGGAATCTAATCATTACACCATGAGAAAATAGTGCAGTTTATTGTTTTTACACAGTCCATTCTCTTCCTCTCATAACTTAATTCAATTTTATGTGTGCACAACTATGTAAGTTGTAACCATGTAGGAATATTCTTGATTGCATAGATGATATGTATACAGAAGTCATATATTCATTAGCATGTGATATATTCTTGAGTGTGAAATAACCGATTAGTTCTCCTTTATCATATTCAAAGAGTGCGTGAACATAAAACATTGTTCACACTAGCATTGTGACATACTTGTCTATGTGCATTGTGCACATGCACATATTGTGTCCGAGATTTTAGTGAGCAAGAAAATCGAACCAACTATAAAATGTGTGATGTTTATCTTATATATGCTCATGGGCTAGGTTTAGTCACACATAAAACAAACTTGGATTTTGAAGGTAAGTAATGAATTCTTTTTTTAAAGCCACCTTTGATATACATGAAACAAAACTATGAATAATTTGTTGTTCACAATGACTGACAAGGAATGTTAGCTAGAAATGTGGTCAATTGTAAAAGTATCAACACACTTACAAACCTTAATTCAAATCTATGAAGAAGTAACAATGGTCGTATAAAAGAATATGATGGGGAGTGTGATCTTGCTTTAAGCTAGGCACACAATATGATCATATTCACGGCACAATATACTCATCATTCTCTCTGTCAAATAGGTGAAATTAGAAGAAGAGTGAATCCACAATGACATTGTACACAATATGTGTCTATATGTTTGTAAGTTTGTATAATGACATTGCATTTGTAGCACAACCATCCAATATCTAGTCTTGCCCTAGCTTTCTTCACCCCTAAGCCTTTATAATATTGTTGAGATTGGAATAAATGCATGTTTAACAATATTTCATCCTCGAAAGCAAATCCAAGAAATCCCATACAAAGTGCGTTCTCATGTTTGTTTATCTTGTGAGGCTAATATACAACAAAAGTTTGTATGATGACATTGTAGCATAGACATCAACAAATTGGCATTGAATATCTTCCCAACCATCCAATTTTTGTTCATGCCCTAACTCTATTCTTAGGTTTCACACACAAAGTTATGCATTAGGCCTTTATATTATCAAAATCTTCATATGGTTACTCAAAACATGGTTTTATCCTAAAAACAAACCCAAGAAATTTTTACAAAGTGGTGATTGGTTTTCTCTTCCTAATTATCAATTGCCTCATAATCATCTCACCACTTGGAAATGAAATTATGACTTATGTGTTTGTTTATCAAGTGAGGTGAAGTTACCCCAAGACATTCGATGCAGTAACACTTCCTCACTACCTCACTAAGAGACTAGAACATTGTTTGGAATCCCCTAAACCTCTCTTCGTCACATGACTAACATGGATAATGAACTTATATGCCGCATCCTAAAAATTCATTTTAGAAATGTTAATGCACCACAATATGATGTTGACAACTTACAAACATTGCCACTCCTAAGAATCTAAATAGACATGGGATTTAGAATGACACAAAATTTATTTCCATTTTCGTTCTACATATGTTGTGAAAGAAGAACACTGTGTGGAAACGTTTTATTTTAGTAACACTTTTAGTACTAGTGGGGAACCTCAAAATGAGGTGAAAAACCCACAAAGAATAAAGAAAAATATACAAGTATCGATTAGACACTAAAGAGCTTAAAAGCACTCAAAGTAAAGATTGTAAATTTGCAATGCAATGTCTCTAAGTTGCAGTCAATCAAATAGAGATTGCCTGAGGGATTGCTTAAAGAAGCTAACTTCATGTTGTTGGGTTCGATCAAAGACCTTATTATTGTGGGTTGTTCAAATAGTCCAGATTGCCCAAAATCGTGTCCATTGGATAAAATAGGCATTGTTGGATAGGGCGCATTGAATTTGTCCAAATATCCAAAAGTGTTTACCAAACCTTCGGCCAGGAAATCTATGATAAAGAGATGAACTTAGTCTTTGTACAAATGTTGTAGTGAATGAGCAAGTCCATAATAAGGGTGGGACCGTTTCCAATCATCCACCACATCTTGCACAATGCGGTGATGCTATCGATCTCTTTTGAAGATTCGACCCAGTCGGGAGCACACCCAATAGGCATCTCCATAGGAATACCCATTGCTTAAGTGGAAGACCAGAGCTCCATAAGCTTGTAAGCCTGTTTTTCCACCACGACTGTGTTTTGTGTAGGTTCCATAATGCATTTGCATGTTCGTGAAACCATGGGACAGGTTGCAACAACATATACACTGAATGTGTTGTAATGTTATGCATTAGAATAACAATGTTCCCTTTTTGTAACTTCCAATCTTGAATCTTGTGATCTCCATTTAGAGGTGGCACGGGTACTAAGGAAAGTACCAACTCTATGACTTGATTCCAGATAACATGATGATGTGGCCCAAGACTATAACGACATGTCATGTCATTGAAGCGCAATAAGGACCTTAGTCATTTACCACATCTGCAATTGATTTCAACCCCTTCTTTGCTAAAAAATAAGCTTTCCTAGGACCTTGTTCAGCTAGTGACTATGGGAATATAGCACTCTAGTGTAAGCTTTTGAGGCGTAAAGAGTTCCATGATTCGGAATTCCTACCTCTCCATTTTATGTTGTGCAATACTTTCTTCAAGTGCTTTAGAAGCTTTGAGCTAAACAGACAGCCTTTGATGTGCCCGTCAAGCTTTCCAAACACTACATCCCAATGGTTAGTATCCCATGAGCCAAATGACTTGGTTTGCAAATGATCAAACATATCAGATAGCATTCCCTCCCAAGGCAATGTTTTTTCAACAAATTTTGGCAATAAAGTAGCTTTTCTAGCCAACATATGCAAATGCAAATTAAGAATATTTAGCCCTCCACTCAATCGTGAAGAGCATTTCTCTATTGATAGGAGTCATATACCTCTATGGGACTGCTTAGAGCACCAAAAGCTGCTTTTGATTTCTGAGTTAATCTTTTGCATCATGTGTTTCAGCCAATCAATCGTAATTAGGTAATACTACAAATAAGCCATGAATATAGATTGCACTATCTGCAATGTGCAATGGAGTGGCCATGTTGCAATCTTCCAATAGCTCAGCTTTTGTCTCACTTTTTGCAGAACCTATTCAACCTTTCTTTTCCCTGTTGCATTCCATCCCAATGGATAGCCAAGATGTCTAACCATTTCATTTGGGTTGACAAGTTGACCTGGCCACAAAAGTTGATGCCAACTATATGGTGTCAAGGGTAGAAGTTTCGACCCTAGTCGTAGTGCCGCTTCTAGCGTTGTTGTGTGACTTGTAGGTTTTGGGAGCATTTGTTGGAGATAGAGCCCCCAAGTGGCTTGTCCATGTTGGCAGGTCTGGAATGGACGTCAATGGACGATTCTGGTGGGAGCCGAGGGTCGCGCCTATAGAGTGCTCGAAAAGGGTTGATCCGTGTTGACACCTGTACGGATGTATTGTAGGCGTGGGTGACGAAAGGCAAGATTTGATCCCAGGTTTTGTGACATGGATTGATGTAAGCGGCAATCTCCTCCTTTAGGGTCTTGTTGAGGCATTAAGTGAGCCTGGCCATTTGTTTGCGAATGGTATGGGGACATAAACACCTACTAGACACCTAGTTGAGTTGCAACAACGTTGAGGACATCCCCATGGAACTCCTAATCATATACGAGTTGGACAGGGCAACCATGTTGAAAAATTACCTTACGCAAAAGTTGGGAGGCGATTGTTGGCGCAATGACGTCGGGGATGACAACGGTTTCAGCCCATCTGGTGATGTATTTTGTTATGACCAAGATATACTTGTTGCCCCTAGGGGTTTTGGGAAAGGTCCCATGAAATCCCATCCAACAAGCTTGAAAGGTGATGTGACGGTGATGAGCTGGAGTGTTAAAGCAGGCTTGCCCATAGGTTTGATATGTTGACACAAAGCACATTGTTTGATGTAGGTAGAGACAGAGTGTCGCATGTTGGGCCAGTAATACCTAACGCGTAATTTTTGGAGAGCCTTATGGAAACCGTAATGGCCCAACAATGGGTGGTAATGTTAAAATTGGAGGTACGTTTGTTGTAGGGCATGAGGGATGTAGAGACAAGGCTCGTGATGCGCTTGAATAAAGAACACCAAGTTATCGCGGACCATGAACCGCCATTGTGAGGGAAATGGTTGGAGAGAGCACAACTGATGGGTTATCTCTTGGATGGCGGGGTTGTGTTGCAGAAGTGTAGTTAGTTGTGGCAGTGGTAGCTGAAGATCGGATGTCTCATGGAGAAATTAGACAACTTGGAAGTCGGCGCAAGAGATACTATCAGCAACCAAATTGGTTACACCTTTCTGATAGGAGAGGGTAAACTAATAATCTTGGGGTGCCAGCGTTCATCGCAACAAGCGGCCCGGGGGGTGGGGTTGATGGATAAGAGAAAGCAAGGGTTGGTGGTCAGTCTCAACCGTAACCTGTCCACCACGAAGGTATGGGTGAAGATGTTGGACAGACTAGACAATCGCAAGTAGCTCCTTCTCAGTGGTTGAGTAGTTGCGTTCAGCGGGCGTGAGAGTTCGGCTAATGAAGGCGACCACCTTTTCTTGCTCGTGGCAATCAGCTTGTAGGAGGATGGCTCTAAACCCATGGTTTGAGCCATCTGACTGCAACGTGAATGGTTGGTCAAAGTTAGGATGGGCGAGCAACCCCAATTCCTGGACCATAGTTTTGAGGCGACGAAAGTTGTCTTCGCATGCAGAGGATCCCAAACGAATGACACACCTTTCTTCAAGAGTTGGAAAGGGCAAAAGTGACCAAGGCGAGGTTCGGGATGAAGCGAAGGGAAATTTTGAATTTTGAATTTTGACCTAAGTTGAAACTGAAACCGAACCACGAAACCGTGGTTTTAACAGTTTGAATTTTTTTTACCGGTTTGGTTTAACGGTTTCATGGTTCAATTCAGTTCGGTTCAAGTTTTAAAATTTTTAAACGGTTTAGTTTCAAACCAGTTCGGTTTTGCCCCTCTCAAACTGAACCAAACCGTTGCCAATTGTTAGTCATCATCCTTCTTGACGAGGTGGGGTTCCGAAACACAATCACTAGTGGACGGAATGATAATACCTTTGGCAAGCATGGCGGTGACGGCAGCATCGATGCAATCATGGTTGAGGGGGGGACATCGACGGGTATCCGTCCAGATGGGAGTGGCTTCCTCAGTATGAATGGCATGTTGTACCGGGAAAGAGACAGTAGGAGCATGCACGGGTTGGACGGCTAGTGACGAAAAACGAGCTAACAATTGGTAGATGGAGACCAATCGCTCCTGTGGACTGAGGGCCACCTAGACTTGGCTAAGGTGGGGGACAGGGGAGGTATCGTGTAGGAGGGGGAAGCACAGGGGACAAGAAGTTTGTGGGCATCAAAATCAATCACAACGCAATGCTTGAGGAACCAATCGCAACCGAAGGTGAGGGGGAAGAGTTGGTGAGGCAAGACATAAAAGTGGTGTGAGTGAGAGTGCCTAAGGTGACGGTGTAGTGGGCTTGCATGCGAGAGTGGTATAGATGTTGGTGATCGTCAAAAAGGTTGTTTCCCGGAAGCTCAACCAACCATGTTTCATCAGCCATGGTTATCTAGGTTTGTTGCTTGTGAAACTGTTGTTGCAATTTCCGATAGTGATGTCGGACGTGTCCATAATTGTTGCACTAGAAACACTTCGGGCACCCTTGGGTATTGCAATGGGGAAGGTTGTGGCGAGCCTGCATCTACACGTTTTGGACATCAATGTCCATGGGGAGCGCTCCCTAGTATTGGGCTCGCAAGTCGGTCGATGGTGGATGGGGTCAACATCGTTGAGAGTCAGATAACGTACAAGCTTCGATGTGTTGGGCAATGAGGATGACGTCATTGAATGTCTTGGGATCTTGGTCCCAGGTGCAATGAGTGATGCCATGGCGCAAATGGGGCCATAAGAAGAAATGCTTGACATGCTCGAACATGGTAGGATCGGCACGAACGAGGAGTTGATTTAGGAGAACGTCAAATTGGCCCACTAGCTCGTGTGCTTGTTGCTGCAATGTCTCGAGATGTTGTAAGGTCTTCTGGGCTGAATTTTGATAGGTGAAGTTTTGCACGAGGAGGATCACTTTGTTCTCTATCACTTCGCTTGCTTGTTGTACATACCAGGTGGCGGCAACATTTTCGAGTAGGGTGTGAACTTGTGGTAACTAGAGATCGTCTCAAAGTGGTCCAACCAAGCTAAGACATCCTCAAAGGGCAAGCCAGAGAAGGACTTCGGGTGGACCTTGGAATCTGGCCGATCTTGAGACCGGTGGTTGTTAGTAGGGAGGAAGGAGAGCATTGGTTGATTTGTGAGGCTTATTTGAAGCATGGCGTTGGAGAGGACTTACAAGAGTTGCTCCATTTGGAAGGGTGAGGTTGCGGGAACTCAGGTTGCATAGGGGTATCGGCTTTGGAGGCGACAGGAGGGAATTGGGACATCATGAACGAGGTGGTGTGGTTCAAATTTTACCCTGCGTCTCCACCAATTATGTGAAATGCACATAAAAGGAATCCAAACCAACTGGCTTGGCTTGTTACTTCTTGTTCAATTTATAGAAGATACAAAGGTACCCATTTGGGTTGGCCTAACTACATGCGTGCTAAAAGGGGTGGTGTGCTAAATGGCATGCACTTGCACGAAAGGGACACCACAATATTTACTTTGTGCCTTCATACTTGTTGAATATAGTGCATGAAGCATGAAAATGGTGGAAAGAGAGGCCTTCCTTTTTCCACAACTTTTTAGATAGGTCCATAAAAGCCACTATAGATGGTTAAACCTAAATTAGAGCTTATTAATAGCATGCATGTATCGCTATATATATGCATACCTCTTTTAGTTAAGCATGTCTACAAAGTATGTCCACTTTGAAAGGTTCTCTATTTCTTTTTTCAATGCTTATGAGAAGCAAATCATGAGAAGTTTTTAATATATATATATATAATGCTAGACCATTATTTATCAATTCTTATATCTAACATAATCACATATCTTAACAATTTGTTTATTGTGTATCAAACTTAGCTCTAGTTTGAGTTGTTCTCACATACATGAAATGAAGAGCAACCGGATCTAAGTTAGAGTACTATTACAATTGCATTAATTTAACCTCGATATTAGAAAGAAATTAGTGAGTAGAGTGACTAGTTGAGGCCAAAGTTCACATCCAAATACCCACATCCACGAGAGCAGTATGTGCCATCACATTGATGTGGACAAGCTAAATTGGGGATTATGCATATATTAAGTAGAAAACGGGGTATGTGACTTGTGTGTCCTCAAGGTGCCAAAAACATAAGAATGTGTTAGTTTGGATTCCTCACATATGATGGCTTCATGCATGATATCTCAGATTTTTAAATTGGTTTTCTACGCATTTTTTAGTAACCCATGATGAGAGTAGGACCCTATTTGATGATACAAATATTTGCTCATCTTCTAGACCAAAGAACCAAACTTATGACTCGTGGAAAGATCAAAACAATGAGTTTTAACATGCTTAGTTTATAAATTTCAAGTTTCAACGTATATTTATGTTTGTTCTCCCATAAAAAATCCCACCTACACAATTGGGGAGAGTTTATTTGTAATGATTTATGGATCCCATGGGTTCATGTTTGGGCCCCCTATAGACATTAATATATCACCATCTTCTTCAAAGCTTTTTCTTAGTATTTTGTGAACAATAAGGTGTCGGTTTGAACCAAAGGAATATGAAATATGAGCCAAGACATAAAATAAAACAAACAATTTGAGATTAATGCATACACATTCAAAGAGGAAAGGGAAAGAGGATATCTAAATAAAGCATTTTTCGCTCAAACAAAATAATTAATTATGTGACCTAGAGGCACTATTCTTTGGGGAAACCCAACAAATATATCTTGTAATGGTAGTGTCATTTGGGCGTGGAGTGCGTAGCAAGTCCATTCATTGCTTACATATAAGCATATATGAATGTATAAATGTTGGCACACTACGAAAATAGGCATGCTAAACTCACAAGTAGCATACAATCCTATGTCAAGCTCGTACATACATATATGTATGTACCTTTTTTTTGCATGCATGCTTTAGTAGAATCAAGGAGTGTTTAATGGCAATGTTTGTTACATGTGGCCATTATGTGATCCAAGGGGGTGTTCTAGGTTTGTTTAGGAAAGAAAAAAAAAATGGAATATTCTCCCGAGTTAGTTGTGTCTTGGTAAACACAAAATGCATTTTGCAAAGTCTTTTTATTTGGGTTGGGGAGGGTGTATGAAGATGATCTCTCACTCTCACCAAATTTCTTCTTCTTGGGGACCATTGATATGATGATTAGTGAAAGAGAGAGAGAGAGAGAGAGAGAGAGAGAGATTGTAAGCAGTGTTTTTCATACATTTATTAGTATAATTGCGTGTTTTCACCAAAGAGAGAGACAGAGACAGAGATTGTAAGTAGTGTTTTTCACACATTTATTAGTATAATTGTGTGTTTTCACCAAAGAGAGAGACAGAGACAGAGATTGTAAGTAGTGTTTTTCACACATTTATTAGTATAATTGTGTGTTTTCACCAAAGAGAGAGAGAGAGAGACTCCTATTTAAGCTACACCCATCTCTCTACCTACCATCCATAACTAGCAAACCATACATAACAAAATTTTATTTAGCCATGACCAAGGAATTGGCACCAACTAGGAGTGTCATATTGGGCAGCCTAGCATTCCTAGTCTTATGGATAACCGCGACCTTCCCGAAATTCCCCTTCCTTCCCGTGGGCCGAACATCCGGGGCTCTAGTCGGCTCGGTACTCATGGTAGTCTTCCAAGTCTTAACTCCCGACGAAGCCTACCAATCCATAAACTTGCCCATCCTTGGCCTTCTCTTCGGCACCATGGTTGTGAGCATATACCTCGAGAGAGCCGACATGTTTAAGTACTTGGGCCGCATCCTCTCGTGGAAATGCCGAGGTGGCAAGGACCTCCTTTGCCGCCTCTCATTCCTCGTTGCCGCGACCAGTGCCATCTTCACCAATGACACATGTTGTGTGTTGTTCACTGGCTTCATATTGAGCCTATGCAAGGAGAAAGGCTTGAACCCGGAGCCATTTCTACTTGCTCTTGCTACTAGTGCTAATATCGGGTCGTCCGCCACGCCCATCGGGAACCCTCAAAACCTCGTCATTGCTATACAAGGGAAGATCCCGTTCGGTAAATTCGTTAAGTCTATGTTCCCCGCCATGATTGTGGGTGTGGCTGTCAATACAGGGCTCCTTTTAGCCATGTATTGGAAACA
Organism: Azolla caroliniana; assembly: GCF_043228905.1. Classification (NCBI taxonomy): domain Eukaryota; kingdom Viridiplantae; phylum Streptophyta; class Polypodiopsida; order Salviniales; family Salviniaceae; genus Azolla; species Azolla caroliniana. Next base: position 2,635,069 of record NW_028230452.1, on the reverse strand, counting down.
TCTTGAAATTTTACCAGCCTCACCTTGCAAGGTGGAATTAGGCAATGTGGAGATCATTGATTTGAGGGATAATATCAATAATGACAATAGAATGCATTCCCACATTAATGATGATGATGATGATGCAAATAAGTTGGAATTAGGATCAATGGCATTAAGGGATGAATTGCCACACATTGACCAGATTAATGATGCAAAACAGCAACAGCGTGTAGTCACAAATTCAGTTACTAGATGTAATAATCAAGTATCAGCAGTTTTTAATCGTGTCATTGAGCCGAAGCCAGAGAATACAACGATCTCCAGCAACATTCAAGCATCCCCATCCTCCCAAGGATTATATTCTCCACCAAATCTTGCACATCTGAATGAGTTGGGAAGGATCCGAACCTACTGGTCGAGGTTTTTACAGAAGCCTTGTGTCTACTTTGTGACCATTGGGATGCTTGTTGCCTTTCTCTGTGGCCTCAATCTCTCATGGTGCGCAATCACGGCCGCAATCGTGCTTGTGGTTCTCGACTTTCAGGATGGTGCACCATGCCTAAACAAGGTAGTTCTTGTGCACCATTCATTGTATGAACCACTCAAACCAGTGGTGGACTTATTATTATAGCCTGTACACTAATCACAGTCTTGTTTCTTGTATATAAATTTCAAAAGGTGTCCTATTCTCTTCTTGTATTCTTCTCGGGGATGTTTGTAACTGTGGAAGGATTCAACAAGACAGGACTGCCAACAGTGTTTTGGAATGTGGTGGAGCCCCATGCCCGGATCGACAACCCTAGCGGTGTTGCTGTCCTCGCAGCTGTAGTCATGCTACTATCCAACATAGCCTCAAATGTGCCAACAGGTGGTGACCATTATATGTACATATGTATATATGTATAATGCAATGTGCTGTGCATCAAAAAACAATATGGGTCAAAATAACCAAACATATGGGAGATATAGGATATGTAATTATGTATGTATAGGATAGGGATTTCATGGATGATGCAGATTCGTTAACTCTGCATGGCGGGTGTTTCAAATTAATAATGAAATACCTCATATGTATATGTATATGTTTAGGGTTTAGGATTTATGTATATGTATATGTATGGTGAGATACCACATTGATGGAGCATTTTAGGGTTTCCTGTATTTTGATTCTTGAATATCTCATTTGTATACGTATATGTATGGTGAGGTACCACATTGATGAAGCATTTTAGGGTTTCCTTTGTTTTGAATATCTCATATGTATACGTATAGGTATGGTGAGGTACCATATTGATGAAGCATTTTAGGGTTTCCTTCATTTTGTTTTCTTTTCAGTGCTGCTATTGGGTCCTAAGGTGGCATCATCATCGTCCTCCGAGAATAACAGTAGCAGGGCATGGCTGTACATGGCATGGAGCAGCACGATCGCAGGAAATCTGAGCCTTGTTGGCTCCGCTGCCAACCTCATCGTCTGTGAGCAGGCCAGATGCATAAGCACCGATGGCCCCAAGCTCCATTTCAATCTGTCTTTCTGGATGCACCTCAAGTATGGGTTCTTCTCTACCCTCCTTATTGCTGCCATTGGCCTCCCTTTGATTCAAGCTTAAGCACTGCACACCCATCCATATAAATAATTGCACACCACCATGGCATGGGTATCAGAAGCTTTCAATCCCAAGGTCATGGGGTTAAAACTGCTTCTCCTTAGACCCCATTCCACATCATCGGTGTATACTCTGAATACACCTCGAATCAATCTCCATTGGAGGTTCTCGTCCTTGTTTTGGCTTAATTGCCGTATTGGATACATATATGAGTCTTAGCAACAGGTAGACCTAATAATGAAAAGCGAACCAAATCTACATGAAATCTTCTCAAATCTTGCTTTCTTATTATAAGGACTCCCGAGATGAGACCTATTAATATGATCTATGTATATATGTGCTTAGGAGAATTTTGTAAATATTCAGCTCTTAAACAAGCATTGATCAAAGTTTTTTCAATTGTTGTTCTGCAAATAATTTGTGGACTCTTTATGCGCAGTCACTAATTGTAATGCTCAAGGTTACAATTTCCGTCAATGCTTGTCTATATTTTGGCTTTGTTGTAATTTTAAACCATCTAAATTTGTCAGCAATTATGTGTTAATTCATTCTCTTTCTTTCAACCCCACGAGCTTGAATATAGACAGTCTTATGCATAGTCATCATTATGGGGGGGGGGGGGGGGGGGGGGGTGCTCACCTTCTACAAAAACCATGTCCCAAGTTTATTGGCGACACTCAGAGAAGAGTATATGATGCAGTGTATATCGTTTAACGAAAGAGATCAAACCACTATGGAAAGTTTTACTTAAAAAGGATAAAAGCTATAAAAGAGTTTGATGTGCCTCTCTTTCCTGCTTTTTCTTTTAAACAATAAGGATGGGAAAAGTTTTTTTTCCTCTATTTTACTTCAGGTATTGCGCCTCCCTTGCAAAGTTCTTATAAATAGTTGTTGTTAACTGTGATTATCTTATTCATAAACAACTCCCATTAGCATTAGTTATTTGTTTCTCCCCATATCTCAATTTTGAAGGGTCATGTCCTCTTATGTTGTTGATAGCTAACGAGAAGGAAAGCAGTGAAAGATGGCTGCCAGGCATTGATAAGCAGCAAGCCAATTATTGTGAACAATTTTCTTTCAATTTCTGATTTTCGTTTTACACGAAAATAGCCACTTCTAAATAACATAAAAGATAATCGTTCAAAGTAAGGGCCACCTATTTGTTTTCGTATTAAATTTTATTACATTCCAAAGCTAAATAGGTTTGATAAACTTACATGCATCTTTACCTTCGATCAACTTTGTTACTATTTGTTTTCTAGTTGTTTTCGTATTAAATTTTATTACATTCCAAAGTGAAATAGGTTTCATAACCTTACATGCATCTTTACTTACGATAAACTTTGTTACTATGTTTGCATCAGTTTTGTTGAGGCACTACTAAACTCACTCCTACAGTAGAAATTACCTTTGTGGCATTTTCAAGTCGATCTTTGTTCCACGTTCACAACAATTCCACATGACCCTATCAATCAAACTTGTTCATGAGCTACATACATTTACATTTATAAAGCTGGACAGGGAATAGACAGATACTAATAGGAAGATCCAAAAAGAATGATACATATCGATTAGAAACATGAACATGCTCCTTCCATTTTGGAAGTCATTTAACTATGCCACACTAGGTTTTACATGCATCAGTTTTCTAGGAAAGTCTAAAGTATGGTTAACATGAAATCCCCAGTTCCGCCTCATCACTGTGGTAGATACTCAACTCAAAGAAGCCATGGGAGGAATCAAGAGGATTCTTTTTTTCCATTATCACTCAGATCAGTGTGTACAAAATCATCCCCACCAATGGTCCACCTGGATCCACATATATGTATGTATGTATAATGTATGTATGACATATGTATGTATCTTTGAAGGTACTTCAGTACATCTTTGACATACAGATACATATGCATATACTCTAGAGTCTAAATTACATACATATAAACATATAAAATCCTTTATGTACATATATATATAACATGTAGCACATATACCATACATGTTATATATACATCCATACAGCATAAGTACATACATAACACTTGAGGCAGATCAGAACAATAGACACCTAACAACAATCGCCCTCCTTCCTCAAACATCCTAATGCCCATCATCAAACAATCACATCTACACTAAACCCCTCCCAACCCACCACCCCTCATCACCAAACCTGAACACAATGTTTTCATAGCAAAACTATGCTTTTCATGCAATATAACGAATGAACATGATGTTGGAAAAAAGATACCAAAAATTTGAACACTATGAATTGCCAAGGTAAAGAAGCTTTGAATGCAGCTGATATTCCCAAAAATTAAAATGTTAGGAAGAACTGCTTTCAAGCCAGATTTCTGACAGAAAAGATGATCTATTAAAATATATCTGTAAAGCTCCACTAGCATGCAACCTAGAAAGATGCATGATCCGATATATTAAAATATATCCATAAAGCTCCACTAGCAAACTGGAAAGAAGCATAAGATCCAATGTATATAGCCTTCGTCACTTTCCCAACTATTCTCATTTATCAATGGGCATCATTTACACATATGTGAGATATAGTTACGGGGGTGCATGGCATATGCGATGTCAATCAATTTTCTCCAAGTTCAAAGCAGATGGCCAAAAGAAAAAACTTGTATGAGTCATTGGAGTGGATTCAACTGATGATGGTTCATTTCTCCATTAAGACTAGAATAACGGTAGCTTGAAGTCAAATTGAAATTTGTTTTCTTCTGTCAATACAGAATACACAGCATTGGGGGGTTCATAAGGTACGGTATATACAAACTTTTCTGCCTCATCGAGTTGGCCAGATGCTCCAAGTAGATCCACAATGTTACCAAATAATTCAGCTCCTGGGATAATACCACATTTTTCATCAAGATCCAGCATGCGGAGACGGCTCTCAGTAGCCAGGATTCCTTGGTTAAATGCAGAAAGAACATTCTCATACGTCACCCTTTCCGATAAAATACCTTCATCCTTAATTTTCCCAAAAAGCTTTGAGGCTTCCTCTTCCTGTCCATTCCTTGCATATGCCGCAATCATAGAGGTCCAGGAGATAGCATTGTGGATTAAACCATTGTTGAATGCTGTCTTTGCACCTTCTAGATAGCCACACTTTGCATACATACCCACAATCGCATTCGCAACCGTTGCATCAAACTCATAACCAAGAAACCGAACCAATTCATGCACCTCTTTTCCATCTTGCAAATCTTCGCACGCAGAAAGCACATTCACACAAGTTGTTTTCTTTGGAACCAAACCAGACTCTTGCATGTGCTTAAAGACCTGGAGAGCTTCTTTACACTTCCCATTGTGGGCATATGCTGCAATCAAGGCATCCCAAGTAGTCACATCTCGGGTCGAGGTCTGGTCAAATAGTCGTTGGGCTTCTTCCACGCTCCCACATTTTCCATACATTTTAATGAGAGCAACAGTAACATCTACCTCGGCTTCGAAACCAATCTGAGAAGCACGCGACTGTATAGCTTTGCCTTCAGCCAGATCACATGGACCAATGCAAGCACTAAGGACATTAATAATGGTGTGCTTATCCTCAGACACTCCTTGCTCTTGCATTTTCTTGAATAAATTTAATGCTTGCTTGTTAGCATCCTTGCGTACATATCCAGCAATCATAGCATTCCATAACGGACAGTTTTTATCTGGCATTTTCTCAAATATTGTCTCTGCCAGCTCAAGGCTGCCTCTGCCATAGGTGCAAAGGCTACTCACATAAAATTCCTTTGGAATACTCTGAAAGACCTCGAGAGCCTCTTCCTTGTGTTCATTAGTTGCCAATGCAATAATCATAGCATTCAACAAAGGCAGGCTCTTGTCAGTAACCTTATCGAAAACCTCGCGAGCTTCTTGCAAAGCCCTACATCGCCCAAACATGGAAACAAAAGCTGAGGCAATTCCAGCATCCAATTCCAAGCCACTTTTGGAGAATTCTGAATAGATCTCTTTGCCTTCCTTCAGCGCATCCTCGCTTAGACATGCTGTAGCATTAAGAATGTATGTTACCCTGTTGGGAGTCACGCCCTCTTTCTTCATTTTTCCACAAAGAGAAAGTACCTGCTTGTGATGCCCATATTCAGCAAATGCCTTGATCAATGTGTTCCAAGCAATAACATCTTTTCCAGTCATTTCACCAAACACTTTCTGAGCTTCTTGAAGGTTGCCAGATTTCCCATACAAGTGTATCAGGCTGATCATGACCCTCTTCTCGGTCTCCAAAGCATTTCTTGGAAGACGAGAATGAATCTGCATAGCTTTCTCGAGATCCCCCTCACGAACACAAGCAACGAGGGCACTTGAGAAGCTTATATGATCGGGGAACTCATCTTGCTGTATCATGACCTCAAACAGGTCAGCTGCATCTCTATAACGATGATTCAAAGCATAAGCCGAACTCAATGCATTCCAAACCGATCCTTTTCGTTCAATCAACATCCTAAACATCTTCACAGAATTCTCAACACTTTCCAATCTTCCATACATCCTGATAAGGGCGGCACCAATTACAGGGTCCAACTTATAAGGGGAACGATGGATATGCTCATGTACGAGGCGTCCATCTTGCATATTCTCAGCCCCAGAAATGACCGACACCAAACTTAGAAATGACTCCTTCTCTGGGTTAAGCTCGGCTTGTTTAAGCATTTCATAGATCTCCAATGCCTCCTTCCTATACCCATATTGGCAATAAGCACCAATCATGCAAGTCCACATGTAGGTGTTCTTCTTTGCACGGGAGTCAAACCATTCCCGAGCTTTCTGTGGCGACCCACATCTTCTATACATTTGCAAGATGAGCCCAACAAGGGCCATATCCTTTTCGTGGTATTCATACCTGACAATATGGTTGTGAACGAGCGTACCTTTATCAAGTTGTACACGATTCCCAGCCGATTGAAGAAGAGCGGCATAGGTAGCGGGGTGTGGTTTGATTCCGATCTTATCGAGCCGATCGAGCCTTTCTAGGGTTTCCTCAAAGCTCGATCCCGCGAGACCATGGAAATCGCTTATCTCGTCGGGTTTCTCCCGTGCTGCCATCCGACGGGCGAGGCTCGATCTTTTGTTTGACAGGAAAGATCTGGACCTAGGCATCGAAGATGGTGGGGGTAAGTCATCGAAGTTTAAGAAATCTGAGGCGAAGCTTGCTGTGAAGACGAGCTGGTGGGGTAAAGGTGAGGAAGCTTCAATCTCACCGCGTGTGGGGAGCAGAGATGGTGATACAAGGGATTTGTTTCTTCGTCCCTGAGCAAGGAGCTGGGCTGCTCGAGAGAAGCTTCGGAACGCCATAGCTGCTGCTCTGTTCTCTTCTGTTGTTGCTCTCGCTTAAACCCTAACTTAAACCCTTGCCTTAGACTTTCTTCTTCCTTTTCCATGTTTTGGGATATTTACAAATATACCCCTAGGTTATAATCTCCTCTATGTAGTAGTAGTAGTAGTAGTAGTAACTTAGTAAGGTTTGTATTGCATACAGTGGGGTTACTCTTAAGACATTTTCGAAAACTTATGGATAATCCCAGTTTATTCATCGTATATATCACGAAAGCCTATTGACACCAACTTGGGCCGTTAATACACCCCCCCCCCCCCAAGGGTTTGCGTAACATGGCCTCCTTCTGCTTAGGTACTAAGACTATTTTGCTTCTAAGGTTTATCGCATTTGTCGTGGAGCCTTTTGTGTGTTGTATGTACTCTCCTAGGAGCATTAGGTTTGCCCACCCAGATGAAGGAGCGTTAGAAATGCTGAGGGAACAAATAGATCCGGGTTGGAACCGACAAAGAATAAACCAATATTTACTCTCAAATGTTTCATTCCATAACCTGCCGCCAATTTATCCTCTCCTTCTTGTAGATTGATACGCAATCTTCCACGGTTCGTCGGTGATGCAGTGAAGAACCTTGCAAATAAAGGACCGTTAGAAATGACGAGGGAACAAATAAATAGATTTGGGTTGGAACCGATAGAGAATAAACCAAATTTTACTCTTAAATGTTTGATTCCATAACCTTCCACCAATTTGTCCTCGCCCTCTTGTAGATTGACACGCAATCTTCCACATTTCGTTCGTGATACAACGAAGAAATTTGCAAAACATACGACGCAAATCCATTACTCGTCATCATCAAGGAACATATCTTTACAAGAACTCAACTTGGTTCAATAAATATGTCAAATACATGGTTAAGATATGTTTATTGAATGCAAAAGAAATCCAAAGTATTTCATGTGAAATATATGTTTATTGAATGCACAATGTTTATGATATGCAAATGTGGAAAGCATCATACTACTACCTTTTCAAGTCCTACAATCACCATATGTGGACAATGTCTAGGATGTATACATTATAGAAAAGTGAGTAAGTATATGGTGGACCATGCCAAACTTGTATTATTATGATTCAGACCTAATTATGGCTTAATGGGATGTCAATATTTGCACAATTGACAACCTATGGGCCTATTAATCTGCTTTCCAATTTTTACTCACAATGCAAAATAAAAGGTTACAATGTACGAGAGCATTCGATAGGAAACGATTCTAGAAACCATTGTGCAAATGTAGAAAGGAATTTGTGGTTTATAATGACCTAAAATATACAAGCTAAAGACATGGAATACCGGGGATGATTATAAAAAATCACATTAATCAATAACCTCAAACATTGTATCAAAGAGACTCTAGCGAAGTTGAAACACCTTTAGGACCTTCAAAACTAGTAACAAATAAGAATTTATGTCCTAATTGTTCCAATGTGTCTCAGTAGCAAACTTACACAATTCACTTTTGAATTCATTAATTTTAGGAATCAAAATGTGATATTGGTTGATAGAAGCAAGATCAAAAAGGAGAAAACATATTGTAGTGGGTCCAATCCATCCACAAACACACACTTTTGACATTAGTACACTTGTCTCTTCACATGCCAATGCGTTTTTTTTGTTAATATTTCAATGTGGATCCATCCATTACATGCTATATTAGATCAGATGGCTAGATTTGTGGGAGTCATATCTTTCCATTGAGGATGAGAACTAGCCTCGTAATCCCCAAAATAACCTACAATTTTCCAACCAACTTAAATTCTTAATAAACCATTTGATTGATTTTCAATGCAACCAACATATGGCGATCACACACTCAAAAGTCTTCAATGCAAAGTTCAGGTGTAGTGTGATAATGTTAGTATGAGTAAGAGAATAAATTGTTATTTTGAGGAATATTGATTCAAACATTGATCAATTCTTACATGCTAGTGGGTGAAACTACCTTGGTTATCATAACACAAACGAATGCACCTACCTTGGTTATCATATTTTTTTAAGTTTAGAGCTAATTTATCACAAAACATGGGAATGACTAATAATGAAATTTGCAGTGATCTCACTGGCATTATGTAACACATAATATAATGTAATATTTAACTATCAAATAACGCCTTAAAAAGTTGTTATCATGTAACATCTTGGGGTCCACAAACCTTAAACATAAGTTTGATTGTCCACATATAACATGATAGAGTCTGCAAGTTGTTTTTAAACAGTTGTTGAGCAAAGTCATTCTATCACCTCACTCAAGCAACGACATTCAATTTTCGAAAGGTAGGAATGACGTTTGCAATTGTCTTTATCATAAAAAAATGACAATATACAAATTCATTACTTAATGAGAGCAAATTCATAACATCTAATATGTTGCATAGCATGACATTGTGCGCAAAGCACAATGTGATGTCTTCTGTGTTATTAAAACATTAACATAAATAGAAATCATGTATCTTGTTTTAAGGGATGCAATGAAATAATTCTCATTCTTTTCAATATATGACAATATACGTGGTTATCATTGTGCCTCTCCTTAGGAATGCTTTTGCAAGGATAAAATGGGCATTCTTGCTTAGAAAGAATGTGTGTGTATGGGAGGGGGGATATCACACCTCTCTCAAGTTTCCTCTCATTTCATGTCTTCTATTTTACTCTAAAATAAAAAATCATGGTATCAAAGTGAGAATTCCAACCATTGTTTCTATGATGAGGGATTGTCTAGGTGTTATTTGATGCCTATACAATGGGTGTTTGCACAATTCACATAGGTTGACCCACAATCAGAGATGGAGATTGTTTTCCTATTTCTGAGGTATTGGGGAATTGCATCATAATTGGGATATGCGCGATGCTTTTGTATTTGATGGTTGGCATAGAGTAAAATCATATCTATGCAAGTTGAAGGGAGTACTAATGCGGCAATCTTCTTTATTCGAGCAAGTGGTTATTCAGTGGAGTGTTCGGCTTGCCTATTGGCAATTCAACATGTTCCACTACCCATGTAGTTAGTGGGTGACTATACTCCATTATGACACTCATTGCAAAATAGTGTTTTCCACACACATTTATTATCGTAATTGTGTGTTTTCACAAAGAGAGAGACACACACACACACAAACACACACAGAGATAGAGGGCATAAAGCGATAGATCGATGTTTCAAAAATGTGGTTTGGAACGGCTTGGTGTCTACCACGGCCTCAACAATACCACGAGGGATGTAAGATGGTGGCTAGAGGCTCACAAGAAGATGGCCAATGGCGAACGTGCTTGCGCATAAGTATTGAGAGGAGGAGGTGTTTGTGCGATGGTTGTAACTTGTAGCCAAGCCCAACCAAACGACATGGTTCGGGTTTGTTTATGGGAGTCAGCCATGTCGGGGCGGTCCAAAGTGAGTGTGGGGCAGGGCAAGCCGACCCAAGCCAAGCCAAACCAAACCAAACCGAACCAAACCAAACCAAACCACATGGTTCGGGTTTGTTTCTTGGAAGTCAGCCATGTCAGCCAGGTCCAAAGTGTATGTGGGCCAAACATTTTCTTTCTCTGCATAATAATAATGTCTTTATATTTGTGGTTATAAACTCGTAAAGCTTTTCCAAAGTCCCCAACTCTTCCCAAATATCACATGTTATGTATATGATAAATAAACTCTGCGCCAGAAACACTAACACAAATTTGATTCCTTTTGTGGGTGGATGAATGATCGATCGCATTCCTGCGTTTGATTTTGATTCTTTTCTTTAAAAAAGAAAGAAAGAGATTGTCGCATTGCCACGCGAACCAAGAAAGAAGAAAGAAGAAAGACGAAAAGAAAGCAGAATCGATTTCGGATGTGGAACAGATGTCCATCGCCTTCCATTGTTAGGTGGGTGGGTGGGTTTTCTCTTGTCTGTGATGTTCTCGCCTTTCTCTCATCTTTTCTACCTTAATCCATTTTTGAGTTCGTAATTTTTACCTTAATTTCTTTTTAAAATGTTCTATGTTAGTTCCTGTCTAAATAATCCTAATCCATCGTTAAATGCACGGATTATTACCCTAAGTCCTGTTTAAATTTCTATTTAAAGTTGTGAGTTGTGCACTAGTACTTGTCTAAATTCATGGTTTTCACCCTAATGCGATTCCTGGCTTTTACATGTTTATTATTCAAAAATGTGTGGGTTCTATCCTCACTCATGTTTTAATTCTTGGTTTTTACCGTTCATTATTTTCTATATTTGTACGGGTTCATTTGAATCTCTGCATCAATTTGTGGATTGTACCCTAGTCGTGATTTAATTAGGGAAATTCTTAACCTGATCTATGATTAAATACAAGGATTCATCCTGTGTTAAAATTTGTTATCTTTTCCTTCTACAGTCTGGTTTTGTCTATCTGCCCTCTCAACAGTCACAAAACAGCATCGAAGGCCAGTTCGAAAATGCTAATATAGTGACTTGAGCTACGTACCTTAGATAAAACACATGGTATTATCTTCCATATTTGTCCTAGCTTATCAAACTCCATCGTTCTGTCGGTGAACCATTGTCTTAATACAATAAAGAAGAACAAGGAATGACTAAGAACTTTGCGAAATGGGAGGTGGATCCTCTATTCTCGGCTGCAGAAGAAGTTCAAGACTCAGCAGACAGGTTGGGTTTGCTTCTTTCCATATTGAATGATCAATATTGGATGCATCTTTTCATCGTTGCATTATTTTGTTGGTTCTTGTTTTCCTTTTCTATATATTTCTTATAAACATTCCCATTTATTCTTTGTTTTTAGGTTAGATTCGGCTTACCGGACTTGGGTCCACACGAAAAGCTCATTGTTTGATGGAGAAGAAGCATACCTAATTGAGTTTCGCAAGAGAGAACTGAACACAGCCCTCGGCACAGCAAAATGGCAGGTCTGTGGTACTTCAGTCTTTGTTGCGATTGATTGAATGAAAGGAACATCTATTGGTTTCATGTTATATATTCAAGGTTGAAGTTGAAAAGTGGCTCTTATTTTGGTCTTCAACTAATATTAATTTATCTGGCTTCAGCTTGAAGAGTTTGAGAAGGCCATTCGTACCACACGGTTGCAACATCATTACTATGAGGAAGATGATGCCCCTGGAAGGCACAACCAATTCATTTCAGCCATCCAGAACCAGATCAGCATTATAGAAGATGCATTCCTTTCTTCAAATGATGTGAAAGATCTGAAAACTCTTCCGATTGTGAGAGTAGGTTGTGAAGATGAAAAAGATGAACTTGAGCAATTTTTATGTGGAACAAGGAATGTTATAAATATGCAGGCAACCTTGAAAGGACTTGAAAAGGTTGATGAGAGACCATCATCATCTCAGGGCTCTGTACATGAGAAATTAAGGACTCCAGAACAAATAATTTCATCTACTTCACATTCACTCCATTTTATCGATTATCAAATGGCTACTGATTGTGTTCAGATGAAAGATGATCACAATGGTCAAACTCTTTGTCATTCTGATTCAGAGATCTTACCCATGGATCATAACAATGGTGACACATATCACAGAAGCATAAGTATAGGGCATGACTTAAGCTACTTGAAGGGTGGAACTTCAAATCATAGCTCCAAAAGAAAGGGGAATGTGTTTGCTGCTGGTGATAATAAATCAAGTGTCTTTGCTTTGTGGTTGAAAATGAAGCACATGTTTCACCTTCATGCCACTAGAAGTGGCTTTAAGAGGTGGAAAGATGGAGATTCCCAGGCAGATGATCAGTATCCAGCTGTGGATAGATTCTCAGATGAAAAGGTAAGTTTGTGTACTTATTCTGCATCTTGTGTCTATACTATTGTGAATGATCTGTCAGACAGTTTATCCATATTCATAATAACCTGATTGATATAATCGCAACTTGGTAGGAGATTCTACTATTTTATATTTATATTGAGTTTTTGTTTGGTTTCTGCAATTTCCAGGAAGTTCACAATGTTAGAGACCACTTCGATGCATCACTGAAGAAACATGGAAGTCAGACCAAGGCATGGGGTGGAACATTCCATACCTTGCAATTTTCACACAATCTCATTCTGGGGAGGCGACTTGCTCATATAGCTGCTTTCATGCTTGCAACATTCGCAATCCTAGGTTTGTATGCGCATCTGTTTTTGTGTAAAAAGAGGAATTATCTATCAATTAATAGGAGAATCAATACATTATCCCTCCAAAACAGGATCAGGCCATGTTAAATTCTTCATCCAAGATTAACCAATTACCAATACTAACACAAACTAGCACATACAGTTGCACTCGGTTAAACTTGCCAAAGTCCGATACATATGGAGCATCCATATACCAATACTAACACAAACTAGTACATACAGTTGCCCTTGGTTAAATTTGTCAAAGTCCAATACAATGGAGCACCCATGTGTTAGTATTGGTATATGGAGCATCCATATACCAACACTAACATAGACTAGCACATACAGTTGCCTTTGGTTAAATTCATCAAAGTCAATACATGTGGAGCATCCATGAGTCTCATTTGGGAAAAGTAGAACTCCTTTGTTAAGTAGAACAACGAGCTTTTAATAGCGCATTCCAACAAATACAAGAAACAGTGGATGACATCGCCCACCACTGCACTCTAGTGAGCTTCAATAGTGATCTAGATGACAGATGCCTATTTGGTACAGTGACCATGTATCCTCAATCAAGGTGGTGATGCTTGATGGCAGATGCTAGCCTGCGTTATATAGGTGTCACCTATGGCCTGGGCATGAGTTTCACATCTCACTTACGATTCGGGGTCTGGATTCATTAATGGTACCCCTTAACCATCATAGTATAGGAACAGTTCGACTTGTTCCATTTTCTAAACTGGGTATCCTATAATCTGGTGATATCCACTGTGTTTAGCGAGCGCTTCATTCAACATGTATCCCAAATGTCGTGCCCTTGCAAAGGCAAAACAAGTTCCTAAAGAGGAGGTTCCATTAAACAATGTGGTTTCATGGTTCACATTAATCTCGTAATATATTCTTAAGGCATGGATATCACAAAATCTCTTTTGATAGGTGACAAATTTCACAATGAAATTGCTAGCAAAGGTTTCTTGAGAAAAGATGTTGTATTCAATACTGCTCTGGTGGATATGTAGTCAATGAATTACCTTTCTGACGTGTCATCTCGTATTCTGAACTTACTGTTGGATAATGCCAACATGGTCAAGTTGAAGAGGCATTAAACCCTTTTGGAAGAATGAGAAACGAGGTTGTTTCTCCGATTGCTATCACATTCACTTGTCTCTTAAAGGCGTGTGGAGGCATAAAACTGATCGATAAGGGCATATATATTCACAATGTTATTTACATTAATGGGTTGTTACAGAGATGCTATGCGAGGGAACACTTAGGTGGATATGTATGCCAAATGTGGTTTCCTTGCAAAAGCACAAAAGGTTCTGCTTTGATTTCAGCATATCTCAGCAGGACATGGGTGAGGAAGCACTGGTCTGTTTTCAGAGGTTGCGAAATGATTGGATATGCCCAAATGAAGTCACCTTCATCGGCATCTTGATGGCATGTGGTGATACAAGAGAAGTTGGGAGGGCAAATAAATTCATGGGGAGATTATTGTTAATGTTAGTTGGAAGCCGACATTGCACTTGAAAATGCATTGGTTAAATGTATGCAACATGTAATGCCCTGCAAAAGCACATGAAGTTCTTTATTGGCGTCCTATCCGAGATGTAGTTTCTTGGAATGGATTAATCTCTGGATATGTTCAAATGGGACAATGTGAGGAACCTTACACTGGTTCAAACAGATGCAAGGAGATGTGATTCACAAAGAGATTATAAACAAGGGGATACTGCGAAACGATATTGTTCTCGGAACATATGGGAGATGTGGTGCCCTCCCTAAAGCACAAGAAGTGCTGGAGGAGCTTTGTGTTATGAATGTGGTCTCATGGAATGCATTAATCTCAGGCTTTGCACAGCAGGGAAGAGGTGAGGAAGCAGTAGAATGTTTCAAAAGAATATTGTGCGAATTCAGTTACATTTTTTTCGGTGTTAAATGCATATAATCACTCTGGTCTTGTAGAGCAACTCTATTATGAGGACGTGAGCAAACAATTTAGGATCACGCCAGATCTAGGGCACTATAGTTGTATGATAGACCTCTTTGGTAGAGCAGGTCACTTTGACACAGCAATGGAAGTGATCAAGGAGATGTCATCCAGTGATTATCCTCCAGTTTGGGGCGCCCTTATAGGTGCATGCCAAAAATGGGGAAATGTAGAGCTTGGTAGATATCTTTTGATCAGGCATTACAACTAGATGTTGGGAATCATGCAGCCTATGCATGCGTGACAAATATATGCTGCTGCTGGGATGCAAGAGGATGTTGGAGATCAGGTGTTAGCAATGATGCAGCTTATGCATGCTGGGATGCAAGAGGATGTTGGAAAAATTGAAGTGATGAAAGTGAAAAATGTTTTACTTGCCAGAGGAATCTACAGTATATATAATGACACGGGCATTTAATGAGGCATTTATTACAGCAAAGATGGTTTTCTTATCATGATGCTTGGAAGTGCCACATGATTAAATTTTGAGTGACCATCTTGACTAGCACAAATTCATTTTCCATGGGAAACTGCATTCCAAGATATGAACTTGGGCTGATTGTGGAATCCAGGTAATGAGATAAAATAGTCCATCCCAAAGAGATCTCTTGGCCAATTAGCCTAATTCAATGAAGTATATAAAATATGAGATCCCTATAAAGCGAAGCCATCATTACAATTTGAGCAAACATTGTGGGCAATAAAAAAATTCTATACTTCTAACTTCATTCTTACGTTACTGAGTATCATTGACACTAGTACCGTTGTTCAATGTGGTGGTGTCAAGACATTGTCACCACCATCATCATGCATGAGAGAATCCTATTGGTAGTTAAAATGGATTTTGTAAGAAAATGGTTTCAACATCAACTCACACTTCAACTAGCTAAGGAATGGGAATCTAGGGATCAGGAATTAGTGTGAATTCCTCTAATACAATTCTTCCTATTTATAACTTGACAACATTTTCTTAGTTTACGTGACGTAATAGTAGTGATATTCCCAGGCATTAGGTCATGCCTGGAGACCTAAATGAATTCGTCCCCATGACTACAAAAAAGAAAGCAAACAATGACTTGATCATGGCAATTAACATAACATTCGAAGAAGCAAATAAAATGGTAAACAGATTCAATGCTTGAATTTGGAGAGAAGGCCACTCTAGTACTCGTGATACTACATACAAGATCATGTACGAGAATTTTACCTCTATGAAGCTTTGCCCTAAAAGCACAACTCAAGGAACACCAGAAACCCTACAAGCCCTATGTTTCTTGTAAATATGCTTAGTCCTGAAGAGCTCAAACTAGGCTGACTTAATGGGCCTTCCTTCTAGTGTTTCTTATTTACACAATTTCCAATAAACAGTTAACACACAGTTGGGACTTCACAAAATTCTTCTTCAGACTTATATGTAGGCAATTACATCCAAACACTACATATTTCAGCTGTATTTACACCTGTGGGGTGTAGGTATCTACATTTTGATAATGTCAAAAACCTTGAGTTCCATCTCCTAGCATGTACTATGATCCTCAAGCCACAATCCCTGTTTCGCTCTTCGATGCTGACCCATGATCAATGATGGGCAATTTGAGATCAACCTGTGACCAATGAGCAACAATTTGCTTGTTAATTAGTGATGCATAATCCTCGATTTGACACTGGAACTGTTTTAGCTTGTAAAGATAACCTTTGTCAATCCATTTGTGACATTTTTCAATATGTGCACCCCGAGGAAGTAGTGGTAGTTAGTTCTTCTTGATGCATTCTCATATGAAGGGATGTAGCAACTCAATGTGCTTTGTCTTTACATGGACCCTGTAGCTTTAATGACATATTCGTTGGCAAACTGACTAAGAGTCATATCATCCTCATTAAGTACAACTACTTTTAAACCTTTATACATTCTAAACTTTTATCTTGCTGAACTTGCTACCAGTAAGATTCTTTGCTACATGATATACAATGATCAAGGTGGTGACAATATCTTGACCTAACCACATGGAACATCAAGGTGGTGACACTCAGTATTGTAAGGATGAAGTTAGGAGTATAGAATTTTTTTATTTCCTGCCATGTTGGCCTCAAACTGTAATGATGGCTCCCTTTTCTAGGATCTCATATTGTATACTTGCTTGAATTAGGCTGATTAGCCAAGAGATCTCTTTGGGATCATCTATCACCTGGATTCCACGCATCAGCCCAAGCTCATATCTCAGAATGCCCTTTTACATGGGAAAATGAATTTGTGCTCAAATTTTAATCATGTGGCACTTCAAAGCATCATGATAAGAAAACCATCTTTGCTGTAATAAATGCCTCATTAAATGCCTGTGTCATCATATTGACTGTAGATTCCTCTGGCAAGTAAAATATTTTTCACTCTCATTGCCTCAATTTTTCCAACATCCTCTTGCATCCCAGCAGCAGCATATATATTTGTCATGCATGCATAGGCTGCATCATTGGTAACATCTAGTTGCAAAGCCTGATCAAAAGCAAATCTACCAAGCTCTACATTTCCCCATTTCTGGCATGCACCTAAAAGAGCGCCCCAAACCGGAGGATAATCACTGGATGGCATCTCCTTGATCACTTCCATTGCCTTGTCAAAGTGACCTGCTCTACCAAAGAGGTCTATCATACAGCTATAGTGCCCTAGATCTGGCATGATCCTATATTTTTTACTCATGTCCTCATAATAGAGTTGCCCTTGCTCTACAAGACCAGAGTGACTACATGCATTCAACACCGAAAGAAAAGTAACTGAATTCGGACAAAGACCCTTGCGCAACATTTGTTTGAAACACTGGACTGCTTCCTCACCTCTTCCCTGCTGTGCAAAGCCCGAGATTAATGCATTCCATGACACCACATTCATAACACAAAGCTCCTCCAGAACTTGTTGTGCTTTAGGGAGGGCACCACATCTCGCATACATATCCACTAAAGCAGTTCCAAGAACAATATCATCTCGCAACATCCTCTTGTTTAGAATCTCTTTGTGAATCTCCTCCCCCTTACCGAACGCACCTGTCATGCCACAAGCCTTCAGGATGCATGTAAATGTGATTGCATTAGGTCTGTAACCTTTGCATTCCATTTTCCTATAGCACTCCATTGCTTCCTCTCCTTGCCCTGTCTGCACATACCCTGAGATCAATGCATTCCAAGTAACTACATCCTGAACATGCATCTTCTTGAGCACTCTTTGCGCATTCTCAAGCAAACCACATTTGGCATACATATCCACCAATGCAGTACCAAGTACAAGATCTTTCTCCATAAGTCCCTTATTAATGATAAGGTCGTGCACTTGCTTGCCCTCGCTAACTGCTCCTGAAATGCCACATGCCTTCAGTACACTAGTGAAGGTGATCTCATTCGGAAAGAGACCCTCTCCTTGCATCTGTTTGAAACAGTGTAAAGCTTCCTCACATTGTCCCATTTGAACATATCCAGAGATTAATCCATTCCAAGAAACTACATCTCGGATAGGAAGCCGAGAAAGAGCTTCATGTGCTTTTGCAAGGACGTTACATCTTGCATACATATCAACCAATGCATTTCCAAGTGCAACGTCGGCCTCCAACAACCCATTATCAATAATCTCAGCATGAATTTGTTTACCCTTCTCAACTTCTCTTGTCTCTCCACATGCCATCAAGATGCCGATGAAGGTGACTTCATTTGGGCATATACAATCATTTCGCAACCTCTGAAAACAGACCAGTGCTTCCTCGCCCATGTCTTGCTGAGCATATGCTGAAATCAAAGCAGACCAAGAGACAACGTCGCGTATTGGAAGCTCAGTTAGAACCTTATGCGCTTTTGCAAGGAAACCACATTTGGCATACATATCCACCAAAGCATTCCCAAGCATAGCATCTCTCTGTAACAACCCATTAATGTAAATAACATTGTGAATATGTATGCCCTTATCAATCAGTTTTATGCTTCCACACGCTTTTAAGAGACAAGTGAATGTTATAGCATTCGGAGAAACAACCTCATTTCCCATTCTTCCAAAACAGTTTAATGCCTCTTCAACTTGACCATGTTGGGCATATCCAGCAATAATTGCAGAATACGAGACAACATCTCGGAAGGGTAGTTCATTGAATACTTCTTGAGCTCTCACAAGTTCACCACACCTAGCATACATATCCACCAGAGCAGTACCAAGTACGACATCGTTTCTCAAGAAACCTCTGTTGACAATTTCATTGTGAACTTTCTCACCTATGTCAAGAGATTTCGTTATACCACATGCCTTTAGTATAGAAGTAAATGTCACTACATCTGGAGTAATACCCTGTTTCACCATCTTTGCAAAACAGCTGAGTGCATCCTCACTCTTCCCATATTGAACATATCCTGAGATTAATGCAGACCATGAAACCACATTCTTTAAAGGAATCTCCTCTTCTAGAACTTGTTTTGCTTTTGCAAGGTCACCACATTTGGCATACATGTTGACCAAAGTGCTCTCTAAATAAGGACTCTGTCTCAAGTTTTCCTTTTTAAGGATATCAGCATGAATCCGAGAGCCTGTGTGTAGATCTTTCCTTCTCACACAATCTCTCAACAGAGAGATCAGACCCATTTCTTCATATGTTACTGGATGGTTTTGGGATGTACTGCTTCTCTGCATTCCGAAGTGTTCTCGAAAAGGCTTGGGAGATCCTCCAGACCAAAGAAAAACTTGCTCAGTGCCCGCACCTCAGAGGCATTGAAGGATTCGTGTGCAGTATCCAAGTTGCAAATTCTAGCTGCAGGAGATGATCCTTTGATTGTGTTGTGATCTAGTATGTACTGCCATGCTTCCAAATTACTCGCATGAGATAGTGTGGCCTCATTGCGGCCATCAAAGGTAGCAATTGCAGTTATATTGGGAACTAGGGTTATACAGTAAAGGCTCATGTCTTATTGGGAACTAGGCTTACACATATTTATGCATTACATGAATTGAGAGAACCCCGGTTCGATCCTCGCCATGGACCATGGGCTAGGCCCCGTCTCATAGATCAAAATCGGTCTCCTATGGAATTTAAATCAATGTCTATTTATCTATTCATCTATATATCTCTAAGATCAGGGATTGGCTAAACACCGGAGAGAAAATAATAATAATAATGTTGGAGTAGCTAACACAGGGGCATTGGAAGTTCCTCTTTTATTGTATGATCAAAATTTGATTTTCACAACCTTTGGGGTTGCTCCGTATCGTAAGGACTTTTTGCAAAGATGTAACCATCTATGTTTTATTACCATTACGCTCGTTATAAAACACACAATGAAAGGCTTAAAACTTGCAAGGCGTTTCATTTCAAGATGAGATGCCATATTGCGATGTGGTAGCCCGTAATCGAGCATTGAATAGAATCAAAGTCAAAATTAACAAATTATAGTGAAATATCTATGACTCGAACAACTACGATAGGATCATTCGACTATTTCTATGTGTATCTAGTAGGCTAGGCTAATGTGAAATTTGACCTAGTGTACGTAGGTAATTTTTAAAATATGCAAGCATACTTTCTAAAATTCTTTTATGTAGAAGCCTATATTGATCAATCTGAAAAATATGCAGGTTATTATCTCATTTTATTTCTAGCTTATGAAATAACAAAATCATATGCTACTCTCACAGAGGTCTTGTTGTCATCTTATTTTTGTAGGTCTGATTTCTTTCCATGTGATTCCAAAAGCTCTTTAAAAATATTGAAAATTCCCCATACAAGTTGGCGATGAAGGTTGCTCAAGGAATTTCGTGTACAACATGGATCTTGTTGATTGACTTATCTAGCAAACAATCACATGATGATATCTATGAGAGAAAGAAAGATGTATTATGTGAAAGAAGAGATCCCATACAACAATCAACCCACTATGTCTATATTTTTGCCAAAGCCATTGGTAAATTTTTAGTGAGATATATTTGAAGTGATTACAATATTCAAATTGACTATGATCTTCATGAGCGAAAAAACCAATTCCTTAAGAACATCCACTTTGGACTACGATATTTGCTGTTTTGGAGGAAAGAGACCAATTTATTGATGCAATCTATGACAAAAAATCGGACGTAGAGATGGAATCACTTCTCTATCAAACAAAGTCATACTATACCTTGGTTTGAGTGAGCTAGAAGCTTCATAAATTTTGTTTACTTTGTAGAGCTCATCCAATAGCTTGTCATATCCTCTCACAAATTGTTTACCAGTAACTCACAAATACAAATGTAAATTTGGAAGCCTATTTAGATTGATTGGCATGATTTAGATATGTCTACGTCTTACAAGGTAAATCAATGATTAAGATGGATGCATTACAATTTCCCATTTGGTCCTATGTTTTTTCTTGGATGTATTTCTCAAATTTGTATTTTCAACAATAGTGTCAATCATGGTGCACTCAACTTCTCACTTTCAATGACGATGGAGAATATTGTGAATGATACCTATATTGATAATGTTATATGAATGGATTGAGGTGATGGCTAACTAGATGTTTCAAATGGTACCTATGTTGATCATATATGAATGGACTGAAGTGATGTCTAACTAGAAGCTTCCATTTGAAATTTCTTCTTTGTTAGTGCCTCTCCATGTTTTTGGGATGGCAATAATTATCTTTGGAAGTTTTGCAATATTGTGGCACCTATTTCATGCAAGAAATTTAGTCATATAGATAAACTATTTCACAATGAAGTAGACATGGGCTATATATTTAAAGTTGGAATAAAATGGCAACTAAATAGCATTATGTCTTCAAATTTCTCAATTTTTGTGCTTTCCATCAAGTCCTCTTATATACATATGTATTCACCTATATCTTGATTGTCATATGAGTTACTAATAGCGAGCTTCTTGTGAGAGGATAGGACAAGTTTTTGCATGAACTCTACAAAATAGGCAATACTAATACAATTGATGATTCACATGAAACATATTTGCATATAATGAACCAAGGACAACTATGGAGTGACCCACATTCAGTGCATGTTATGCATAGGCATGGGTGGAAGATGTTAAAAGTTAAGTGTGCACTGTTTGAAGAGATTTGGGTTCACACATACACAATAATCAAACACCAATGCCCTAATAGTCTTTAATCAAAAGAGACCAATTGCCAACCATGTTTGTAGATTTGTTAGTATTGTGCGAGAATGCAACAAAAATATGATGACAGTCATAGAGCACTTGTAGAATTTATGTAATTCTACATTGAATTATTTTGATGTCATGGTTGTGTAAATTTTCTCTAGTGCTGTAAAGACAACAACGTGAAGAAATCAAGGACAAAACATTAAACACTTGTTAGATAGCATTGAACATAGCATTGAACGATCTAAGACTTGGTTGATCTTAAAAGCATGGAACCCCCAATGTTATTATTACACCATCCTACGTTATCAATTTAGCCAAGACTCTTAACATTCATTAATTTATCTCAAGGAAAGGTTTACACTCCAATCAACAAAATGGTTGTTTGATCAATATAAATGACAATAATTCCTAAATGTCATTGCACAATAAAATGTTGTGTATAGTTAGCTAGGATCATCGTGAGATTGATTAGTTTGCCAACATTTATTCGTTACAAATTGCCAAACATTCTCGCAATTCAACACCAAGCAAATATTTCTCGATTCTAGCATCAACATAAACCTAATTGGTTCAAAATAAGAGTTATTAGCACGAGAAGGATTTCTTGGCGTCTCACAAGACATACAATGGTGTAAAAAGTATGGCCATTGTCCATGATCAATATCGGTGATCTTGACGGCTTGAGAGACTCTTTTACGTTCTAACCCATGAAAAAGGATATGACAAGACATGGCCCAATGTAAAGCATCAATTGAACCAAAAACAATATCAACTAATGTCAAGTGTATGAAAGCAATTGGAAAGATTTTGACGCCATTTTGGAATGTGGAAGCATTTCTCATTTTCTCTTTCTTTGTACAAGGATAAAAAAGAAAAGAAAAAGGGTAGTAGTAGTGTCTAGAATATAAAAGAAGGGCATGGAATGTAATTCAAGAGAAACTGTGTACAAATATGGATTGGCCCAACGCTACAAATAAAGAACGGAAATGCATATGAAAAAGACACAAAAGCTTTTTGATTTTCTTTTTGTCCGGCCTCTCTAGTGTGAAACCTGCATCCTCGGTAGCCACCTCTCTCTCTCTGTTTTATTATTTTGTTCCAAACTGCATTAATGTGATGATGATGATGGCTATCGAGCGACACCATAAAGGCCCCCTCCTGTACACAACCGACACACATACACATACACAGATATGGCGTCAGAAAGACAGAGCTCATTCAAGTCTTTTCAGGCACAGAGAAGAAACATTGATGAAGGATCGAAATCGGGAAGGAACACAAGACTACGCCCATGATTTTTCTTCTTATTCGTCTTCTCCATCTCCATCTCCATCGCCATCGTCCTCGTCCTTGTCCTCGTCCTTGTCATCGCCTGTGCCATCATCTTATTCTTCTTCTTCGTCAATTCATGGCCATTCAAACGAAGCTCTGCTTTCCTCTTCTTTGGAGCAGGCGGACAATTCTGAGCCTCCGGAATCTGCGATTCGGAGGACCTAGGCGTTGAACAACCTTCATATTCGTCGCCATCATCGGAACTGTCTGTAAATTTTCCATCATTATATAATTGTTCTTCTGTTGCTGCTGTGTCTTCTTCAGCTGTTAGGTCGTTACTACTGCTACAATCGTCAGATATTAGTGGAGAGCAAGGAGATATGGCAAGAGAAGAAGGATGTGGAGGAGGAAGTCGGACCCGAACTCTGAGCTTTATGATATCTAGGCATCGATCCATGTTGTCGAAACTAGGCATGGGAGTTCGTTTCGATACAAGAGAAATTAGGGTTGAGAAAGAAGAAGAAGAAGGAAAGCTGGAATAGGAAGAGAAGCAGTAGAATCGGAGGAGAAGAAGAAGGAGGAGGAGGAGGAGGGGCTAATGTATGTATTGTATGGCTGAGAGAATAAAGAATTGTTGGCGATGGCGAGGCTAAGTATGCGATAGGACAGAGAAATAGTTGTAGTCTGTAGAAGTAGTGGCCAGCAGGACCTGCAGAGAAACAGCAGTTTAGAGGGAGAGAGAGAGAGAGAGAGAGGGACACTATGAAAATATAATAAATGTAATTATAAATAAATAAATAGAAGAAGAAGCGCGAATTGAAGAGGGAGTCTGAGTTTCGGTTTCACACTTGGCCCTCCTCCTTTTGTTGTTTGTAAATTTTGTTTTTTTTTGTCCGTGGGAGCCCAACGTGCACGATGGACACGTGCCTTTCCTCTTCAATTTTAAAATTACTACTATTCCTGTCCCCCCACCCCCCCCAAAAAAACTCCCTCCCTCTTAAGTTATATCTCTAGTGCCAACTCGAGATTCATGAACAAAAAAACAAATGGCACTAGGGTTTTAGGGTCGTGGCTCACGACGATTCTCGCTCCCTCCCTGTCTTCATTGCCCTCGAACTCACTCGGCCTCCCTACAAAATGTTTTCATTCTACAAAGAGAGAGAGCGAGAACGTAAAACCAAGCTTCTATCGGACCCTTTCGCCTGTTTCTCTTTCGTTGCTAGATCAATATCAATCATGTGAGCCCATGAACCGACAAAAATGCATCCCTCTCTTCTTCTTCCTTTGTGCTCAAAATACTTTTTGTGACCTCGTTCATTGAATTTCATGCCCAAAATCTCTCTTTAGGTATTGGATACACGAATGCCCAACCTTGATAGCACATGGTATTTCTCGATGTAGTAGCTATAGTATTGTCTCGAAGAAACTTGGTTAAGTTTTCAATTACAAACACTATGATTATTGCAAATACCAAAGTGATAAAAAGTTACCGTCGTGCAAAAAGAATGTAAGCATCGAATAGCCATTCCAAGATGGTATTTTATGGGTGGATATTTCCAATGATGAATCCCTCAATATTCATGTTTGAGCAACATTCACGATTCAATTAGAACATCCCCCAGAATAAACATTTATTGTGTGGGTGCCTTAAATTAAGAGTTGAGTTTAGAATTTACAAACGAGGGGGTATAGAACCACACTTATGCTATTTTACTGGGACTTTTAAGGTACAATGTTGTGTGTAGGATATGCTCACGTAATGATGTTTGGAGGCATGTGGACAAACTACTTAAGAGGATGTTTGGAAGATGAAAGTGCATGATAATGCAAATGTGTGCAACCAAGATAGCTAGCTATATGTTGGCATTGCGATCACGGTCATAATGTCAACTCCATTACACCTTTGTTATTGCCAACATGGAGACAATTGCCAACATGCATCACAAACTCTCTTGTACAAGGTAACCCCTCTTATGAGATGGTAAATTTTAGAGGATATCAAAACTCTATTTGTCTCAATGTCCACACAAGCAATCTTGGTTGAGAACAACTACTCTATCTTATGCATGACTCCCTAAATGAATGTTGTGCCAACCACCCATAAGAGGAATTGATCAAATTCACATCGAATTCTATGTGGCAATGTCCTTAGGTTAGTTGCATCCAAATTGGCAAAGTGAAAAAAAACGAATACCAAAATTCACTTATTATGTAAGCCAAAGTGATCGAGAAAGGTCTAGTTGGTAATTAGGCTAGCTTTTGTTCAACTTGCTTGGAGCACAATTTCCTTCTTTTGTATGATCAAGCAGGGGGTCGTGCAAAGAGCAATTGGGCAGAGAGGACAAAGAAACTATGGTCCCGAGGTAGGAATGAGCAATGAGGATATCCACAATGCGAACATGGAATCTCGTTGGGGGAGCATCGGGTACGAACGAACGAGGCATCAAATGAAGGTTTGGGTGGATTATTTTATACTAAGCGAACATGTGGTTTAGATTTTCCATGCACATGCAATGGAAACGTATATGTATGTGTGTGGAGCTAAAATAAATATAAAAAAACATTTTTTTTATTACTCAATGCAGTTTTATTTCTTTATTTTTGGAGTTAGAGCAGTACATAATTAAATAATATCGGAAAAACAAATAAATAAATTGTAGACGTGTAAATATTTAATGGAAGCGAAGGGTGAAGAAGTAATGAAGCGCCCACGTCACATGACGTCAGACGTCTTCTTAACGACGCATGATGCGCAATTGACACGTGCTATCCATTCAGCCGCCAAAATCTAACGGCGACGATGACCTTACGTGCGCGTGAGAAATCCAACCATCCATCCCTAGCGGCCGCTAGATTTGGCGACAGCTGTTAGATTTGGCGGCAGATAATAGATTTGTCAAACTTGTCTAGATTTCCTATTCCATTTTATTTATTCGTGTAAAATTTCAGAAAGCACACCAATAAAAATTAACTTCTCTATTTATTTATTTTATTTAGAGCGGGAAAACGTTTCAATCGATTTTATGCTTCTTCTTCTTTTTAACACATTTGCTGACTTATTTATTTGATAAAGTTGTAACGCCTTTTTGTTTTAGTTTTTGAAAAAACAATTCCTTTAAAAATAGTAATTATTATTTTTTTCAAATATCTTTATCTGTTTTAGGACACACTTTTTTTTCTTGGGGGATACACAATTAAAAATTTAATTAATTAATACAATAAAAATGCAAATTTGTCTATTTTATTGTTGTAGTTAAATAAAGTATCCAATTTATCCCAATTCATATACTCTTCTCTCATATTTTCAAATTTAGTAATATTTCTTTTCTTCCCTCTTCCTTTTTTTTAATCCTTCACAGTAGTTTATTATTAGGTTTATTGATTTGTGGTCCTCATCATTTTTTAACAAATGATTTCTCCCCCTTGGGAAATCGTTACGACCTCGTATCGTACTTCTAGAGGTTTATCATCCACTTTCTAACTGTTTATCGACATACAACGATGGAAGTAACACACACACACACTCTCTCTCTCTCTCTCTCGTTATGTGTCTCGAACTGTGCTTGTATGTACATTGGATGTATTTGTATATGCAAACCTAGAGATTTTGATACCTCCATGTGAGATCTTCATATTTCTCTACATTGCTGCCCACACAATATCATACTATTATATTCATACACATGCCCAATGGTTCGATCCACACTACATCAACAAATAACTACTTATGCTTTCGAGTTGGAAAATATATCTTCCATGAATGGGAACACTTTTGAAACATAAAAGATAGTATATTCTTCAACGAGGTTTTATAATCACAGTAACTTTGATTCTGCTTATGTCTAATGTGGTTGATCATTCAAAATGAAGGTATACAATTGTGTAAACAAGTTGTTTAATCTAGCATAAGTTTGAATATATCACTTTTTGACAACCATTTGTTACAAACCTTGTTTGCATGTATCTTTTCTCACATTCATATAGGCTTCATTGCTTGGACATTGATTTAATGCATGTACATGTACATGCCCACATATTTGTTGGTTTCTCTTTCTTCTTTGGGTAGAGCCCGCTATGTTGCAATGTTTGAGTCTAATGTCACCTTCTTGGTTAGGCAACATATGAGGCCTGAACTACATCCCATCTAGAGACATTATCTTTCTAACAACAAAACTTCTGGCGAACATTTTTTTGTGCTTAAGAATCACTATGACACTAGAATTAAGCTTGCACATGTTATAATTGCTCTCTATCATGAATATTGAACTAATATTTTGATAATTGGTAAAACAATGAATGATTTGATATGTCTATGTGTGTCAACAATCATATGTTGGATGATACCAATGCTACAAGTTCAAATTCTCAAATGTTTGTGTCTTTATTTGATTACTCGCTTGGGTACAAGGACAAATCGAAATATATGTTGATTAAACAACGAACAACAATATAGACTTAATTCTAAAAGATAGTCACTATACATGATAAAAATTAGTGACACATTTGGTGCCATGGTGACTTCTAATGAAGGTTATCTGTGTTCATGTCCCATGAATATGTCAAGATGTTAGCATAAGATATATCATTCTTGTGTTCAACAAGTGGATAATTATGTAAAGGCAAGTCAAGTAAATAGAATAGTTTGTGTCTTTATTTGATTACTCACTTGGGTACAAGGACAAATCGAAATATATGTTGATTAAACAACGAACAACAATATAGACTTAATTCTAAAAGATAGTCACTATACATGATAAAATTTAGTGACACATTTGGTGCCATGGTGACTTCTAACGAAGGTGATTTGTGTTCATGTCCCATGGATATGTCAACAAGTGAAGATAATTCTAATGAAGATGTTAGCATAAGATATATCATTCTTGTGTTCAGCAAGTGGATAATTATGTAAAGGCAAGTCAAGTAAATAGAGTAGTTAGTGTTATTTTACATGAGCGGACATAGTGATTGAGGATGATGATTGGACTCTCTCTTATTGTAAACCATATAAGCATGCACTAGCGACTAGAAAGATGTAAATTGATATTGATCAAAATATGTACACTCACAAACAAGATTCTTATTGCAAAGATAAGAGATACACTGTGTATAATTGTGTTAAGTGGTTAAGTAGCACAAGCACATATATTATTAAGTAACAAAAGTAAATTTGTTAAGTGATTTATAACAATGCAAGTAAATATGTTATTAAGTTTTTGGCAACAATATAGAATCGTTCCCAAGCCTACAAACCACTGTGTCCTTGCAAGTTGTGTTTGAAGGTCCATTGATGATGGGTTATCTAGATCCACACCTAATTCATGGCCCATGAAGTGGGAGCCATATATTGAATTAGGATAAAAAGCTAAGTTGAGATATGCGAAAGAACAATCACACAAAAATTGAAAGAAGTTACTAAGGCATTCAATAATATAGACAGTTGAATTATATATTTTCTAAGAGCTTGACCTAAGACAAGGTTAGCGAACTATTGATACACCGCCTTTGGGCTTATTGTAGACAAAGTTCACGAGAAACTATGAAAAAGCAACATGTTTCTATATAACATGCAGGCAAAATAGTATGTAAGATTGTGTTATTATCAACTGCAACAAAACAATGTGCAATTTCAAAGACTATAAAATATAAGGCAGTTCTAATACAAGATTAATTAAATAAAGTGAAAAGGATGTGAACAGAGGATCAATGTCAAGGAACATAAAAGGAAACACTAAAAGTGTGTCAACTCAAGTTTGTGCAAAATTGAGCACACGGCTTAATCTTGGCGAGGCTTAATATACCTCCTGGCCAAGGTTGTATTGTTGCCTAAACAAGTTATAACTTTAACAATTGGAGTAACTTGAGTGGCAAGAGTTAACTGCTTGAATGATAAGGTCAAAGGCTCAAACTCAATAATGGGTCATAAAGGGAAAATGTATTTTTATCTGGTAAATTTGGATGTTCAAATTGTCTTTGTTTTATCTCCTTTGAATGTGATGTATATGAGAGAAATATAACCAAGGAAAATTGTAAACCATAATAGTAAATCAACTTGGCCCAAAATGGGGAACCTAACATACTTTGTGCTTCAGAAACTAGAGCATTGAACCACTTGACGTCATCATTGAACCCTCGTTGAACTTGCAGTTTAGCTCCAACCCTAGGCTCAATCCCACGACTTAGGCATTAAACTTCTGGAAATACCCAAAAGTTTAACACCTAACTCGTGGGATTGAGCCTAGGGTTGGATGTTGAATCCACATCCAAATGATATAAACAGTTTATCTGAATTGTGGATCTAC
The DNA here is from genome assembly GCF_043228905.1 of Azolla caroliniana. NCBI lineage: Eukaryota > Viridiplantae > Streptophyta > Polypodiopsida > Salviniales > Salviniaceae > Azolla > Azolla caroliniana. The sequence continues at coordinate 2,605,365 of NW_028230452.1, read as the reverse complement.
GAGAATAAGCCCAATGATCACCTTTTGTGGGATCCCAGTGAATGGAAATGGCAAAACATATCAACACAAGGAATGCTAGGTAAGCAAATCCCATTTTTTCAGTCATCGGTAAAAATGGGTAGAGAATTGCTAAGGAGGCGTGTGGCTGTTACACTAGCAACATGTAAATTTTGGAGCTTGGGTAATGTACAACACTATTGGTTGAATGCTTATTGGAAATGGCTATGGGTCATGCAAATTCCTAGAAAAGTTGTCTTGTTTAGATGGTTGTTGGTACATTATGGCATTCCTGTGAAGTCATGGATGAGGGGGCATTGCCATGATTTAAAATGTGACAGTTGTGGTTTTCCTAGTTAAACGGTTCACCATGTTTTATGGGTATGTCCTATTGCTAGAGCAGTATGGAAAAGAATGTTGAGAATTTGTATCCTATTTATGGTAAACAGGTGTACACATGGGGTTTTGTGAGATGGGGAAGGTTGGCTAAAGAAATACAGAATTATGAAAGGGACTATGTTGATTTTCTTCTCCTCTTTGATGGAAGACATGCATTGGAAGCCTCTTATACTACACCAATCCGTTGTTTGGAAGAGGACAAGGTTTGGTCTACGATATCTTCTTTAGTAGTTTGGGTATTATGGAAGGCAAGATGTAAGTGTGTATTTCAGATAGTCAAATAGAATGCGGTTGAGTTAGTCAAGGAGATATGGTTGATGCTCCTGCATACTCTAAGAGGCCAATATGAGGCAATACTTGGTGAGCCTAATGTTGTGTTTCGTTGGAAAAAGGGAGAGGTCTTCACCTTTTTTGGGGATAGAATAAAGTGGAGATATGCTCCACCAAGATGGCTTTTTTGCCCCCTGTCTTGGAAGGACCATGCATGAGGGCTTCCGCTACTAGACATGTTGATTGATGTCGGTAGGAGGGTTAAATAATTTATTGTATGGATTCTTTGTAGCCTTTGTGCATCTTTTCATTAATACTAAGGTGAATCTTGACTTAAAAAATAAAAATAAAACTTTTGGAAATACCCTTCTCCCATCATAAATTTTCCTCGAATACCCCTCTCACTCTCCAATACACATACATAACACAGACACATTCACAAGTACATATACATATACATACACATACACATACACATGTGTGCATGAAAGGTCAACCTATGTTAAAATTTTCCTCGTGCACCTATGAGTGGTCTTCAAGATGCATATGAAGGTGAATACTCAAGGAAACTCGACAACGATTATTAGTTTGTCATAAGCATGTTAATGCCTAGGCACATTAAGTGATGAAGCCCAAACTTTTCTCAACTATCTCACCACATTGCACTCACTAAGTTAATGAAAAAATTAAAATGAGTTTATTTAACCACATCATTTATTTACCAAACACACTTTACATGCTTCTCGTGGAGCCCTAGGAAGTGGTGTGAGGGTCGTTTTTTGTAATTGATTAGATTATTAGATCAACATTAACAAACCATTATGGCATATCGATATGTTTAACACAATGGGGGGTGGCACATAATGATGAATATGCAAACTAATTATGTTATTCCATTATGTCCAACAATTTATTTATTTTTTCCCCAAGAAAAAAACTCATTCCATTTGTTATAAAATTTTACAGATGAGAATGTTATATACAAATCCATGTAGGGAGTCGATAGTTCCATCTTATGTGGAGGTCCACTAACTCAACCACTAACTCAACAAAGGGACAAGCTAATTGTTGTCTTTCAACTTCATCGAATCCGCCCGTGAGGCCATCATACTAGCTCTTTAGAGGGGCAATGTCCAACAAATTTACATTAGGAAAGAGGGGCTTTATATAAATTCTTACAACTAATGGTGTATCCATATTCTTACACTAATTCTAACAATATCTCATGAACTTACACATCTTCTTGTGTCGACTTCTAAACAATACTCTTATACTTACAAATATTCTTTTTCTAAAGAATATGCATTCAATACCAATCCAACTATATAATTTGACTCATTCTTTAGTTGAGCTTACGTAACACGTGTTCTACTTCCTACTCTAATTCTAACAATATCTCATGACCTTACACATTCTCTTACACATATTCTTGCGTCAACTACTAAACAATGCTCTTATACTTCCAAATGTACTTTTTCTAAAGAATATGCATTCAATACTAATTCCAACTATATAGTTCGACTCATTGTTTAGTTGAGCTTACATGTGTGTTTACACACGAGGGTGTGTTGTACGAAAGGTTGATCATGATGCTCAACATTTTTGAGCATTAAATATGCACTCAATCAACTTTTCATGGCCACGATCTCAATGGGAAGTGATCTAGTACCAAGAAGTTGAAGCATACATTGCATTTGTGTCTTGACTTCAAGAATGTTTATATGAAAAAAACTTTTGGACATTTCAAACTCTTTCTAAGTAGACTTAAGGACGTCACCACCCCGATGTTGCCAACGTGTCAAAGAGGCAAATAAGAACCCAACATTTAATTTCATAATCATAGAACAACCGTCATCTCCATCATCACATCTTAATTATTTTTGCAAGTAATTTCTCCACCATAGTACATCCGGCTTCTAAGCAATTTATACTCCATTCCTTCCATCTAGATTAGGGAACTCAATTCTAAAATATGTGAAGATTTCTCTGGTTTCAAGTGGTTCATTATTCTACAAATTTATAGTTTGTCCTTGTTTTGAGTTGTCATGATCATAACCTTTGTTTTAGAGGTATTGACTCTCAGTTTACTATGATACAAAAGTTGTCCAATAGATTCATAATCTTTTGAGCATCTTCTAAAGTGTTTGCAAAAAGCACAACATCATTTATGCTGATAACAACATTCAAAATGGTAACTTCTGCAGTGCCTTCTTTCTTCACAAACTCATTCATCATTTGTTCCAATTCATCAATGCATAAGTCAAAGTGAGGGTGATAGGTATCTTTGCTTAACACAAAGTGTGCTAGCGATTTTTTTTGAAATTCCATCTCCATAAGGATATGGCATATCACCTTCTCATAGATTCGAGTACTTACCACAAACATATAGTCACTTGCTATCTTGAATTCTTCCATCCATATCCAAAAATGCTCATAGGTCACCATGTAAAAAGGTGTCTTGAATTCTATGAAGCAAACAATATGGTACTTTACCTTTCAAACAACTTTTAGCCATTAACACTTGAAGAGTGAAAAAGTTATTAATGTTGCTATGATGTTTTCTAAAATTAGCTTTTTGTTCATAAGAAATCTTGTCATTCTTTTTTTACTATGCTTTTAACTTCACTTCCATTATACATCCAAACACCTTTGCCATAAGTGAATTGGCTATGATTTTCCAATAGTTGCTTACATTATTTATTTCTCCCCTTGTATCGTTTCCATGTGTCGCACGGAGCACTTCTATGAATCAATGGAGTTTTACCTCCCATCGATGTTGTTGACCTAGGACATGGACCGACATATACCCTTTTGGTGGTGAATCAAGCGGAGGTATTTGTCAAATACCTCTGGGTTACCAGCTTACTTAGCTTTACAAGGTTAATGTTATTCTCTCTCTTACCCTCTGTCACTCTACTTTCTCGTACACTTGAGAAAATAAGTTAATGCAAAGACAATGTTTTATTATCACCACTCTTTAATACATAGAGGTTGAACACCAACAAGAGAGAGAGAGAGAGAGAGAGAGAGAGAGAGAGAGAGAGAGAGAGAGAGAGAGAGATTAGGGTTTGGTTTACTAACCTCAATCACGAATCTCTCAATTAGCTCTTAATTATAATTAGGGAGATAGAAGAGGAGGCTTAGTACATTAATCATAATTTAGGAGAAACTCTTACTTAAGATTTCAGAAGAGCTATAAAAGACACTTCAAAGTGACTTTTATAGCTTTGACAAAGTAAGTTTGTTTGTTTCACACTAGGTAACTGCCCTTTGCTTGCATTTCATCCTACTTGGTTTGTTGATCGTTTGCAAATCAATTCACCATTTAAGCCACAAATAACTATATAAATCAATTTGTTTTAATTCTTTGGCCCCAAGTACATCATAATAATTGGTTGAGAAGTAAGATATTTTGGGGAAAGAAAGGTTACTTCCCTTTCTCGAGATAGGGTATCTATCTCCGTAAATACCTTGTTTATTTTCACTCGTCAGTATATAAAGACCGAGAAGCATGTCTTGACTTGGCACACATGTGGGATCTCTTGTGGTTGGAGATAATAGATTTGTGTGTGAGAATCCCCCCTTTCGTATATTGGTTGCTTGGTGTTCCTTGTTGGTGCCCATATCTTCACGACCACCATGCCATGTGCCATCTTTTTTTTTTCCATAAAAAATATGCTCCATTGGTATTAAAATTAACAATGCCAAAGGCAATCTACAAATTGTACATAATAGTTTCCACTCCATAAGTATATATCGTAAAAAAAGGGACCAAATAAAGATGGCATTTGTTATGGCCTCTAAAAAACATCATGTTGCAGCCAACATTGGCTGAATGTGATTCCACATATACTGAAGCTCTTTAGTATACCCATATTCAACCTATAAACAAATTCCTGGTTGTCCAATAGTTGTTCCCGTTCCTTGGCCTTTAATTTTCCTTTGTGAATGTCCTTTTGTACCACTTAGGTAATACAAAACTGCTCTCTCCAATCAAGCCATTGAGGTAATCTGCTACTTCTTGGCCGTAGTCTTCTTCAAGCTGAAACTCAGAACAGCCATACATTGATTAGACCATAATCTCATCACAACCATGCTTCATTTAACCCACATCAGTCATGTCTCCGATTAACGTCATTGCCCAAAAACCCCAAAAATCTGTGATAAGAATAAAATCCGTCTAAAAATTCCTCACCCACTCGTGATGATTGGCTTCGACCCTCCCCACCATCTTCACTCATCCTCACCACAAATATTTCTTCCTTTAGTCGACATCAGCCATCTCACCGATTAACCTGGTTCCAATGTCCACGCATATCCTGTATAATCAACAAAAACTTAGGTTAAAACATGTCCTCACCCACTCCTGCACATTGGCTTCGACCCTCCCCACCATCTTCACTCATCCTTAACACAATAATTCTTCATTCAGTCGACATCAGCCATCTCACCAAATACCACGGTGGCAATGTCCACGCATATCCTGTATTGATCAACACAAAATTAATGTAAACATTTCCTCACCCACTCGTTATAGTCGGCTTCACCCTCCCCACCATCTTCACTCATCCTTAACACAGAAATTCTTCATACAGTCGACATCAGCCATCTCACCAATTAACACGGTGGCAATGTCCACGCATATCCTGTATTGATCAACACAAAATTAGTGTAAACATTTTCTCACCCACTCGTTATAGTCGGCTTCACCCTCCCCACCATCTTCACTCAACCTTATCACTTTCACACAGAAAATTTCTTCGTTCAATCCACATCAACCGTGTAGCCAATTATCGTCATGACCAATGTCCATGAAAAAACCTGTATCAATAACAAAACAGTTAATCTCAAAGTTTCCTCACTCATGATAGATGGCTTCGACCCCCCCGCCATCTTCCCTCATCCTTATCACAAAACAAGAAATTCTTCATTCAGTCCACGTCAGCCCTCTTGCCGATTAACATCTTGCACTGTTGACGAAAAACCTGTATTAAAAACAAAAATTAGTGTAAAAATTCCCCACCCACTCACGATTGTCGACTATGACCCCGCCACCATACCCCATCCTTTTCTCTTACACATTCTTCCTTCTTTCCACATCAGCCCTCTCGTCGATTAGCTTGTTGCCAATGTCCGTGGAAAACCTGTATTTACAACACAAAAACAGTTTACACTTTCCTCACGCACTCATCCTAAACGGCTGTGTTCAATATAAATGGCGCTGGTGGCGGAAACAACCATCGAGGTGGAACATAATTCCACTTTACATCTTCCCCTGTTGCATCCAACAAAATAGGAATGGTTGACCAGACTCTTCTAAGTCGCTTTCTTTTCCGGTTAGGCCCATTTCCACAACCCTTATAGCTATCATATTCACCTTTAACTATATTTACCAATAATTCCCAGAAAGATTTAACTTGATCCACAACATTAGTATCTTCATCATTATATATTTTAGAACACCTTGCTTTCCAAATAATCCATAAGGCCAACGAGGAAATAACGTTCCAAACATAACACCTAGAAAAGAACTTGACTCCCTGCAAGGAGCTATTCGTAACGTACACCTGAAAACTTTTCACATGTAAAGTCAATGATGAATTATGATAATGATAAAAAACAGTTTCTTGATCCAACGTACCCCAAAAGATTGTACCCCACGTGAATTTAGTAGCCCTATACTTACGACTTAAAAGCCTAAGAATACGAGCCCAAAAACATTTGGTCGTAACACATTCCCAAAAAGCATGATGTAATGTCTCATATGCCCAGCCACACCTACCACATGATCGATCAGGTATTGTTCCCCTCAATAAAGCTCCTACTGGCAATGCATAATGAATCATTAACCATCGAAAGTGCAATACCTTGTTCATACATTTAAGCGACCAAAGGTGTTTCCAAAACTTCAACATATATGTAGATGAGACATTACCTTCCTCCCAATATTTTTTTCCTGCCGGAATTGACTCTATCTCATTTAACAAAAACTTCCTACCCAGTGACACGGAATATGCAAAAAATGGAAGAACTTTCTCTTTCGTACTATCAGACATTGGTAACTTCCAACCATAATCTAATGGATCCCACTGCAAATCAACAATTGGTCTAGAATTTAAAACCCATATATGAGATGAATACTTAGCAATTAGTGGATTAGGATCTATAAATATCTTTTTTCCCAACCTAGCTATTACTCTCATTGGCAGCTGCCTGGCAGAAGACACAATTGAAGACTCCTCCTCCACTACCAACAACCTACCATTATCGCAAACTTCATAAAAGTAAAGTCTACCATTTTGAGTATACAGACGAGCTCCTATTAGTATATTTAATCTCGAAAACATACCATACCAATTCAAACAATGACCAAAACTCAAAGTTGGTAATGTTACCTGATACACCGTTGACACTTGAGTTATCATAATGTTTGCCCCTCTGAAATTAGACACCCTACTCTTTTGGTCTTGCACTGAAGTTTGCAGGAAAGCAATCCAATCCGCAACCGTATGAGCTGGTCCATTATCCATTGCAGCCCAAGATAACCTAGGTCGTAAACCTAAGACACATGCCGCTTCATCAGTAAACAAAGGATTCCATAACAACGGCTGACGCATTAATTGATGATCTGTTTTTGGTGGCAAAAAAACCAACGCTCGACGAATACTTTCCCATGCCCTTAGAATGCCATTAAAAAAACTAAAGGACCCAACTGTCGATTTAGACAGCGGAAAATCTGAATTAAAGAACCATCTAAGACTATCACGCCATGTGCCATCTACTTGACACCCCCTTTGTTTAATGGTTGGATAAAATTATTACAAGTTTCAAACTACTTGCCCTTTTTGTGTGTCCAAACACAGACTCACAAACCAATTGAATATATTTGCTAATGACCCACCATCCTATAAATAACATGACATGTAAGACTTGAAGAAAGCCAACTTCGTTGTCTCGCATATGAAATCAATGATAAAGAAACAATGACCTTAGTCAATTAATGAGCCATTGTCACAATCATTTTGCATAAAGATTGGTTCCCAAAAAATTAAGAATGCAATGTTCAATATTGTTGAGAATCTAGTCCCTCCGAGTGGGATGGAGAACTAGTTGTATTGGATGCGAAGCCGATCGACTAAAGGTCGAATCAATCAATGGTAAACTCGGGCAAGGCCGAAAATCAACTAATTGCGAAACTCGATCAAGGCCGATAATCAATCGATAACTTGAGGCTATATTTGTAAATAGTCATATATGAATATGAGTATAACTATATTTAGGGCAAGTAGTTAGGGATGATTATCATTGTTGTGAAAATTTATAGTGTGTAGTTGCCTCTGTAACTAGAGAGAGAGAGAGAGAGAGAGAGAGAGAAACTCCTTCACAGCCATCTATCAAATGAAGAAGAACTCAAGGTCGTTGATTTGGGATTCTTATTTGTGTATTTCCTCCTACCATAGTGATCTGGTTTGGAGTCTGTGGACTCCCGTGGTTTTTCCCTCTATGGTTTTTTTTTTTCTAAACAACATATCCTTCCATTAGTTTTAAAAAGGCATATCAACGACAAAATACAAAATAGATGGAAAGGAAGTGACTATCCTTCCCAAGCCCATCTTGTGTAAGACAATGGCTAGCCATGGATCCTTCGTTTGATGAAATTGATTGAGCATTTCCTCAAATTTCCCATTCTCAGCATATTTTGCAATCATGCATTCCAAGAGACTTGTTCCTAGACTAAAAGCCTGTGAAATACTACCTGTGCCTCGGCAAGTGACCCACATTTCACATACATATCTACTAATGTATTGCCAATGAAATAAATATTTCAACAACTTTTTGTACAATATCCTTGTGAATTTCATTGCTTGCTAATGTAGTTGTAATGCTACCACATGCTTTCAAGCAGCAAACAAGTGTGACACAAGTCTTTGCATTTGCACAAAGAGGGAGAGCGTTGTCTCACTAAATCCATGTTCCACATATCTCTAATACCACAGTAAGCAAGTCCTTTAGATTCCCACACATTGTTTGAGTCCAAGAAGAGTTCATTGTTGTCTTCAAAAAGATTGTATAATTCTATGGGTTTTCCATGTTAATATCTGTGTCTTTGTGGCAGTGCATCATTTTTCTGTTATTTTAGTTTCTGTCGTTCTCGTTTGTGATTGGTAATGGGTTGTAGCTAATCCCATATTCAACAAATACTTGAACCTTAATTTGATGATCATCCAATGTGTGGGGTCACTTTCATGTTATATCAATACCCTTACTAGAGGGACATATGTTGAGACCCATGTAATGCACGTGAGATTCCTTCTAGAACAATGAAAGGCAAGATTGGTGCAACACAAGTAATAAGGTTTGGCATGAACCCCACAAACAGTGCCAAAATAGACTTGTCACCTAAAGGTGTCTCATGTTAAGGTTGTGCCTATATGTTCTGCGAGAGTTTTTATCCTCTTGTCAAAATCATTGGCTGAGGGGGTTCATACCATAGTATAACCTAAGGGAATTGAACCGGGTGAGAGTGATTGTCAATAACTCTTGAGCCACTAAACTTGTAAACCCTAACTTTGTGAACTCTTACCTATCTCTACCAAGGCAATGTTAATGAGAAGTTAACTAAACCATATTAGATGTTTAAGTGTTAAATATATTAAGACACATACACATAATAATGCATCAATCATACCTCCACCATTAAGTTATCTCAACACATACAATAGAGCGAATGATTACTATTTGGCTTAAAAGCTCATAACACTAAACACACTTTAATATGGAGAGAGAGAGAGAGAGAGAGAGAGAGAGACCAATAAAATAGGAAATAATACACCACCTTGTCCCTATTACTTTCATGGTTAGCTTAATTATGATCGAGTTATATAGCACTATCTTGGAACAAATCATGGTTAGCTTAATTATGGTCGAGTTATATAGCACTATCTTGGAACAAATCATGGTTAGCTTAATCATGGCCAAGTTATATAGCACTATCTTGGAACAAAAGATTAGCTAATGGGCTGAACATCATCACAAATGAGCATGTGGTCAAACACACTTTAGACCCAAACATTCAACAATCGATCATTTGGTTACACTAATAGTTATCTTGGAAGAATGTCGACTTCAAGGAAATATGCTATATTGGGGCTATATTGTTGTCTTCTGGACTTCAAGAAAGCCTTTGACATTGTACCAAGAATGAGCTTTGGAAAGAATTATAGAGATCCAAATGTCATAATTTAGAGTATAAAGCAGTTGTAACATGATTGTATGAGCAAGTTTGGTGCTAGTTATAAATGGATAATGGTTTTTCAAAGCACCTTTTTAGCAATATGGGGATCAAGAAAGGGTGCCCACTCTCCCATACTTTTTGGTCCATGCATCGATGAACTTAAGCAAACAGTAAACAAGGTTGCAAAAGAAGAAGGATTAGATGACCCAAAACTCATGGATGAGCTTATTTTTATATTCCTATATGTTGTTGATGTTGTTTATTCTCATATAAGGCTGATGATATGCAACACTTGATGTATTGGACATATTCTCTCAAATCATTGGGGTAACTATTAACGTGGAGAAAACAAAAATGATGGCAATACAACCAAGACACTGCCCCACTTTTACATCTAAGGGAGAACCAATCCAAGTGGTGCAAAGCTTCAAAGATTTTGGTTTTAATGTCCCCTCAACAAACATATGGAACGTATGCTATGAGTCTAGACTTCAAGCGGATTGGAATTATTACTAAATGCTCGAGAATCAATGCAACCAAAGTGATCCTCAATGATGGGATGTGACGATTGATATGGTGGTCCAAGTGTTGTTTTATAGAGTGGAAGTGTGAGGTGACACTATTTCACTTAGTGCATGTAATGAAATAAAGAAAAGCCAAAAAATGTTCTTACCTAGACAATTGGGGGATAAAATCTTGAACATCCTATCTGTTATGTACACATAACGTTGGTTAGGGTAGGTCACCAATATTTACATTAGTGAAGGGTATGTTCACTAATGTTAAAAAGGGGACTAATGATTGGATAGAAGGAATGATAAGTGCATGCACTATCATGATTTGGACAACCACTGAATGGAGAGCCTTTTAGAAAGGCACATCTATTCAAGGGGCCTAGGAAAAGGTATAAATATGAGGCTTGGCTACCCTCATAATCACATTATGTCGGAAGGTTGTTGTCTTAGACACCGGTGGTGCGGGCTAGGCTTTCGTCTCGACGATCGTGTTTATCTCTTCCAAGGTATTAGTCATCCTAATATTCGGTGGTATGGGACGTCAGTGGTAGGTTGGCTATGTCTAGATCATAGCTCGGGGGTGGTTGGGTGGAACGGGTTCTTCTATCCATTCTATTTTCCTTCTTTTACTTTAGTTTGGTCTATTGATTAGTAATAGACTCTTAACACTATCGTATCAGGCTACTAGAAACATGTGGTTGGCGCATACAGGTAGGTACTAGCCATGCAAAGACTAGATAGGCATATACAAAGTCAAGAATATGCTTGATCATAGACTACCCAACAAGCTCGGAACATAGAGTGCAAGGTAGGAAAACCTAATAAGAGCAAAATATTCACATGTGGTTGGGTTCTTAGACATTATGAATGGTTTAAGAGAGGAGAGTAAAAGATCTATTATAACTCTTAGGTGATCCTATGAAGCACACAAGTTAGGCGTACACAAGCCCAAAACTTTTTCCAGTTCCATGATGTTGGCAATGGACCAAATTTACTAAAGCCCAAGCAACACTTCCTACGTTGTCATTCAACTAGGCATTAATATAGTTACAACTCCCTAATGAAAACCTCATACTAAACAATAGACCAAATTGAAGTAAAAAAAGGTAAATAGATTGGATACAGGAACCTGATACTCATGACCAACCCCTAGCTATGATCAAGAAATAACCAACCTAGGTCACTAAAATCCCATATACCAACAGATATTAGAATGATTATTACCTTGGAAGAAGTAACACGATCGTCGTGAAGAAAGTCTACCATGCACCAATAGTATAATGTGTTGCATGAGGGTGGCTAATCCTCATATTTATATATCTTCCCAAGGTCGTTGAATAGATGTGCTTTGTTTTAAAAGACTCTCAATCCATTGGTTGCCAAGATAACAATAATGCATGAACCTATCATTCCTTCTATTAGATCATATTAGTCTTTTTCTAACGTTAATGAATATACCCTTCACAGATGTTTTATCAATATTAATGACATGTACCCTCACCTACATTAAGCACACATAACATGAGGAGCGTATTTTGTAGATCATGTCTATGTTCATCAATGACTATATGAATAAATGTGATCCGACCATTCAAGTAATCATTCAATCGCAACTACTTGATATACTCAATAGAGAAGAATATGAAGGAAGAGAGATAGAGCTCAACCAATCGTTCATCTTCAAACCCCTGCATTTCAACTTGAGCAATATGATAGTTCTTCCCTTGAAAGAAACATGTTAGGAGTGCATGATCATAGTCTCAGTTGTGCAATGACCATGTTGGTCTTCACACAGTAAAAGTAATACACATCTTTTCGTCACAATTCTCAAATTTCCAATCCTTCCTATTTAGCTTTCTACATGATAAAATACTTATATATATAAGCATTTATCACATGTGTACGAGCAAGGCCACAAACGGCAACGAGTTGGATACAAATGAGGGAATTGAGAGGACACCAATGATGTCGATGATTCGATGCCAAAGAATAGAGTGCAAACACCTTCTTATATGAAGGCAATACCTTGGTAGTAAGTGAAGTTTTCACTAACCTACACATCCAAGGGGGGTTCAAAGTATACCATCTAACCTTCACTTGGTAATAAATTAGTATTAGTTTACTAGGTGGCACCTCAAAATATAGGGATCAGAACATGTGACTTGATTAGCAGAGCTACAACTCTTTGTGCATGAACATTCACTTCGTGTCCATTCATTCGCCCTTTCTTCTAATGTTGTCTCATCACTACCATCGAGAGGAAGTAGACGCGGAACCATATATCATCGAGAGAGGACACAGATAGACGCGAAACCATTCCCTTGGGGTGGACCAGGCAATATGTGGCCCATTCATCAAAGTTTTTCTTTTGTCCCTTGGGCACCACGGAACTAGATACAACACAAAAGTACACTAATAAGAGTTTCTTTTGCTATGTATGTATATAACAATGAATGTGTATACATATGTATGTATGTACACGGAGATTCTGCTCTGCTCTGTCTCCTTAAGCAGAGAAGAAGAAGAAGAAGAAGAAGAAGAAGAAGAAGAAGACGCAGAAGCAGAAGTAGAAGGTACTCTGTTCTAAACTTGTTATAGAACATAAACCCACCCACCTGCCGCACCCTGCACACTGTATATAATTTGTATTCTTACATGGGCTTCTTCCGATCGGCCTTCTCATTCACGCTGGGCACGGTGGTGGGCGTTTTCGTGGCGCAGAACTATGATGTCCCCAACGTCCAGAAGCTCTACCACACTGCCCTCTCTATGGTTCGCCAGGTCGAGGAATCGCACCGCAAGGATCCCAAGAAGAAACCAGACGATGAGTGACCTCTGCTTTGCTTAAATCTTCTCCCTTCACTCTCCCTCTCTCTCTCTCGTTGATTTTGTTTCTCAATTTTGTAATCTCTAGATATTCCTAATCAATGATATTATTTGGCTACTTTAATTCAGTACTGAGTGTACAGCGCCTCTTTGATTTAAAATGTTGGTCTTGAATTGTCTTGATTTAGTCATCCTCTTCAATAAGAACAATTTGAGCTTTGTATGGAAGTTGCAACTTTGTAGGCTATAGCACGCATGTAGATGTGGATGTTGTATCATCCTAAATATATAGATGTGGATTTAGTAGCATCCTACATATGTAAATATGGATTTTGTCTCATCCAGCATAATAGATGTGGATGTTGTATGATCCTTACATGTATCCAAGGTAGGGAAATATATTTTTTTAAATGATCCTTACATAGACATGGTATGTTTAGAATTTTCAATTCTGTAAATGGTGTCTTTTATCTGTGCACTTACTATTGAAATATCTCCTACATGGTGGTTTTAAAGCTGATGTTACAAAGAATGGAGTGTGGATAAGCATGAATAAGTGGGAATGGTGTTCATGTATATGATCTTCAAAGTATTGTAAAGCTATTTTGGGTTGAAGAGGAGAAAATGTGGACCAACTTGTCATTCTTTGCTAATGCTATCCATAGGACCTAGATGGGTGTCCTGTACATTATTGTATGTAAATAATAATAGTTATAGATGAGGTTTTCCTCAAATTTGTTAATGCATGCTAACACGTTATAGAGCAGTTCATTTGGCACTTTCTATCCCCTTCAATGTTGAGATCAAAGAATCATCGTCGAAGGGGATAATAGTGAATCTTCACTACATATTCGGACGATTGAAACTCCCAAAGACCAAGTGAGACTGAAAGTAGTTGAAGTTTGTCCAACTTTGAAGACGTTGAAATTAATTGAATGCTTTGTCCCATTTAAATTCGTTTTGGTCATTGTTGGAATTCTCTTGCAAATTAGGAACTCCAGTGCTTGTAATAATTGCAACATAAATAACACTTGCAAGTTGCAATATCTGTGGACGGGTGTTTGTGGAGTGAAATTTTCTTCCGCTTGTTGCTTATACATTTTCTGGGTATACTTCATTTATGAATTGCTTATGTATGGTGTCCTGTATTGCAGTATGTATGGTGTCCTATATTGCTTATGTATGGTGTCCTCTATACAGGAGTATGAACAACAATGGAACCATCCAAGTACAACCATTATTGTCATTAACATCTGGGTATATTTGTAAATATGATTCTTGATAAGTGTCATGCACTGTATATAATGACAGTGTTTTGATTTAATGTCAACGGTTGTGTCGCAATGCTCACAGAATTTCATAGACCTTCAACTGGCACGTGTAGGAATCAAACGAGTTCGGCTGCTTCCTCCATCCTTTTCAGTGTCGAAGCCTGAACAATTCAATTTACAGGAATAGCAAAAGTAAACCTAGTCTCGTTTTTTACTCTGGATACCACTGTCAACCTTAATAGTAAAAATATTGCTCCATTATCTTTCCTATCTGAGTAGCATAAAAGGTGTTGAAAGGGTAATTTATTTATACCCACATGCTACAAATGAATATTAGCTTCTGAAATTTTCACAAACTTATCATTAAATATCCATCACCAACCTTAGCTACATGTGTTCTCAAAAGCTTTTAAATGCTTTCATCAAAGAGTATGCCCTGTTTAGTGAGAAACGAAAACAACTTGGATTTGTTGTGTTGCATTTGATCAACCTTGTTGAAACTATCAACTTACTTTTCATACAGATGTTGTTGAATCTATCAATTCGCTTCAGTACCAAAAACCTATCAGAGCAATCTTAACCCATACCAAAGGCAAAAAGAGGGAGATCATAATGGATATAACTTTCAAGAATGAGTCTGTCACATAGACATGCACCTTTGCAAGGATAAAGCATTCCATGGTCTACAAATAATTATATTTTTAGGATCTTGTACATGATCTCATAGAAGGGAGCTCTTGGCTTCATCTCATTTATTACATGCCCTTAACATATTACAAAACCCTAGTGCGAAAAACTCTTCATGGATATCTATCCTTCATATCCTTAGTATCAGAAATCCTACATGAAGTTCCATCTTCTCTTGATCTGGAACATTGTTGGAACAGGAACAATGCATGAATATGATCATTTCTTAAAGTTCACAAAATATCACATTTGCTTTGCCACAAAGAACTTTATTTGTTTATTTAATCTGTTTTGGCTTTTTTGCATTTATGAGCCTCATCCAACATTCATTTTCTTTTCCTCATAGGGTCTCATCAGTGTGAGATGTGGTATATGACTTCTGAATTTAATTTATATGATGGTGGCCATTTTCCATGTCATTTCCATCAGACGTGTTATAAATCCAGTATTTGGATATCATTAACCTCAATAAATTAAAGAAAATAGCTGAAGAAACCTCAATAGTTGAAGCCTTAGGGACACCAGAACCAGTTAACAATAATCAAGAATTTTGCGAATTACAATGATCAAATTCGTACCATATGACCATAACCAGTAGCCCATTGATTAGAAGAATTGAAGGACAAGATCAAATATGGCTCACGGTACTTATAAAATCAATAAGCCTCAAATTCAGCTTTTCAGAGATCCATTAAATGAAAAGAACTTAATAGCATCACATAAAATGTAATGTCTAGTGGCATGTTTTAACCAAAACCAGTGAATTTATAGCCAAAACCAGTTATAAAATCACTAAGGGCTCCTCGCCTCTAACTAAATCCTTATCTTCACATAAATGTACCCTCATTGATCCTACTTGTGACCTTCGTCTTGCGCCAGATCTAAATGATCTCACAGTTTGCGCATTAGCTTGTGGCATGACAATACACCCACCCTATTGTCCTGGACCCTTGAATATGGTTACAATAGCTGCAGTCCAACTTCCTTAAAACAGGACTCGCACTACAAGTGCAAGCAATATAATGGCATATCATCGCTCTCCGCACCAATTATATGGCAGCCATTTAAGTTATTTTTTGTTCTTGGAATCAGCTTTCTCCCTCTCCCGTTTCATATAAATCCGTTCCAATTGCCTTCTAGCTTCGCATTGAGGAAAATTACTCAAATCATAATAATGAGGTGCAATATCAATGAGCCTGTCAAAAAACACATTGGATAATATTTCAGGAACCTTATCCACTCTAAATAATACATTCTTGTACTAAAAAATGTTCCTTACCATTCACCCTTAATATCAGTAACAATTCGTATGAAGTTTCGACTAGTCAATACAAACTCATTGTATATGACCCACTCAGGTTTGTGGTCTAGACAGGCTGAAGGATGCAAATGAACCACCTACATTTATTCCACAACTTGTAAGGCTAATAGAAAACAGAAGTGCACAACAGCAAAACTTTCGCCTCAAGTCCTAAATATCTGCATTCTCTACCTGATTGTCTTTAACTGTAAGGTAATGACCGGTTCTTTCGAGATGAGCCACTTGCATGAAATATCCAGCCAGCATAGCCTTTCGGATGTTAACATAGTAGTCACGACTATTGAAATCAGTGCTGCACATCTTTAACGAGTATCGGTTCATGATTCGAACAAGCTGTGACCTCACATTATCAGCTGACTTCAGAGCTCTCGCATTTATAAAATTCTCATAGCACCACTGAGAATCTTCAGCTGCATCAGAACAAGAGCACAGAACCAGAACATTCCATTTAATAAGTCAAAATCTACTGCATAATAATTAGAATTTAGGGCATACCGTTTTGCTTGTATGCATGGTATACGTTGAGCAGCGTCAAGTGGTCTCCATCAATGTGCGCAAACCGAGCTTTTGCTTCATCTGCAGATTTCTGTGCTTCCTTTGGACGAAGGAAGCAATTGGGGACTATTCAAAGCATTGTTATAACAGATGACGCCGGAAGAATTAGAAGACGAGTTAGTAGATCATATCGTATAGTGAAATAGAAGAGAGATCCTGCAGGTCAAGAGAGATAAGTACAGTCCAATTTCAGAACTACAAGGAGAGGTCCGCAGACTTAAATACCCTTGCAGCAAAGAAAGGTGCAGTGTTAGCATTTCACAGCAGTAACAGCTCAAGGGTGTTTAGGTCTACCGACCTCTGTCCACAAATCCCCCGAATGTTCTTGACCAAAGACAGTTGCATTTGCTAAAATGGCAGAGGACAGACAGAACAGTGCATATACCTGAAAGCATTGCTGTCAGAGATAAGATTTCGTTAGAGCATTTGAAATCAGGACTGACAACGAGCATCTTCGACATTTGTGGATCAAGTGGGAATTCACTCATGAGCTGACCTAATTTTGTTAGATTGCCATCGTCATCCAGAGCACTCAAATAGTTCAATAACTCAAGTGCACGCATTAACGTCTCAGGGGCAGGTGGATCCATAAAGTCAAAGTGAACCAAATCATCAATTCCTAACTTCTTCAAAGTTAGCACAACATTCGACAAATTCGATCTCAATATTTCAGGATAAGTTTGTGGTTGCAAGTCATTATGGAAACTCTTCTCTGTGTAAAGCCTAAAGCACTTTCCAGGCTGTGTTCTACCTGCTCTTCCTGCTCTTTGATGTGCACTAGCCTTAGAAATTGGAGACACCAAGAGAGACTCCACTCGGATCCTTGGATTGTAAACCTTTTGCTTTGCAAATCCAGGGTCAATAACATACACTATTCCATCTATTGTGAGTGATGTCTCTGCAATGTTTGTAGAAACAACAATTTTGCGTCCTGGTGCACCACCCTCCTTTGTAGGTTCAGGGGCAGCTTCAAATATCTTTTGTTGCATAGCAGGGGGCAACGTTGAATAGAGAGGAACAACTTTCACTGGTCCCACTTGATCACCTAAATTCTGTATTTCACGGGTTATCTTCCTACAGGCATCTTCAATTTCCTCTTCTCCTGTCAGAAAAAGCAATATGTCACCAGGTGCCTCACATATATGTATTTGAACAACAGTACGAATGGCTGCCTCAAGATAATCCTTTTCAGGTTCCTGTGTGTAAAATATCTCCACAGGATGAAGTCGCCCAGGAACCTTCATCAGAGGTGCACCACTAAAATAAGATTGAAATTTCTCAGCCTCAAGTGTGGCACTCATAACCACAAGCTTTAGATCAGCTCTGTTCCGTAAGACCTCTTTAAGCAGCCCAAAAAGAACATCTGTAGCAAGGGTTCTCTCATGAGCCTCGTCCAAAATTATAACTCGATATCGTTCAAGCAGAGGGTCTGCCATTGCTTCTCTTAGAAGCATACCATCAGTGAGATACCTGAGAATCATAAATCACAAGATAAAATGAGGTTCAGGCTGAAGATATTTACAGTGCCAAAGTACAAATGAATAAAGACATGCAGGCAGACAGACAATAACAAAAAATAAGGAATGTGAGTAAGTTCTCAAGCTCTACAAAATCAATGCTAGGAAAAGAAATCATAAAGGAAAGCTGAAGAAATCACTTCTCTTTTGTGGGGTAGAATACTCATATACAAACAGATCCGAGACATTCAAGTATGTTTGATATATGCTCAATATATGAGACAGCTAATGCTTACTAGTAACTGCATTTGCCAAAGTCAGAACAGTTCTAAATGGACTGGCAAGTGGCAGTGCATAACTACAACATACATAAAGAGACCAAATCATTTGGATTTGTAATTTCTAAAGAGAAAATCATAAATCATACAATGATGTAAACTTTCAGATCCTCAGGAAAACTTGGACACACAATAAACAATTTGATTAAAGAACATAAGAGAAATGGATGCAAAAAAGGGGGATGATCTAAACTTACTTTAGCACAGTCTTTGCACCAGTGCAATCTTCAAAACGGATGCTGTATCCAACCTCCTCCCCTATAGTCACATCCATTTCATCAGCCACACGACGTGATACTGACATAGCTGCCACCCTTCGAGGTTGTGTGCAAGCAATTTGCTTCCTATTTGTCGTATATCCTGCCTCCACTACAAATTGAGGAATCTACACAAAACACAATTTTGGGAACAAGTTTATATACTTCTATTAAACCAGAATAGTCTGGGTTTACAGATAAATAAATGTGAAAGAGGTTTACAAACAAAACTATAAAAAGTAATACAAATTATATATTCTTGAGAAGCATACACTTTATTGTCAACCATTTCATGATGAGGGGCCAAAGATGTTGAATTACAGGTTTTCTAATTATCCCAAGGATGCATAATAAAACAACTAATCCTTCAGAAAACTGTATATTGAACTACAGATTGTTAAGCCAACCTCGAATGAATATAGTACCATCAAACATATTTCACCATGTAACCGTGATACATAGTTAAACTTATATCCATGATACACAATTATCATACATATTTCCACATGCCATCATACACAGTTAGACATATGGCTGTTATTCTTAGTTAGCAAGTACCATTAGACATAGTTAAAAACACTACAGTAAACAGTCCTCGATCAGTGAAGAGATCAACCAAACTGACCTCACAAGCATAACAAAAACATTCAAAAAAGGGAGTAGCTTAACTAAACCTGAGTGGTTTTTCCACTTCCGGTTTCACCAACAAGAATCATGGTCTGATTCTTGGCTAAGATGTCGAGGAATTCCTGTTTTTGCTGCCAAACGGGAAGAGTTCTGCGCTTCTGGAGGATCTCATGGTACCTCTGGGAGTAAGGTCGACCTGTGAAGGAGTTTAGGGTTCCGTTGGGCTTGGGCTTCCCAGGGATGGAGCTCTCGTCGACCACATCGAAGAGGCTGAGCTTCCTTTTACGCTCTGACGCCATGGCGCAGAGCAGAGCAGGGGAGGGGGCAAAGGAACTAGGTCTTGTTCTGGGTCCCCGTCTTCTCTTCCGATTTTTTAACAGAGAATGGAGATTCTACAAATATAAGCCTCTTCTTTCTCAATATTACAAACGTAGCCTGGACCCCTAATGTTACCTAGGCATCGAGACTTCTCACTAACTTACACATTTCTATTTCTTGGTTCATGGCACCTGCGCCTACTGTTAGTTAATTGTTGTTCGGACTCGATGATCCGAACCCCGATGAAAGCATGTCGATTGGTGGTGCAAAAAAGACTCAGTTGCCGGATTTCCAACCTCCTGAGTAGACAGTGTCTCGTAATACAGTTCACACTTTATTTAACCTCCCGAGCAGACAATGTCTCCCGGATTTCCAGCCTCCCGAGCAGGCAATGTCTCATAATACAATTCGCGGTTGTTCCGATTGCACTCTTCGGGCGTCCCTACTTTCTTCCTCATTCTGGTTCGGTGATTTTGCTTCACCCACCCCTTAAACATCATCTACATCTATTGTTTGGTTACAAGAATCATCTAAGGAATATACACTTAGGTAAATATGGGCGTCATTCTTGATCCGTGGCTCATATAACCTAGATGTAGAATTTTGCATTTAAGACAAGTTGAAGTCCATGTTGCAATCACAAATACAAAGTATTATAGTCCAGAATTGTTAAACTTCTTCGTCAAAGTCTTAATATTGCCCAAATGGAGGTTTTAAAATAAAATCCTATGATTATTTGCTCAATAAATGGACTATATGTTTGAAATGTTAATTCATTTGAATTATCATCAAGAAATGAACAATTTATGTCATTGAGCATCAATTCAATATCAACCTTAAGCTCTAAATCCTAATAAAAGGTGAAGTCTTGTATAACAAATAAAATCATTGCTATTTGCACCCATTGACCTTATTAAAAAATCACACATTGCACCATGACATGAGTACCTATCCATGTACATATTTCCCAATATCAACATAAGAACTAATGATCATAGTCTGTAAATGTGCATCCACATAAAGGTAGGTTCTATAGAAATCCATGTTCATCCTAATTATTGTGAAGAGCATATTGGAAAGGCCCTCTAGGCTAGGCAATGCATTAAACGATAAAGTTGGGGGCATATGTGAACAATATTCTCATACTCTCTCTCCCTTTTATTGTAATTAGTTTACCCTAATGGTAAGTTGTTACACTACAAGCACTATGTAGGGGTTGAACGCATGACCTCCAAGTCTCCATTGGGAAACCTTACCATCTGAGCTCGCTCTCGTAATTAGCTTACCCTATTGTAAGTTGTTACACTACAATCCACTATGTCTTGGGTTCGAAACCCAATTTTACTCGCCTCTCTATTATATACATATCTCTTAATTCACTAGATGCCACTAAGGAATGTAGGGATTGAAGCCATGACCTCTTGGTCTCCAATGGGCAAGATGAATTAGCTTATCCTATTGGTAATTTGTTACACTACAATCCACTATTTCTTGGGTTCGAAACCTAATTTTACTCGCCTCTCTATTATATACTTCATACATATCTCTTAATTCACTAGATGCCACTGTGGAATGTAGGGGTTGAACCCATGACCTATTGGTCTCCATTGGACAAGATGAATTAGCTTATCCTATTGGTAATTTGTTACTCTACAATCCACTATTTCTTGGGTTTGAAACCCAATTTTACTCGCCGCTCTATCATATACTTCATACATCTCTCTTAATTCAGTAGATGCCATTGTGGAATGTAGGGGTTGAAGCCATGACCTCTTGGTCTACATTGGGCAAGATGAATTAGCTTATCCTATTGGTAATTTGTTACTGTAAAGAATCATATATGATTCTTGTGAAGCAGAAGAGATGTGTATTATGTGTATGTGTGAGAGGAAAGAGATGAGAGAAGAGAAACACAAGATAGATTAGATAGAATGGAAAATAGAATACTCAAGAAGAATGTGTATATTGACAAGTAAAATAACAAATACAAAATGTAGCATTACAAGGAGTCATAACCGACTTAGTATGAAGTAGGAGGAGGGTCCTTTATATAGTCACCCTCTCTCTTCATTAACTAACTACAACAACCACTCTCTTGGGGAATGTGGAGACCCATAGGGAATATGAAACTCATTAGTTATGTGTCATAGAATATGATTCTATGACATATAGTTAATGCGTAGAGAGTAGTATGTCTCTTGACCTTTGAGTGCTCATAGATGCTCAAAGGGTGTGTTCACACACAACGTTAGGTTGAGCTTGATTCTCAACACGCCCCCTCAAGCTCAACTTAGGTCAGTTCCTTTCAGTTGATGTCCCCTTTGGTTGGTATCCGGTTCGGACGATCTCCGGTGTCCGCCTTGGCTCGTACCTAGTTCGGACAATCTCTAGTGTCCGCTTCGGCTCGTACCCAATTCAGACGGTATCCGGTTCTCGCTTGTATTCCCCCTCAAGCTTGGCAAGTCAGGGATCGTCAATCCAAGGTCTAACATGAATTGTCGAAGCTTTTCGGCTCCTAGGGCTTTGGTGAAGATGTTCGTCGTTTGAAGATTCATGTTGATGTGTTGAAGGTCGACATCTCCGGCCTGAACACGCTCTCAAATGAAGTGACAGTGCACTTCAATATGCTTTGTGCGTGCGTGGAATGCCTTCAATCTCTTTCTCCTTGAATGTCGGGAGCCCGATGACGACTCCTTTCAATTGCATTGCCTTGATCTTTTGGAGGTTGATATGGCCAATCCGCTTGTGCCAAAACTCTATGTCGGTATTAGCTTTCGTGCCCTTTGCGAACATGACCGATTTCACCTCGTCTGAGTTGAGAATGAACATTCAGCCCTCTCTTAGTCCGCGAGCGATGAGTTGGCCCTCTTTTTCGATGAAGCAACCACCTTGGTTAAATTGAACTTGCATTCCTTGCTCTACAATTTGGCTTACAGAGACCAAATTCTTCGTGATAGTTGGTACATGCAAGACATTCTTAATATAAGTTTGA
This sequence comes from Azolla caroliniana, assembly GCF_043228905.1. Lineage (NCBI taxonomy): Eukaryota > Viridiplantae > Streptophyta > Polypodiopsida > Salviniales > Salviniaceae > Azolla > Azolla caroliniana. The sequence continues at coordinate 2,582,300 of NW_028230452.1, read as the reverse complement.
TTACCTTCTTTTCCGAATGGAACATTGCCAATGTGCCGAATCGGATGAGTAATGTCGTCTCCGGTTTCGACATAACCGGGTCGTTCTGGTTCTCGAAGTTCTCGAAACCATTATTGATGAGACGTCATATGGTTCACGACACCGTAGTCAACAAACCATATGTCTTCCGAACCGGAGGCACTATTCGAAGTAGAAGCCAACATAGAATTTGCTCTATGTCTCATCACGAACATTCCGCCACAATCATCATAGTCGGAGTTGGTGGCGTAATTTGTGAGTTGTCGACTAGTGGAAGCCGACTCGCGCATCTTCTTTCAGCACTCTTCTTCATGGTGGCCGACTTTGCCGCAATATCCGCATTCAATCAAGGTTTGTCGGCTCGGACCGGAATGGAAGCTCCCCCTTCTTCCTAAGGTTCCTTGATGGCTTCCATCTTGTTGCCGAAATTGGGAGTTGTGTTCATATGTCGGACCTCGTTCGCCTTGTCCTTGGGCGAATCGGCCTCTTCTTGCACGGCCGCGTCCTCTTCCTCCATCTGAGTGTGAGTAAAGCATGTGGCCTTCCGAGGCGTTGCTCATTGTCGAACGTGGTTTTCTTCGACCAACAACATGGATTGAAGATCGAAGAAGTGGGGCGGATTCTCCGTTGCTAGTATGACGGTCCTCATCACGCCGAACCGTGGTGCATGGCCGCCAAGGCATATTTGCACCATCTCATCATCCTTCATGTTGACGCTTATTGAGTTGAGCAAGTCACAAAGCTCCTTGATCTTCAAGGTGTAGCTCGTGATGGACATATCCCTTTGTTGGATGTTGTTCAACTCGAAGCTTTCTCGTGGTTGTGTTGGCGGCAAAAATCTTTTGTAGATTCTCCCAAGCTTCCTTCGACATCTCGGCTTCTCGAATGTAGCCGAGCATGTGGTCGTGAACACATGTCACCAAGCAATACATGTTGCTCCCATGTTGAGTATTCAGCGTCTTTCGGGCCAGGTCGATTTTCTTGTGCTCCTTTGATGTAGCTCCAATAGCCTTGGCCGACAAGGTATTGGTGCATCTTGTACTCCCAAGATGCAAAGTTGTTTCGATCCAACTTCTCGCTAGGGAGAGCGCTCCTTATTTGAGTATTCATTATGTTGATGAAGTTTTCTTTCTTCTTTTCCTCCTCTTTCGAACATGAGCTATGTAGTCACACTACGATAGCGATGAGCCGGTTCTTCTTGAATGTCGATGTGGAACACAATACACGGTCACAATGAGGCGAGCGGGCTAGATTGAGCTACCAAATCGCTCTATTACCATGTAAAGAATCGGATATGATTCTTGTGAAGCAGAAGAGATGTGTGCTATGTGTATGTGTAAGAGGAAAAAGATGAGAGAAGAGAAACACAAGATAGATTAGATAGAATGGAAAATAGAATACTCAAAAAGAAGGTGTATATTGACAAGTAAAATAACAAATACAAAATGTAGCACTACAAGGAGTCACAACCGACTTAGTATGAAGTAGGAGGAGGGTGCTTTATATAGTCACCCTCTCTCTTCATTAACTAACTACAACAACCACTCTCTTGGGGAATGTGGAGACCATGGGGAATATGAAACTCATTAGTTATGTGTCATAGAATATGATTCTACGACATATAGTTCATGTGTAGAGAGTAGTATGACTCTTGACCTTTGAGTGCTCATAGATGCTCAAAGGGTGTGTTCACACACAATGTTAGGTTGAGCTTGATTCTCAACAGTTACATTACAATCCACTATTTCTTGGGTTCGAAACCCAATTTTACTCACCTCTCTATTATATACTTCATACATATCTCTTAATTTACTAAATGATAATGCCATTGTGGAATGTAAGGGTTGAATCCATGACCTCCTGGTCTCCATTGGGCAACCTTACCAACTGAGCTACATCCATATGGGGTCTCTTTCTCTAGAGTCAATGTCAATTAATTAGAAGCATTAGCTAGTGTTGGCATGAATGTGGTCAAAATCAATATGTTGCATGGCATACAGGAGTAGCATTAGAAGGTCATAGGAAATGCATGAAAGCTAGAGAAAGAATTTGTTGTCATTATAGACACTCAAAAGTAAGTGAGATTCATATGAAGGATCTTGGTGGATCATCATTGGCCAAATTTGAGGTAAATCAATTTAAGTATATGTTATATAACACTTTGTGTCGAGTATAGCAATCTAGACTTTTCATGGGCAAAGCCATCCACACACAAATGGGCCTAGTTCCAACCTACTTATTGAATCCTTCTAAAGATTTTGTTTGTGCAATGTGTCCAACGTGGGACCCTTTAAAGCCTTCATATACATTGCAATTGTGCGTGTATGAAGGTTTGTAAGCCGCCAAACATGGCAATTGCTTTTGCTACTAAATGAGTAAGGAAGACTCTAATTGTTTTCTTCTCTCACACATCGGGTCACACTTAACATTTATTGTTCTTGACCTTCAACTAATAACCTTGACGTTGATGTCATATTTGTATACACTAGACAAGGCACTCCTCTTTTCTCATGACATTCTCTCGATTGTTCTAATTTTGCTAAACCCTCCATATCCTTATTGAAACCCTAAACCCATAGCTTACATTTCATGCTAAACCTTGAAACCCATATTTTTTTATTATTGATCCAATTAGAAATTGTATGTATTTTGTAAATCCCAATAGGGCACATTATCAAAAGCAACACATATACGTGTATCCACAATTTCCGTTGATTCCTATCATGTTCAATAATTTTTTTATCAATCATATCATATGAACTCCACATTGCTGAAACTCAACTCAAGCTCAACATGATTAGCAAAAATAATTATTAATAGTTTTTTATTTATCCCCTTAATGTATGCGGAGGATGGTAGTGATCAAGCCTTCCGCACATGTGATTGTTTTATTTTTTATTAAACAAAATAGGGTAGTATTCGAGAAACATGCAAAATTCATATTAGTTAAGGTAATTTTGAATGACTTTGTGTTTAAGTAGTATGATTATAATTTATTCCCTAATCAAACCATAAGTATGAAGCACTTATGTCCCACTACATTCAAACCACAAGATGCTACTATTTAGATAAGAACTTGTTATGCCAACCATAATTATGCTTGGTGGATGTGTTTGTTTTTCTCAAATAGGGTTTGCCAATGCATGATACAAAGTGTATCAATATGGTTACCCATTGTGGTTATTATGGAATCATTTATTCTCCTCTTTTTTCACATCTCATATGTAAACCTATCCTAAGGGAATGCGATTCTTTACTATATCTTTCTTTCTTAAAGAAAGGAAACGATTTTTAACAAAAACCCTACCATGTATATACAGGTTGGTCTTTCACTCTTTGTGATACAAATGCAAATAAACATTTGCGATGTTCTTTGCTGGTTATATTCCTACAACAAAATCGAAATTTGATTGCAAAATGCAAACACTTTGGACAGTTTTGAAGGTGAGGTACCATCCTTCTTTGTCTCTTAGACGCACCATGTTGCAATGCTTTCTTCATTGAGATTATCTTCACAATGCATTACGTCAAGAGTGTCGCACCTAGATAATATCTATCCAATCCTCGCATGGTAACACCCTTAGCTAATGCTATTGCAATGCAAGGGGGAATGTGGGGGACAAGAAGTTGGTCATAGAAAGAGGCTTCAAATGACAAAAGGTTGATTCTCTCTATATTTTATCAATACAAAATTCAAGTGTTGGCAATGAACTTTCATTGCAACTTACGAATCCAGGTTTATATCCCTAGGTATAAACTTACCCAGAGTTAATTGAAACAAATTCAGCTGAACATTTGACTATATTAGAGAAGGTCATTACGTGTAGTACAATGAAGGTATATCTCGATATTTGATTCTATCAACCTTTCAACAAGCCAAGATATTTCAAGTATACACGATATCTGAAAAAATTGTAGCCCCATCCATACAGGGGCAAATAATGATGTAGAAACCAAAGGTTTCATTATCTGATGATGCAACAAAAAATGTGGTGCCATGTAGCCATCCATCAGGATACATGCTCTGTAAGCCCAATATTTCAACAGAACATCGGGTAAACAATGGAAACTCTACATTTCCCTGCACTGTACAAGTGTGTAGAACACCTTGTAATTCAGCTCCTGTGTGCATGTGTATGCACATTGCAGGCATTTGAACTCATTACCTGCTTCATAAGAATAATATGGGCTTGTGATGAAGGGGAGACTCCAAGCATGTATAACAGAAAGCAGCTTCATCAGGTGGCATATATACAGTTTCCCAAGCAACACCAATTACAATGGAATAGGGGAACCTGAAAATTAAAAGTAAACCTTTAACCTAGATCTACTGAGACCCTGCAGCTTCTGCGGCACGCTGCCTCATCATTTCATTCACAGCTGCTCTTCGCCGAGATTCCTGTTGCAGCTGCGCTCGCTTTAAATGCTTCCGTATGTCCCTATAAGACCAACAAACTTGTCAACAGGAACTAAAACTAAAACGAAACATATGTAAGAACAGTTTTTCCTGTGCTTACATGCATCGAGGCACATTGCAGATGCTCTCTTTGCATCCTCGGGCATGTGCAGTTAGAAGAAACCACATCCTCTTGCAGAAGGCACAACCACCAGCCACTCGCTTCGTGCATGATAGACCATGTCTAAACAGGTCCTTAATATTCCGACATTTGGCAAACTGGCATGATAGATCAGCACATTTGGATGCATGCACAAGAACTTCCAGCATCATCCTTACCTGTAAAACCCACAAGTTTTTAATAACCTACAGTCACTGGTACATGCATATGATAGTATTGATACCAACGTTGATGCATGTCCGCACATACACCCAAGCTGAAAAACCAAGAAGTGCACCTGTAACACACGCTGTTTCCTGTCATCTGCAGTCGGATCTGCTACACTTGAACGTGCCACCAACTTATGAGGATGGTTTTGGACCTCTTCACTTGGATAACACGCATGACATACATCAAAGTCAGTACAAATACTGCACTTATACCCTTGTCCTTCCTCAAGTTCACTATGACAGAGAGTGCATGATGTAATAAATGCAGGTGCACTCGGATTATGGAGATGGTAAAGAATCATCATTGAAGAATGTTTAGCCCGTCGCAGCGTATCAAATTGGTACTGATTTCCTTGACAAAGACTAAGGAAAGCTTGCCTACTATCAAAAAACTCACTTTCCATTATCTCATCTTTGTCCGTAGTATCAACAGGGATATCATCCAATTCCTCCTGCAAGTAATCTCTCTCTCTCTCTCTCTCTCTAAAACACACTGGTTTTATATACACCACTCATACTACAAAAAGTGGGTTTCCTTCTTCCAACAATTCACCAATTCTTTAGGTAGACTGTACCTTGATGTTAACAATCAAGACTTAGCACAACCCAGGGATATGGTAAGAACACCTTTCACAGCCTACATTAGAGTCAAGCTTAATGAAATATCATGCAGCCAGGACCTTTGATGCTCCCTAATTTTCATCTCATGTGCCAAATTGCAATATGGTAAGAACACCTTTCACAGCCTACATTAGAGTCGAGCTTAATGAAATATCATGCAGCCAGGACCTTTGATGCTCCCTAATTTTCATCTCATGTGCCAAATTACAATTTTGATCGTTGGCATATGCTTGTCTAATATATGCCCAAGGAAACATTTTCCTGGATACTCCAAAGCTGTGAGGATCTATAAGATGTTCTAGCAAAAGATATGGACCTTTGGAATTCGGGACATTTTCCGCAAATAATAGTGCATGGAGACAATCAACCAAAATTATTGATCCCTCTTGTATAATAAGAAGGGAGAGCTTGCTTTGATTTGATTTGCACTTGTGGGGTTCCATGGGTCATTCTTGGCCCACCAAGGATTGTTATATGTCTATCTCTAATCATAATCAGTTTTATTAACATTCAGAGGACACATGATATACATCTGATTCGTCTCACTTTGCTTTAAAACATGAATAGAAATTTCTTCCTTCTTTTCTTTCCTAGTGATACACCTTTACGTAAGTTTTTGAAGTTTCTGCATTTTTATAAGCTTAGAAATGGAAAACTGAAATCAACATTGATCGCCACTGGATTGAGATTTATTATAAGAACAAGTTTCAGAAAATAGGAGATACCACAGATAAATGATGACAATCCTTCTTTCCTGCAGGGTGTCTCTCCTCATCTTCGAGCTTTTGATGTTCTTCGTAGCAACTACACGGTCAAGTTTATTATTTCTCCATTAGAATTGAGATCAACGAAAACTATTGCTTGCAAACTACAAATTAATGCTGTTTACCTACTACATAGTTGGAAGTTACCAACACATTGTTGGCAAACCCATCGAAGACCTGAGTAAATGAAGGTTCGGCATCGGGAGCAAGCATGATGAAGATGAACAATCATGAAATCTTCCTTCATCGCAACAATAGATAGCCCAAGCTGTTATAAAGAATGTCACATTAGCCCAACTGAAAACTCGCAGTGGAATATGCATGTAGGAAAAGAGATCATCAGACCTTATGCATAAGTTGGAGGTCCATTGATATATTCCCTCCTAATTCTGCATGTGTTGATGTTTTCGTTGTTCTCTTCAGTGGTAACTTCTTGGTTTTGCCCTTCTGGGACTGAGGACTTCCATCATCTTTTTGAAGCTGGTGGAGTAAATCTTCAGCCGCACCAGGCCAATAATCTCCATCAAAATAAGGTAGAGATGCAGCTGTTATCTTGGCTTTACAGTCACCATGTGACGTAGATGTAAAAAAATAGTCATACAAATTCTTGTTGGAGACGACTATCTTTTCCCTCTTTGCTTTTGCTATCATGCTTAAATACCTGTAAATGAGTTCAATCAGTATCGAAGTGATTTGTTTAGGATAAGTCTCCTTAAAACCAAAAACCTACCAATCCCGAAGTTTATCTGTCTTTGGTGTTTTCTGGATCTCTGGATGACAATAGAGTATATAATCATCTCCTTTCAATGGTGGGCAAGCCCAAATATAGCAGCTGCTAAATCCCCGCTTTTTACTGTAGTCAAGATATGCAATCTGCGTAATCAGATCTAGATTTATTAAATGCAAATACTAGACCAAAGCATGTATAATCACAGAGCTGAGGTGATTAAACATGACTATACACCAGAAATTTCCATTCTTCAGAAGGCAAGGAAAACCAAAAGATGAACATCAGTAATAATACACAGAACAAAGGGGATGCTATTAGAAATAGACCCTTCCAATCACTAAGATTTTCTCCATACAGCTGCATAGTTGATGTATCCATAAAAAGGGTAACAAACTTTTGTCTCGAGGAATATCCTTAGAGACTTACAACAATAGGTTTAGTTCTCCACCAATCTCAACAATAAGAGATGTACATGGAGGATAAGACAGTACACATGTTTAATTAAGCAATAAAAGAAAGAAAATTAAATTTTACCAGTATCTCATGATAAACATAAGTACGAAGAGCTTCTCCCTTGACAGTCTTCACATCAGGTCTGAAATACTTTACGGAGTCCAGATACGACAGGTACACCCATCGAGAATTTGGTTGGGGACTCTCTGCTCCAAACTCCTGGACATACATACCAAACAGGCATACTTCTACCCCTTCTATCTCCTGGAAAAGCATTAACATCTAGCAAATACACCAGCTTACATAAGCATATAAAAAAAGCTCCTGGAAAAGACATTAGTATGATATATAGGCTCAGAATTAAACCTTGGATTTATAATAAAAGTCTTTCGGGTAGTTTTCATCCTGAAAGACCTCTAGAAATTTTGGTTTGACCTCGAGTTTCTTGTCTATAGATGATAGAACCCTGACCACTAGACCTTCAGCTGTAGGGACCTGTACCATTCAGTGTGCATGTGGCATCACCAATTTTATATCCATGATTATATATTCCTTCTAGAAGAAAATGACTTTAAGAAAAACATTGCACCACATTGCCCAGACAGCGTAATGAAAAGTACGTAAAATTTCCCATACAAAAAGTAGCAAAGAATTGAACCAAACATAGAGAAAGCAGGATGTACATTGGTTACAGAATGCACTTTAGTACCTCTTCCCAATTTTTGCCAAGTGCTTTAGCGCGTTCAACCCTTTCTTGTTTCAGCTTTATATCCAACCTCTCTTGAACATAGTCACTCAAAATTGTTCTAGGCAAGTCTTTGGCACCAGGCATTGCATTAGCAGGTCTGGGCTTCCTTTCAGCTCTCTCCATTTCCAATATACAGCATTCTGGGCACAGGTACTCTGACCTTTCTTTATTCATACGAGCATTGAATAGTACACAGACTTGATGTTGCCACTTGTTGCATTTGTCACATTCAACCCACTGATAAAGCAAGTCCTCATAAACATCAGAATAATAAATTTAAACATGCACATAGCAATTTGTCAAACCAAGTTCCAAACAGAACAATAAACTCAAGAAACATACAATGTTAATTCACATGTCTAGATGCAAGTTAAAGTGCAATATTCATTCCATCTCAAACAGCGAATCATTAGAGATTTGACAGTGATCACAAGCATATGTAGCTAAACTCACCCCTTCCGCTCGCTGCTCATCATTTTTCTTCTTGATAAGCATAGACTTCTGAAACCTGGAACCGTAAGTCTCAACTGTGTCATGTCGAATGGCACTATAACAAGGTCCACAAAAGCTCAGAGTGCTCTCTCCAGACCCTGTAGTGTAATAAGTAGCATTTCGCTTTATGCGACAGCCACATTGTGTGCAGAAGTTTGGAATTGGGTCAAAATATAGATCCTCAATAGCACAAGCTGAACATGCTGATGTTGACATTTGTTTCTGCATAGCCTGATTTCTTTCTGCTTTACATTTATTCTGGGAGACACAAAAAAATGAGGTAAATATCATGTCCCATCCATAATATGAACAACACTCAATGGAAAATGCATGCTCAGTACCTGACCAATCCATTTGCGTAAAGTTGCTATATGCTGCCTGATTTGTTCTGGAGAAAAATTTTCAATATAGGAAATTCCAGATATTTTTGCTTTTACAAGCTTGCCTGAATCAGAAGACCCTTTTGAAGGTGCAAGAGTAGTGATAACAGAAGTTTGGTTGCTTGGCTTCTCAGCAGTTTGCATCGAGCGTGAACCTGTCACCTGAAGTGTCCCATCTTTCTTGACTGGATTAGACTCAAGTTTTACCTCATTTGGAGGGAAATTTTTTATGTTTAATTGGGATCCTTGGCTGACAGATGATTCAATAGGTGAGTCAACTCTTTGAAGGGGTAATCGAGTGCTCTTCTCTAAGCTTTCAGGATCAACACCTGTTATGGTGGTACTTAACTTTTTTGATTCATTATCTGCAGTTTTTGAAGCAATAACAGAGGAGCTAATTCCATCATGGTTCGTTGTACTGATTAAATGTGGCTGTTTATATGCTGGACCCACATCTGGTTTTATACTTTCAACTTTTATTCTCTTCACCACAGGTGATGAATCCACCTCATGCATGGAGATATCATTTACACTGCCTACACTTTCTTTATTTGGCCCCTTCTGCATTTTGCTTCCCATTGCTGCTGCTTGATGTGAAAAGTAGTTTCTTACTGGACCACAAACTGTGCATTTAAGACTCCTACATTTTTGATGATGACTAAGTAGTGACTTTAAGAGCATGCACCTAGGATATGGACATGGATAATCCTGGCAACTTATAAGATGCTTCCATGCCTCACGTCCCACCGCACAATGAGCTACATTACAATGACTTGAGTCTGTGCATCTACTTACATGTCGCAAAAAGATCAATAACCATTGTTGCCGCTTCACCTGTTGTGACGGTAACACGTTGCCTACCTCCTTCACTTGGTTGGGTGCCTCATCATTGCTAACTACCTCAGATTGTCCTGTATCAGCACTACTAGCTTGGCAAAGTTTTTCACAGCATTCTACCTGTCCATCCATATTTGATCCCTGCTGATGAGATAAATACAACTTTGGATCAGAATGTACGTTAGATTTTTTTCTATCATTCCCTGCCATCAACTCAATGTCATGATTTCCTCGGCTACCAGAACTTTGTGATGTCTGTGTCAGTTGAGTTGGCTCCATTGCAGGCTGACACTGACCTTGCGGGGCTCCATAAGAAAATTGATGTGGCATGGTAGGATTGTTCTCAATAGTGCTGCATTGATTTGAAATGTCAAACCCAACTTCAGATTTCTGCGTTGAAGGCAGTGGTAAAATGGGACTTTCTGCTGAAATACTACTCAGATATGAATGCTCAGATACAAACATTGGTGGGGGCTGAAGATCTTGCTGCCGAGATGGTATATCAAGTTTTGGACCTTCTGGTGGCAAAGATACAGATCGTGAAATGCATGTTGTCAGCCCTGTTGAAAATGTAGGATCACGGAAGCTGTTGCTTTCTACCAGCAAGTTTGTGCGCCCTGCATACCCGTCACTAGCATTAACCCCTGCAGAAAAACAAAAGTTGGTTAGGAACACATGAAGATAAGTTTGATAACAGGACAGATTTGTCATAAAAATATTTGCTACCATGTGACTGTTGTTGCAGAGCTGAATGAACAGAAAGTGATTGATGGTGTTGCACAAGATTTGGTGTGGTGAAATTAAAGGTATCTTTGACAAACCCCTGTTCCAGGTGTCCTGTGTTTCCCATATGAGCATTGTTGCTGGTGGAATTGCTTGTAAATATGACTTTCCCTGTCTGATGTGGAAGCCCTGATCCTGTGGTACAAAGCAGATCACTTGATGTGTCTGAAGATGCATGATTAGAAACTGGCTCAGCAGGATTTGAGATATTCAATCCAGGTGTTGGTATCATCCAGCTTCCGCCATTTGGAAAGCCAAGGGGCTTGCTTTGGTTTCCACTAAACCGTGGTCCATCAGAGCCCAAAGGAATTTGTGCAGCAACCGCAGGCAAGTTAGTTCCAAAGCCTATTGCAGGGCCACCACTCTGGACCTGTGAAAAGGGTGTTGAAGTATTGACCATGTTAAAACTTCCTCCTTGACCCGGTGTCAAGGGATCCCTCATATTTCCATGGACATAACTAGGCCTAGATGTTACAGGACCAAATTGAGCCTGCTGACCAGTATTCTGAATTTTTATCATAAGATTCATTACCGAATAAATCCTGTGTTCTAAAGTATTCAAATCTGCATATTCTTCCTGCACAATTCTCAGTCAGAAATATCTTATATTAGGTGATGCCTCTATGGAAGCAAAAAGATATTTGCTACATATCAACAGATGCAAGTACCTTTGAGGCTGCATCAAAGTACAATGCTGTCTCTATGTCCTTAGCAATATCGAATGATTTCTTATCTAATCCCCGTCTCTGCAGTACCTTTATACTGTAAATCGCAAACCAACATACATGTGAAAACCCAACGCAAAGATAACGTAGATTGTAAAATCAAAGGGGATGGTACGCAAGTGATTGCAGATTACGAAACCCTACTCGTCCTGAGGGGGAAGGAAGGGCCAGAAAGTGCACTTACATTTGGGAGAAAATCTCCCGCCGGAAGTTTGTATCATCAGGGTTGTGCCAAGGTTTCTGTCGCAGAGTCCATCCTTTCTTAGGATGAGACAAACCACCCATCGTCAACTGTGATGCCTGGATATGTTGTCCAGACATCTGGGAATAGGTTTGCATTCTCTAAAATGAAGAAATACCACAAAAACTATTCTTGCATCATTATTTGCTATAACTTCTCTTTTATCATACAACATCAATAGCAGCATCAATTTCACCTGCATAGAATACTCCAATACTTCAAAGGATTTCAACATGATAAAATAAAAAATTTATATTGAAATATATTCATCATAGGGGCAAAGGAAATGGGGTCAAGCATGTATAGAAGGCTGATTTGGTCAGTCCACGAGATCAAAAGATGCATCATGTCCATTCAATTCTGGAACTTCGAAGATTGCCAAAGAAAAGAAACGTCATATACGATATAAAAAGTCATGTATAAGTCGGAATTAACTTTTGATGTTCATGCAACCTATTCCTAAAAGATAAATTCAAACATTGATGCCCTATAAGAAAGTAGTATCCAAATAAATACCTTTTACAACAAATATCCATGAAAAAAAGGGCAATCATAATGGCATTCTTTTGAGACTTGGTTTGGAATACATTCATCTGCCAGATTTGTCACATGATTCGATTCAGAACATTGATTAAGTGTGCAAACATATTATTTTACTGCTATAGTGTTGTCCATAAATGTCATGACAAACACTCCTCAAACTCTTTGATATTCCCTCCCTCTATACCCTAGTGAATTAGATTATTTTGCCAGTTGACTTAGATATCAGTAAGTAAAATTTCAGGCACTTTCCTAATACAATGATTAGAAGTGGGTGGCAGGATCCCAAAACCAAATTTCTGGAACAATTTGACCATGTCTTATCCCCTTTGAAAACTTCCAGCCAAAGATGCAATGATAAAAAGTGGATATTAGGCATATCCATAATGGGAATCCTAGTAGCTGAGAGGGATTTATCCACTAATTTAAATTTTTCAGCATTGTCTGCAATAACCATCGTAGAGACTGTACATCCTAGGAAAGAAGCAAATTATGCTTTACCATCACTCTAACAGAATTCTATAAATAAATGTTGTAACTGATTAAGGTCTTATCCGCTTAAAAGTAGAACTTCAGCATTGTCTGTAAATTCTCCCTATCAGTGTTGATGATTGTCGTAACACAGGAACTGCGGATCCTATCAACAAAGAAAATTGCGATTTTTACTATCACCCCAATTCTAATTTCAGCAAATAGATTTTCCGTATCCAGGTGAACAAGAGGCTTCCACTTATCTTTCCCGAAGCAGATAAAAATACAGATTAAAACAACTCACCTAAAGACCAAATTTCCGGAGAGAGCGAGCCAATTTGTGGGGGGAGGGGGATTCAGACAAGAAACTGTGCGATCTGAAGATACCTGGCCAAGTCAGGAAAGGTTAAAGATCGGCATGGTCTAGCGTGGCTTCAGCTTCGGGTGCTTGCGTTCCGAACTCCGTGCAGAGGGAGACCCAAAAAAAACAAAAACAAAAATAGAAAGAGAGAGATCGAACGAACGAGCGAACGATCGATCGATCGATCGATCGAATCAGAGAACAAGGGCGAAATGACAGGCGCAGGCACGCAGGCGCAGGCGCAGGCACGGAGGCATAGCTTTTTTGGCCCTCTGCGTGTGTGTGTGTGTGTGTGTGTGTGTGTAAGAGAGAGAGAGAGAGTGTGTGTGTGTGTGTGTAAGAGAGAGAGAGAGAGAGAGAGAGAGAGAGAGAGAGAGAGAGAGTGTGTGTGTGTGTGTGTGTGTGTGTGTGTGTGTGTGTGTGTGTGTGTGTTATAGTGTGTAAAGCTTGAGTGGAATGGAGAGGAGTAAGTAGCCCCATCCCATCGCCTACCGATGCTAATGGCTCTGGGCCGGTCGGATCTCTCATGGTCACTCTGCTCTGTTCGGCTCTATCCTATGTTGTTCCGGAAATTTCTCTCTTCCGATTGGCTAAGTCCCTGATAAATAAATAAGAAGAAAAGAAAATGAGGGGTTAAGCTAGCTATAAGTGATCTTTCTCCCTTCGGCTCGTCGTGATTAAGACGAGAGGTAAGATTGTCGAGGGGTTTGTTCATCGTCTAACGAGATCACGCATGCTATTGTTAGACCTTCTTCAACCTAATTTGACCTTGAGGATCATACGGAGGATCAACGAGAGTTTATTGTCTATACCAACTTTTACTCTCACCCTGAAAACCACGAGGGTCAAAAAAACTCTAAAACATGTGTGTCTATCAATTAATGGTCCATGCTCATGATGTGGATGATTGACATGACGAGGGCCTAAATTATATTCAAGCAATTTGAGCATCATGGTTACTCGTTGTTTTCAGTTGTGTGGGCGGTCTTACTCTATGATAGTGGAGGATGTGAGAATAGAGGAGAATGTCTATAAGGCCAACCTTGGCTTCTTTGTTTCCTCTCAAATGTGTGATCTGTTTTCTTCTTTGTTGGTCGAAGAAGGGACGATTGACACTCATTTTTGCAATACTAACTTTGACTCTTCTATCTCTTTGATGTTGCAAGTATTTTTCATTTATGTCTATTAGTCATACTACATGTTAGCTAACTCTATTCTCCCAGAACAATGGCTTTGAAATTTTGGTTATTACAACCCAATAACCATCTCAAGTAAATGTAGGACAAACTTTTAGAGAGTTTTGTTGTTGTATGCAACATAAATCCTTAGTCATGACAACGATCCAATTGCTTAAAATGTTGATCATGTGAGTAGAGAAATTTGGTCAAGGTCCATATGCCTTCAATTTGGAAGAAGAAACAAATTGCTAGAGGTAAGAGTATCGCACCAATTCAAATATTAAGGTGGAAGAGTGTGACATTTTGGTGAATGCTTGGTTGGATTGTAGCCATATAAATTATCCACTTTCACAACCACACCACCATTGACTTTTGCAATGGCAAAATCACATCAACCATGAAGGGCAATATGGATTTCTAGTGTCCCTTCAATATTGAGTGCCATAAACAACATGTGTTTGTGCCACATGAATTGAGTAATAAGGTTTCCCATACAAAATACTATATATAAATCAAATAACTTTACAAGGATTCAACTTTGCAACCTCTTTTTTTCATATTAAGAGCTTTTGACACATTAGTTGGGCCAAAGGTCTTGTATTTGTGACTCGGTGTCTATAGTTTGAATTAGGTGGCATGGTCATGGAATGAGTGATCTGGTCACATGAAATATCGTATTGTTTCAAAAATTATGCATCGACCATGAAGGTGGTACATGGCAAAATTTGCGAATTTTTAGAATGAGATGATATATTAAGTTAAGAGTTCAATCACTTCACAATTTTGGACAACACTTCTTTCTGAACCTCAAAATATAGCACGCCTCAAAAATGCATTGGAAATTCATAAGGTGTTTGGGATGCATGTTTAATAGGAGATGGAATCATCTCTTGGATCATAAACAATACGACAATATCATTGTTAGAGGAAAAAAGAAGCACAAAGTAGTGTGGCGAAGAATTAGGAGTGTTGGTGATAGATGTCATATATCACAGAGATTGTTCACAACAATTTTGCTTTATAAGGACAAAAGGATGGTGGTTGGGAAGATTAGATGGTAAAGGAGCAAGTTTCATCTTAGTTAGATGTGATTGACAAAAACAGACACATTTAGTGGCTAACTAGGATGCATTGGCACACATCAATCGAAGTCTTGATTTTGTTATTGAATTCATGTTAGTTGTAGTAAATATGACTTATAAACCAAATGTTTCCAAACATATATATTACATGAAGTCATTGACATTATATACAACTATATGATTAGTTGATGCACACTTGCTCTTCAAACTCTATCCAAACATATACGTGTGTAACTAGCTACATCACTGACATAAACTTTTGAAAGAGTCAGAAGCTCAAGCATGCATCAACTAATCATACAATATTATATAATGTCAATAACAACATGTCTCATGCTAAACTTCATGATATTTTGATTCATTGTTTCCCTCATAAATTTATAGTTTATCTATTATTTCAATCACACCACTTCATATGTTTTCCAAATTTGTGCCCTAACTAGAATGATTGACCGATGACCACCAGTTGTAACCCAATCCCCACCCATCTTGACACTATGGTATTCACCTCTAAAATGCTTCATGTTTCAAACGAGGCGAACGACTTACTGCAAAGAAAATCTTAGTCAATAACCATAGAATAGAACTTAGAAGAGGGTAAACTAAAAAATCTTGGCTAAGCCCCTTCAACTCAGTTGTAGAGTATCACCATGATAAGGTGAACCCAACTCAGTATGAAGAAACTTATTCAAGGTAATTATTGCTAATTGTTTACAGTCCAAGAAAGATAACTACTTGTTGTTGAAGAAATTATATAATATATCAATTTTATTTCTTCAACAAAAGATTAGAGCCATTTTTGTTTGTCCTCCCACCGGCCTACGACCAAACTCGATCGAACATCTTGAGTAAGATATCTATAAACAAGATTTTATTTCTTCAACCCCTAAACTTTTTTGAACTCCATTTGTAGAATTACATAACATGATTGCTACATTGAGATGTCCTCTTTATCAAATATTGTTTGATTCATGGATTATAACGTGACATTATATGGTGGGATGAATGATATATTGTTTTTTCATTTTTAGAACACCAAGATAACGTTTAGAGACTTTTGTAATTGAACTCTTATGACACAATTCTAATATGAAGCTAATGTTTATAGACTTTTGTAATTGAACTCTTACGGCCCAGTTCTAACATGAAGACAATGTTTATAGACTTTTGAAATTGAACTCTTACGACCCAATTCTAAAGGTTAATTTTTAACGGTTTTAAGGGGCTTCAATGATCACAGGGGTAGGATGAAACATTATACATGAAAAGAAAAATATTTATAACAATTATATACAAACAATATTTTATATACAGAAAACAAGATGCATGAGAAAAGGAAGATTAACATCGTGTAAAGAAACATGATGCATGAGAGAGATATTAATAGAGTTAAGTTTAAAAAAACTTTCAAAATTATTGCGAATAATAAAAGATTGCCAAAACATTTATTTATTTATTTTCCAATTATATGAAAATAAAAGAGATCAATAGAAGAAATAATGATATAATTCACTTATTCAATTCATGGGTACAATGATCAAAACAACTTGTTTATCATTAAGGAAAAAAACAAATGAGAGAAAAATTTGATAGTCTAACTGGTACCAAGCGCTATGATTTGATACTAATGATGACCAAATAGATAAACATATTAAAATGATAGTTGATTAAGGATGCTTAACCATGACAACAACCTTGCGCAAAGATAGAAGACAAATACAAATCCCCATTAACATCATACACCATTGAACAAGGCCTCTTACATTATACCTTGGTTGTAAGCCAATCAACAATTTTGAATATATGAGAGGTAAACGTGGTGAAAGGGTCGCTATTCCTCTTCATATAGTTGAACTCCTTAGATTTAGAGGTTGTCACACATGTTAGGTTCTTCTGAATTTGCCAAAGGTCTCAGATAATTTATTACCTTCTTGTCCTACCCTTAACATCATCAAACTTAGTCTTAGAATTAGTTGATAAGGCAATGTGTGTGATGCAAACAATCATTACTCTTAAAGATTTATCTCTCTTTCCTATATATTTAGTTGTCTTCTTATTTTTGTCCAAGACGAGGCTTCATTTTAAGATGTAATCCCTCATTCAATCTCATGAGCCATTTGTCCTCTTAAAAGACATTAGTATACATTTTTTAGTTTCTACACATTTGATGAGAACTGATTTAACCAATTTGCAACGTTAATTTTGTTGTAGACAATCTATCATCGAAGTTGTACTTATTTCTAGATAATATCAAAATTTCCTCTTAAAAGCATAACATAACTAGGTAGATCATTTGTGCAAAACCAATGTTTGATTGAGGCCCCTCAAAGTTATCATACTACTAGATATTTCGTGTGGCTAAATGACGAGGGAAGTAACATATGACACTTTGAAGACCAAATTGCATAGATTGAATAAACAACGTTGATCAATATTACTCAACGTTGATATGATATATGTATGGAAGAGTGTTTTGTTTTGTTTGCTCCAATTCCAGTTCTATATTTGATGACAACATACGACAACTTTTGGGTGATGGTTCAAAAGGGCGAGTAAAGGATGGAGAGAAAGAAACAACAACAAACAAGGAGAAAGCACAAATCTTTTGGCGGGCACACTCCCGAAAACCCTTATTACATGTTAACTTATATACCTACTAATAAATAGTGAGAATTACGTTTTTGGCCTTTTATCACTATGTATCAATCATTTATGTTTGTTGCATGGTTTACAATAAACATTAAAAGAAATGAACAATTATACATGTTATGGGGTAATTTTTGCATAGTGATGATTAGGATAACCCTACCTACACCGTTTATTGTAATTTCTTAAACTTATATAATCATATGACGTTTCTATACTTTTAAAACTTGGTATAGCTAGATTTTATAGGCTACGACCCAACATATCGTTTTGATGGCTCCTTTTGAGCATTTATTCGCATGTACCTATAGTGGGATTCAACTAATGTCCTTTGCTTTCACTTGCCTGAGACATGAATACAACTTTTTATATGAATAGGAAACGGTCTCTCCAATGCAAGAATGGTTGAGGGTTAGCGTTTTCATCATCAGTGGTAAAGTCAAACCCATCGTGGAGACATTCATAAATGTCAAGAGCACATTGAAAGAAATATGTGAAAATATACGGGAGTGGGGTAAAACGAGCATAATCACGCAACTTGTCTATTGTTTCGCATATTTATGCCGTGGTCGACGAATTCTTGCTTGAAAGTTTCATATATAAACTAAACAACTACCAGGTTTTTGATCGGAAATCGCCTTCCTAGGTTGGAATGTGGTGTGGTGTCTCGCCTATCAGTGGTTGTTCAACATATCCTTGTTGCTATCCTCTCTTTCTCTTTGTTTCTATATTTTTATTGTAATTAGCTTACCCTAATGGTAAGTTGTTACATTATTAGTCTCTACGTCCTGGGTTCAAAACCCAATGTTCTCACCTCTCTATTAATCCATAAATATCTATTATTTCATTAGATGCAATTGTGGAATGTAGGGGTTGAATCCATGACCACCTGCTCTCCATTGGGGAACCTTACCAACTAAGCTACACCTACATCCATTTGGGCTCTCTCTCTCTCTCTCTCTCTCTCACACACACACACACACACACACACACACTTAGTTCATGTAGCGGTGGCACTATGATCATATGTGGCACCACCATCATTTCCGGTCTCTTTCTCTCTTTTCTCGATTTGTGCGTGTCATCCTTGCGCAAGGACCATGCTAATCTTCTCTGTATCGTTCCAATTTTATCTGATGTCCCCGAAGGGACATTCTCTCTTTCTCTCTCTCTGATACAATGCTCTGCCTTTGAACATATTCGACCATGCTTTCCACACATCTTTGACGAAGCCCAATCCTTGCACAATTTTCTTTCACAACCACAATGTGCACTCTCGATTGCAACATTCATTGGTAAAGTTCTTGAACATCGAGAGTTACTACTCACTTTCACACGTATCATGTGAAATGCAAATTTGTTGGTCTCATAGGTCATATTTGACCTCTGAAGACGATAATATAATATAATCTATCTATTTATCTATCTCTCATATCATACGGGTCAACATTGACATCTCTATGGACGCTAAAAATATCTATCTATCAATGTAGCGGTGACATTGCGATCAAATGTGGGACCGGCACCATTTCCTGTCTCTTTTTTCTCTCTCTTTCTCTGTCTCAGTCTCGCTCCATGTAGCGGCGACACTACCTATTGCGATCGGATGCGGCACCGCCACCATTTCCAGTGCTTTTTTTTTTTTTTTTTTTCACATACATATATATGTACATTATTCTTTTGGTCATAAAAATAAAATTGTGTGATTTCACCAGGGAAAACGTATATACTGCACATAATAAAAGAAAAGAAAAAAGAAAAAGAAAACAGAGAAAGAGAGAGCATAATTGTGAGGAAGATAAAGTAGGGTTTGACAGACAGGCAGACAGAGAGAGAGAGAGAGAGAGAGAGAGAGAAGAGAGAGAGAGAAGAGAGAGAGAAGAGAGAGAGAGAGAGAGGTTAATGAAAGTAAATAGAAGCTTTCGCGTCCGGCCGATGTAAGACGAGAAAGACAGCAAACAAGTCTTGCAGATTATATTCATAGAAGATTCTTCATCTTCATCTTCATCTTCATCTTCATTCATCAGTCATCTCCTCCTCCTCCTCCTCCTCCTCCCGATTGGAACAGAGTCAGAGGCTTCTTTAGAGGAAGATCCAATCTAAAGCGTCCCACCCCATCCTACCTCGCCATGGCTTTCTTGGGAACCCAGCTCAAGTGCAAAGCTTGCTCCAAGACTGTTTATCCGGTGGATCAGCTCACTGCAGACAGCGTTGTTTACCATAAAGCTTGCTTCCGATGCCATCACTGCAAAGGAACTCTCAAGGTTAGGGTTCTATCAATTAACTTATATGTATCTATGT
Organism: Azolla caroliniana; assembly: GCF_043228905.1. Classification (NCBI taxonomy): domain Eukaryota; kingdom Viridiplantae; phylum Streptophyta; class Polypodiopsida; order Salviniales; family Salviniaceae; genus Azolla; species Azolla caroliniana. The sequence goes on along the minus strand of NW_028230452.1, from coordinate 2,562,143 downwards.
ATATTGTTTTGGGGGATATGGTGCGTCTGTGCTTATAAATATCCACACAGTCCGATTTTTTCTGGTTTCTGGTAGTTACTTTCATGCGTATCTTGCGTTGTCTCAGATCAGATCAGAGTTTTGTTTGAAAATCAGATCAAACTTTGGATCTTCTCTTTTTTGTATGGAAATCATGGATGGTTTCCTTGTCTCTATATCCGAGAGATGGAAACAAACCTTACTATTATTTCTTATCTGATCAGATCAGAAACCTACCTTTTGTGAGATTGATATCTCTGAGGCACATCAGATTGCAGTTTAAACAATAAATTGTGGAGTTAAGTGATATAACATGGTAGTTACGAAAAATCAATGTATGATAATTTACTTTTTACAGATTTAAGGTTTGTTTATAAAAAATGGGCCTTTCTTTGGATCTTGTAAATTGTATTAAGATGGGATTGTAGTTTTTATGCACGGATAACTTGGTTTAAAATTTGCATTAAAATTGGGCTAGGTTTTCTACACAGGTATTATAAAATTTGCATACACATTTTTCATTCTAAAAATTTGGCTTGATATGAAATGTAGCTTCTTGATTGTGCAGCTGAGCAACTATTCCTCTTTTGATGGAACATTATACTGCAAGCCTCACTTTGATCAGCTTTTTAAAATGACTGGAAGTCTAGAGAAGAGTTTCGAGTCAGGTATGCTTTTGTGGAATTTTAATTTTATGAAAACCATAAGTTCTTGTTCTTCTCTCCTAAAGATGGTGATAAAGCTTCTAAATCAATGCTTGCAGGTGTGCCAAAGACCCCAAAATATTCTGAGAATGAATTGGTACTTCTCCATTTCGCTGTCTTCTATGAATCATTTACAAGCATGATTTCACCTGCTGTACCGTCCTAATGTGCACTAAGGGGTACCGCTATCATTACAGACATGTCCCACTACATTTTAATAGCTTTATGCTGATACTTAAAAGTCTATTTATTTTAATATTGTCTCACATCTGGTTTCGTGTCTTAACAAATTCAGCAGGTTTAAAAACTATTAAATTACTAAAAACTTGGATTTTCATGAGTATTAAGGAATTTAAGAGCGTTAACCAGTCAAAAGTCTCTCCGGTCTAGGTATTTTTTTATCTATTTTCTCTTTTATATCCTGGTATGGGAGGCTAGAACTTAAAAGACTCAGCATTTTTTTCCGTCATTATGCTGTTAAATCATGGTGGGATAAGTATCGTACTTGTCAGATTGTAGCCATAGCCGTTCACACTTTGACACCATTTTCATTGTGCTAATGTCCATGCTTTCTTGCAGAAAACGCCCACAAAGTTCTCATCACTGTTTTCTGGTACACAAGAGAAGTGCCTTTCATGTGGAAAGACGGTATATCCAATTGAGAAGGTAAGTGCTTTTCACCCTAGCCATTTAGTGGTTTACAGTGCATTTCGCATATTGCAAGTGATTATTTCCTTGTCTCTCTACATGTAGGTCAGTGTGGATGGGATGATATATCATAAATCATGCTTCAAGTGCTGCCATGGTGGCTGTAGTTTGAGCACTTCAAATTATGTAGCGCATGAAGGGAGACTTTATTGCCGACATCATAATTCGCAATTGTTCAAAGAGAAGGGAGATTTCAGTCAATTGGAGAAACTTCCAGCTGTGAGAGCTTCAGGGGAGGATTTTTAAAAGAGGGTACATATGCTTTTCTCTTTCATATGGATACAGTGAACTACTATTGGGAGAAATGCAAGTGTATAGTGTATACCTTTTCAAGGTCTTGGTGTAGCCGATTCACAGTCTTGCTCATATAGAGAACAAGCACTGTTGGTTCTATTGATGATTGCATAAAAGTTGTGTGTGTAGAAAAGTCTAGCTAGCAAGTTAGATACACCCTCATGTTTTTTCAAAATTTCAGTTATGGTTGCGTGTATGCATGCATAATGATGAGTTTTTCCCAACTCTGACTTGGGACCGTGTCTGATGGTTGTGATTTCTACCGATGTTATCCCCTTTATATTTGTTATTTAAGAGAAGCCATACATGGATTATTCACGTCATAATAAAAATAGTGATTTTTGAAACTGGAAATGATTTAATCTCTGACAAGAATTTGGGGTTCAGCTCTTTCAAAGCAAATTTAATATTTGACTGAACATACAAATGAGAGTTTAGCCCATTCCATTCTTAAAATATTAACCAGGCTATAATGTGCTATCGTTTGAAATTACCACCAGCATCACAAATTGAATAGCATGCATCTTATTAATTTCTGTTAATATGTACATGGAGTTTATTTTTGTTTCAAAAGTCTTTATGGTAACTCTGCATATTACTATTGAACAGATTTTTGATGTGATTGTAGTATGTCATTGAAATGGTCAAATCATTGGAATCACTTGAGTGGAGTTTTTGTGGAGTTGCTATTGGATTGTGTAAAGCTAATGAAGTTCCAAGTGAATGGAATCAATAGCACGTTTAATATTTTGAGATAACATGTGGAAAGATTTGATTTTGTATTATTGATGAATGCATAAATGCCTAGTTGAAATCTAATGATGGCATTTCTGATTATTGTTGCTATAGACTAGGCCTGGGGTTAACAAGTTAAACTAATAATAAGAACTTAACTGTATCAAAGTCAATTTCTATACAAGAAAGATATTGGGCTACCTGGGTATGAAAATTTCCAACAGGTTGTGTTGACATCAATGGAACTATTTGTCCAATATGCTTTGTTGACATCGATAGAGGCAACATGTTTTGTATGTTATTCAAATTGATGATATCCAGCTCATGTAACCTTCAACCTCCTTGTAAATTTAGATTCTTATTTTAATCTCTAACATGTTTAAGGACCTAATTATGGGAAGTGGAGAAAGAATGTTAGGTCGATTTGTTTAGAAAAGTATCCATTAGTATTTTCCACAGATTTGAGGTTCCCTCAATTAAGGTCATAAAGTTTGGTTTGGTTTCATCAAGGATAGTCTTCATGTTATAAAAAACTTTCAGGGGCATAATAATTAAATATTAACTCCCATACATGCTTTATATTTATAATGCCTATTTTTTATTCCAGTTGATTTTTAGTTGGGTGTTTCCTTGCCTTTTGCAAGAGCTCCTAAAAAATTTGTGCATGTGAGTCTTTAAATTTATAATGCAATGCCAAAGGTTATATGTATGTTTGTGTATAAGGTTGCATACGTGAGGAAGTTTAGGACATAACATATTGTTCTAGAACTAAGATCTATAAATCTGATAGATTGTCTACTCTATTGTTGATGCAAAAACTAAGAGTTGATGTCAATCCACTAACAAGCAACCAAGGGCGAAACTTAATCACATTGAAGAGTTCAAGATTAACACAACATGCGCAATCTGGCTTTAGGACTACATTTGATGAAAACAAGAAGCAATTTTAGTACCTTGTATTAGTCAAGTCTCTTATGCACAAAAAATATCTTGTACGATAAATTTAGTCAAGTCTCAATATGTCAAAAAATGGACCTTTTTCAAATAGCATACACCCTCAAGAATCCTTCTTTATAAACATTAGTTGGCAACTTGGCACGCATTCTTCACCAAGTAGATTCATATCAAGATCTTTGGCCAATCTAGTCTATCTTGGTTGTGTTGTTTTACTTTCTTTAAGAAGAAATTTCTGATATTTTTTGGACTATTGTACTTCTCACTTTTATGCCTTTTGCACCCAACAATAGAAACTACTACCGATTTTGCCACTTCATTGTCTTCTAGCATATACAAGAATCTAGTCTCTTGTTTGGGATCATTGGCTTCAATGTATGCTTCTAGCCGCAAAGATGAACATGGCTCCATCAATAATAAAATCTGGGGCTAGGCAAAAAATGTTGACATATCGAGGTCTTCAATCAAGAATGTCATGGAGCATGCAGTTAGTTGATGAGTTAAGTAGAGCTACGATGAAGATATTTGAATGAACAAGAATATGCCAAACAGTAACTACAAAACAGAAGGCAACAACATAAGCAAATATGCCAAACATTAACTACAAAACAAAAGGCCACAATATAAGCAAATAAAGTAAAAAGCAACAAAATATGCAACGAAAAAGTAGTGACAGCTGTGGGATTTGAACCCACGCCCTTTCGGATTGGAGCCTAAATCCAACGCCTTAGACCACTCGGCCAAACTGTCTGATAGCAAACTATATTATACAATAACCAACATAAATTGAATATTAGCTTGCAGCTAACCAACACAAACATTTTAAATAGATTCCAGGACAAGAGACAGTTTAGTGTGTTCTTAATTTAATGTCTTAAACAGAACAGCTCCAGGATATCATAAATTGTGGTACACATACACATATATATGTCTGCCATTGCAAGATTTCCATAGCCATTCTCACTCACAGATAAATAAATCGTTCCATGTTTTTAACTTTCCGAGGGAAAGCCTGTTTTTTTTTCCTGTTTGTTAAATTCCATGGTGCAGTTCACAGCCTGTAGTACAGATTATTCTTTCCATTTTCCTGTCACTTTCTATACCCAATCACATCATAATATTTCTCACACAAAGGGCTACAATCTCCTCTCTTGCTTTACAATGCAACGTCTCTAGAAAATAAATATGGCAAAAAGCCTAAACAGGTGTGCATTATGACATGATGGTCTCCATGAAAACGTCCATTGACCTTTACTTTCAAGCAGAACAGAGTCTCTTATCTGATCCCTGAACTTAGTGTTCCTTCTGGGCAATGGTTATCTTGCACTGCTGGCTTGAAGATCAAGGCTTCGGCAATTTCGGTCTCCATTTTTTCTCACATTTCTGGAGCCGTGGTAATGTACCCTTCAATTCATGTTCATGATCCTTCAGCTGATCATTTTCTGAAGGCCTCTTCTGCATTCCAACTGATGTACAGCAAACATTTCGCTCATCCTCCTCCTCTGTGATGTTCTTGGAAAGGCCAACACATGCAGAGGAACCAAGAGAGTTTGCAGTGTGAGAAATATCCAACCTAAGATCCAAAGCACTTCCTGGTCCTGTCTTGATGCTGGATTCTGAATGAGAAGCTACATATTTGAGACAAACTTTAGGTTTTGATAGAGAAACCACACCAGCAGGAAAAACTTTGGATCTTGGTTGAGGGGCCAAACCAACCGGATAAACTTCAGATTTTGATTGAGGCACATCAATACAGCTAAGTTTGATAGTTTTTTTAGGAGCATAAATCTGTCTTAAATTCTTTTGGATCTTTGGCATAAATATTTTACGGTTCATGTTAGTCTTTCCAACAGGCTGTTTGACTTCCCATTTCCTAGAAAATGCATCTGGCACTTCATGTTTCCACTCTGTTGGAGTTTGATAAGATGTGTCATCTTCATGCTGAACCCTAGCTTTAACCTGATTCTCTAAATGATCATGACTATCACCCGATTCAACAATTTCAACGTCATTTTTGTCTGCTCTAGTTTGTCCACATTTGTCTTTCACCTGGTACTCCAAGTGTTTCCGACTTTTATTAGGTTTCATACTGGTGTCATAAGAGCCACTACCGAATGCATTGTTTTTCTGAGCCTTCTTGTTTTCATGTCCACTATCTTCAATTTCATTTTCAGAGTGATTCTGTCTTGTCCCAGATTTTGTTATGTTTTCATTACAACCACTTACAGGAACAGCCTTTTTCTGAACTTTTTTCTTTTCTCTATTTTTAGATTGAGCATTAAGTGCATGGGAATCCAAAGAAATTGAAGGGCATAAATTATCAGCAGGAAATGCATTGTCTTCAACTAGAGGCATACCACTGCCTGAGGAACAATTTTGAAGTTTAGCATCAATTCCCTCAGGTTCACTAATAGCAACAATATTTTCCACCTTGTTCAGGAGATCTTGTTTATTGCAACCATCTACTAGACTCTGTGCATTCGTGGTGGCTTCCAAAATAAATGTTTGTGGTAAAATGATTTCCTTCGTCAATTCTTGGATTTCTATAGCATCTGTCCTCAGAATGTCCACAATGTTATGCTTCAGAACCTTCTCACCTTTGGGCACAAAAACTTTTTTTTCCACCTTCACTCTCCTGGCAAACCTCTCAGACCCCCATTTCCTATTCCCAGGCACAAGAACAGAAGTATTTGGACCCCGTTCTTTCAGATATTTATTATTATTACGCCTCTCCACTTGTCTATCATATTCTGTTGAATTCTGTGTTTCGTTCCCACATTCTGTTGATTCATCTGATACCACATGTAAATCAGTTAAAGAGCCAGTTGTTGAGGCCTTTTCCAGCTTGATATTCCTATCTTGATCATCAGGAATCAATAAACTTGGCAAATCTGAACCACATAAATTATATAAAAATGACTTTTTATCCTTCGATAAGTTCATGTTCTTTGCCCATCCTTTGGCTGGCATAGCTGCCATTACTGGTTTGGAACCACAACCTTCCTTTCCCGGCTTCTCTGATGGAAGACTTCCACTACAACACATGGTTGATTGAGATATAACCTCACTTATTGAAGTCTGGGTCTTAGAAAGAACTTTGCCATCAATGCTATTCCTTTTCTTGGTTAAATCGGACCTCTGGATTTTGGCCACGAACACTTTACGGCCCATTTTAGACTTGGCAGTGAACAGTTTATATTCTCGTTTCCCCCCATCTCTATTTAGGGCATTGATTCCCCTTTGCCTACATTTCTGTTTATCCATATCCAACGCATCTTTCGGATTTTGTATACAATCAATAAAGTAATCCTTATCCTTAGAAGGACCAGTTTCTTGGGATGTTTTTCCTTTTGTATCATTACTTGAACTATCCAGTACAGAACCAGGGGAAATCAGAGGAGACAAAATCTTAGAAGAAATGACAGAGTGTTCATCAACATGGATCTCTGCTAGTGCAGGAGAGGGAACATGAGTAATATTGTCCTCACCTAAGGTATGGCATGTTGTTTTTGCAACTGCAGTTTCCCTTATGGTTTTTGGAGCACCTGTTTGGGGTAGATAGACTTCACTTTTTAAGCTTGGTATTGCACAATCATCAACAGCCTTATCAGAAACAGAAGTTCCTGTCGATGCTTTCTCCATGCCCTCATCCTCCTGAGCTTCTTTACCAAAGTGAGGGGACACTGGAAGATTCGCCAAGGTCGTTGTTGGTGATTCAGTTCCACTATCTTGACTCTTTTTACAGAGACTGTCAATGATTATTTCATGCTGAGACACTTTTGTCAGCAAAGTAACCCTTCTCCCAGGTAGTGACACAACATCAGATGGCTTTGTACAAATTCCTTTAACATTCCAATGGCTTCTCCCTGCCTTCTTTGTCATGCTATGCTTATGCAAACGAGGCATAATTTTAATGGCAGAAGTTGGAGCAGGCAATCCAGCCTCACCAACGTGTGTATCTTTGCCCATATTCTCTTTTGCCCATTCATCATTGTAATTTTCATGCCCATATTGTGCAAACTCGGATTGCTCACAAAAGAAAGGAGGGTTTGTGCTTTGTGATGCACCATCTCCCATTTCATGTTCAGGATAAAATACCGGCTCGAATTGCCCGAATTGCAGAGGGAACTGACTATACATGAGAGGCCTGCTATAATGCTCTGAGAATCCCGGCTGAGGAAAAACGCCCCCATAAAAACCAGGATTTCCATACATGTGAATTATGACGACCTCCCTGCCCTTTGCATCGCTGTAAAATGGCATACTTGACACGCCATAAGGTCCATGATGTTGATTGTAAGTCGCAGGGGCATAAGGCATACCGGGCATTAAGAAATGAGGGTAACTATTGTATGTATAACAAGAGTAGCCTGGGCCTGTAGGTTGCTTGGAGTCACCGCTTTTACCTTCATCTTTGTCTGCATAATGAATCACCCAACACATAAGTGAAACATAACAATGATTTACATTAGACAATCCACAGAATGACTCACTCAGAAGAGACTCTGGATCTGAAACTTGTTTGCGTCCTTGTACCCAGGCATCAGCAAAACAATTAGGAGCAAATGCATGCGATTTTGCAGGGTCCTCCAACTGCTTTCATCAGAGGAAGAATAAATGTGATCATATGAACAGAAAATGTCACAATCCTATCAGTTAGAATAACAGCATGAATCCTCACCTTGTTAGCATTGTCCAAACCAATGCTGGTATTTTCGGAACCAGAAGTTGAATGAGTGGGGCTCTTTGCATTCTTAGTTAAACTTCTGGAATCATCATCCGATGTAGACCCAGGGTACACCTTTATGTCACCATCCAAAGATTCAGTGCTTGCTGAATTGAAACAAATGCTGCTGGTAACATCGGATCGATTTGTAAAAGCCGAGGAAGGGAGCGAGGTATTGCTCTCCGTAGGTAGATGTTGAGTATTCTTCTCAACCAAGCCTTCTCCCTTTTTATTTGAAGCCAAATCATTTTCCGATTTTGTAACATTTTCATTCTTATTTGTGTTTGCAGATTTGGAACCAGAAGAATTTAGCTGTCCAGCAAGACCCCCCCAACTGAATGTTCCCCTGAAATATTAACCATCTTCGAAAAATGTAAAAAGCCTGCCCCAAGCTTTTGTCCAAATTTAAGAATTTCATAAAAATTAAATTGCATATCTGATCTCAATTTCTTGGCTCTGGAAAATGCAATGGAAAAAGACACATACATACATACCTCTCCACATGTGGGACAAGTCCTTGATTCTCCAACCTACAACAGTAACATTCCTGCTGTAAATAAAGAAAATATTGGCCATTGAAGCAATCAATCGAGAACTTATCGAATTAAACCTTTGGCTGGGCAAATTGATAGGCTTTGGAGCTGCTGGAATTTTCCCAAGTAGTGTCATTCCTCTCCGAGCAGAGCCCACTCTGCGTGATTTTATTCCATCAGAATTAAGAAGGGGTATCACATATGATTTTCCATGTCATTGAGGTAAAAAATTACATAAACAGACACTGACATCCCTGCATTATGAGAAAATGCATTACTTTGTAATATTCAGGATTAATTAAGTCTAGGTATATATAATACCTCCTTGGGAAGCCAAATATGGCCTGTAAGACTCAGAAACAACACAAATTCATTGTCTCTATACTCTAATAGCTGTGCTAGATATAGATTGAATGTCAAAGACATGGGGTGACCTTTCAATAAATGTTATTGGATATTCCAACAGCTTTAGAGTAGGCCTCTTAGTTATTGCACTTCCTTTAGCCAGCCAATGTATGGATGAATATTATCTGGCAGAAATTTTTGTTGATACATAATGAGCTAGACATCATTGTGCACTCTATTCTCCGTCATCCATTTTATCAATACACAGTCTATAATCTATGATTCATTCCATATGAGTGGTAGACTTCGGCATGGTCATCCAGGACTATGGCCTTCAAACCAGAAGCCATCCAATAGCTATACATAGCAACCCTACTCTTGACATAATTAACCTCTAATAATGTAGTTATGTGTATGTTTATGCCACCGTATTCAAATAAATGATAGCTGGTTCTTTATTAGTTTTTATATGAACCCATGATTGAGCCAACTAAATACCATGTCTTATCCTTAGTAGAATGGGAAAATCACCTTCTCTCAGCGGTAGCCATCGGCGATTGATACTAAAACAAATATTCTACGTTGTTATGAAGTCCACAGCAGCAGAAAACTGAAACCTGAAATCGTTCATAGCAGGAACTTCTTAGAATTAACCATGGTGAGTGAAATTTTTTGAATGCCATAGCAAAGAGGAAAAGGTAATGAATTACGACTCAGTTCCAGGATTCCAACAAAAAAGTGGGTCTGGGGAACACCAATGAATGGACCCAAAACCATCCAAAAGAGCCGAGGAGGGATTGAATAGGTTTAGAGTTCACAAAATTTCTTGTCAAAACCTACGTAGCCACAGATTACCCCATAAAAGGATTGAATGAGAAGCATACAAGAAGGAATCGAGGGCAAATAAACTTACCGTGAGGATGGATGCCTCAAGGGGGGAGAACAGAGAGAGGAGAGAGAGAGAAAGAAAGGAGATGTATAGCTGCTGAAGGGAATCAAAGGTGGTTTGTGACTTGCATTTGCAGGTTGCGAGCGGCGCAGGAGAAGAAGAAGAATCAGAAGAAGAAGAACAGAGGCAATAATGAAATGAAAGAACCTTACTTCCCACGGATCTTTTTCTCGCCTTAGTTTTTTCTTTTTGCTCTTCAAGAAGGTATTGGTTTTGGCCACCAAGGGTTTTGGGAGGGTTTTAGGAATTTGGCCTTGGTAAGTATATAACTTACCTGCTATGTGTTTCTCTCCCTGGTGGTTTTGATCCTTTAGCATAATAATGGAACCTTTAGGAATTGTTTTCATGCCCTTTGGATTACCCCATGGAAAACAAACGTTTGAAGTCTGTCATCGTGCTTTACCATCTTCACCCAGTGAGTGACTGTTAAGAGGAAGTGAAGCTCTTTTGGGACCGAATTTGGGGTGGGTAGGCATCTTTGGATGCCTATCTTGTTTAGTGCATGGTTTGTTATACACCAAGTTCGTTTATCCAATTTTAGGGACTAGACGATGAGACTCAAATGAGGCACGCAACCTATTTGCATATGTGTTGGGTGGTTGTCTGCTATCAACGTCAACATTCTCCATCACTTCTCGAATGGTGATGAAGAGTAGTAGGTTAATTCCCACTAGCAATATAGCCTCCCTTGGTGTGATCCAAGTCTTTTAGGTATAGACCTTGCATGCCGCAATACTTTGTTTCATTCTTAAATTTGGAGAGTTGTACAATTTCAAACAGGTGGCAAATTCTCGATGCCAAAGTTATTGTTGTTGAACCATTTCATCATCTATGAGTATCACAATACTTCTCCATATTCTATTGTCCCCACTTTGTTCGATGCTTCAAATGCCTTCCATGTAATTATCAAGGTTGGCAAGGTTTGGATATGGTCGATGAGGCTCACCGTTTGGGATAGTGATTTTACCATCATGGGGAGATATGGCCAATTTAGCTTGGATGATCTCATTTGGGCTAGAGGCTTTACTGTGTATCATCTATGAGCTTTTGAGCCCATATGGTTGTGTTATACATGTGCCCTTCCTCACCACAAAAACCATATAGGGAATTGCGATGATGTTGAGAGTTGAAACCCAAGATTTAGAAGCTAAGTTTGTCATTAGTATAAATAAGAGTGTGGACAGGTATATGTAATATGTTAACTCCTTCATTGTCACTAGATGTGATGTAATCTACTACCTTGTCGATGTAAAGCTCAACTGGTTATGGGAGATTGGGCATCCTTGCTTCCCATAAATGATGCTTGCAATGACTTCTAATAACCCTCCTAACTCTCCCCAACTCTTGCTCATTTACTGCATTTATCACCAATATCATGTCAAATGAGAGAAATATAAACATGCATTACCCATGTACTAATGGACATACATGATTGTCTTAATCAATGAGAGAAAGATAAGCATGCATTATCCATACTAAGATAGATATATAAATTGTCTTAGCCAAGGAGAGAAAGACAACCATGCCTGGCTAAGACAATCTATATTATATGTGTTTGTTTGTGTCTTAGTGTATAATCTATACAAACCAAAGAGCAAACATGGGTTGATTGATGTTTATGATGTCAAATTTGGTTTTTACAAGTAACCAATCTCTTATACCATTGCTCCATTGAGTCTCTCTTTAATGGCAAATCTTAAAATGTACTTAGTTGGCATTCTAAATTGTTACTTTTAGCAAAGGACCTCATTTGGAGAGTATTGATTGGGGGTTTACCTTTGGGATTGACACTAAAGAGACATGGACTAGCAACAAGTAATTGCTTCTTTTCCACCACATAAGTGTTTGATTGCTCATTAGACATTTTCCTCTTTCTAATTTATTAGGATTGTGTCATATTAGGCTTTTGTATTTGATGGTAGGCATGGAGTTAACACATATCTACAAAAGTTCAAGAGAGTATGAATTTGGCAATTTTGTGAAAGATTACTAGGGAGAATTCCTTATTTAATGAATCATTTCAGTATGTAAAATTCTACAAAAGTTCAAGAAAGTATTGATTTGGCAATTTTGTGAAAGATTACTAGGGAGAATCCCTTATTTGATGAATCATTTCAGTGTGTAAAATGCTACTAGGAAGAATCCCTTATTCTTAGCATTGCATTGTTTTAATGATGCAACCCTTCGATGCTTGATAAGGAAACTTTGAGCTCGTGATAAATTAGTATTTACCAATAATAAGACTGTTTTCACTAGATTAAAAAAACCAGAGTAAAATGAGAGAGAACAATGTTCCATTGCAGGAGTGACTTCCAATTAGTTCCCAACAATGAATTTCTGTTTATGGCCAAGTGAACAAAATCTAAAATACAGTTTGTTTTGGGCATTAAATTCAACCATACACACATCAATTTCAAAAAATCTACTAGCTCAGCAAAGCTGACCATATTGAAACACCTAAAAAAAGTATCCATATCATCCCTTCTACAGTCCTTTATCATTGTAAAAATTTGTGGATAACTAAAGAGTAATAGGAAGGAAAGATGGAAAACACAAGAACATCAAAATGACATTAATGTTATGCATTATCCCCTTTATATCGTGAAAGTGAGTAGGAGATACTTCCAAGTATTGTGTTTAGGATCAATCCCAGCAATCCCCTCTCAAATCAAAGGTAGCTGATACGAAAAGTATTATCAATGCATCACTAAAATAGGAAGGTCTTAACCATAAGGACAGTGTCTAGTCCAAAAACCTCTTCCCCAAGAAAAATCCTCACATAACTTCTCAAGGGCAAACACAATGACTGACTCCAGTCACAAAGCCATGTTAAATCAAAATTCACACCTTCAAACCCACCATATGTACTGCAGCGTGTGTGTCATCCAGCGCCAATTTTCTTAGAAATATTAAGCATAAAATAGGAAGAAACATAAACAGATAATATATTTAAATTCAAAAATATTTCACATTAATATATATTAACATCAAGAATCTAGTGTTCATGCCACAGAACCCAAGAGAATGTTCACAATTGCTATTGGGATGCATAAAGAATTTTATGGTTAGATTCCCCTCCTTGATGGGAATGAGGGCTTGAGTTACACCAAGAATTTGGTTTAGGCAACAAAACAAATATTTTGATGAGTAATACATACTGCAGGAAACCAAAGTTAGCTCTTAGCATCTTAATCCTCTTCACCAGCACTGTCTGCAATTAATCTCATCAAATCATGTGCTACTTTAACAGGTACAAGATCACCTGCATGCTCAAACACTCGGTTCATCGTCCGCCAGAAGTAATAAGTAATATCCAGTGGGAAAGTTAATGAAGAGAAAGTCCCATGTAAGATGTACCTGCATAAACCATTGATTCCATGGTGGAAAGCACTTAGTTAATTCTATGCATCGAGTATGATGTTCATCCGTTAACCCCTTCATATAGCTGATCATGCGATCAACAATAACCTCTACACTTGATGACTTTGTCATCTTGTACAGAAGTTCCAAAGTTTGCCGCTTCAATGTATCATCTGGGTCCTGCCAACAATAGAGAAAACACATTGCATTTGTGATGTGAGCAAGTTATAACATCTATACCCCAGACTCTCTTAAGGTTTGAGCAGAGTTCACAACCAGAAGAAGAAAAACCTTGCATATCATACCCAACCTCTACCCTATCTAAATATGTTTTCACCTGGAGTCTCTAAAAGTTTGGTATTGGGATGAGTGGAGGTAATTGTGTGGATGCACTCGTATATTAATGCATTTCTAATGTTTTCATTTTTCTCTGCTTTTCTCAGTACATCATGAGAAGACTGTACATATCCTCACTTGTTTTCTTATCCCCTGCTCCAAGTAACACCGGAATTTTCTGCTATTTTATCTGAAATAAGAAGATTGGATGTTCAAGATGTAAATATACCACACTCATAATATACTCAATGCCGTTTTTATAAGAATACCTGTATAAATTGAGCTGGAGCACTGTGGTAATTGTATGGTTTAGGTAACCTGTGCTCAATCACTTGTTTCAAAATGTTGACGAACCGAGAGGTCAAATTCTTATACGAGTATATATCCCCTGAGATGAGATAAAAAAGAGCACATAAAGATGCACCCATCACACTTGGATCATTTACGCACATGATCTGTAATCAATAATAAACCATATACACGCATGCGTTGAAACCAGTGAAGCAGGAAAACCTGTTATATCCTCAAACCCAAATGAAAGTGCTGTGAAGGTTTCAGTCAAAACAAACACAAAACGTATTGCTACTCATAAAAAGAATGCGTGAAAAAGTACAAATATTTTCGTTGATATTTTTTTCACCTCATTTCTCTCTCGTCCACTATATTGGGTAAAATCACTCCAGAAAATTTGATACAGATTCTAATATTCCTGCAACTAGAACACCCAAATATTTGTTTTGATCGTAGTTCCCAAAATTTTCAGAAAAACTCCCTAAATACCATAAATACCTAAATGAAGCTCCACTTCCATACTGTACCTTATGTGTCTGTATAATGCTTTACATTTTTATTTATTCTACACTTCCATTTCACGTTTTTGAAAGGGAACAAGGAGATTACATATAAATCAGGTAATCTATGACCAATCATTGCATAAACATATAAGGACACGACTATTGATGCAAACTCAGTTCGATACCTTTCTGAGCTTCAGCATCAAATGTGCAACTGTTGATGGAGACTTTTAGTGGAATCTATGCAACACCATGACTGTCTTTTCCTGAACAATCTCCTTTTGATGTCCCAATAGATCTGGTACTTGGGGCAAGACAGCTGGAATTTGTTCTTCATTTATTATTATATGAGCAGCTGTAGGACATCACAACAACCTAGGAAATTATCTGACCTCGGATCCTTCTGAATGGTGTTGATGATTACAAGTATGAGATCATGGTCCTCATTAAGGAACAATGTCACTACAAGATATCCAGCTTTTTTCAACAGCAAATTATCTTCATGGGTCATCTTCACAGCTTGTATTTAATGTCCAAGCATTTGACATAGAAAAGCAGAATTATATAGTCTTTCATTCTTCTTCGAGGCACATCTGGTTCAGAAATTTTATTCTTCAGCATCCCAACTTCTTGGATGACTATCCTTTCCTCTTGGTCCTTTGATTTGGCCTCAATGATCTCCTTAATGAGTTCAAGAAACTCTTTTGCTGAAGCCTGAGAGCCCATTGTGAGCTCTCTTCCAATGGTATTCAATTGCTCCATAGTGACCAATTTCCAAATTTTCTACAAAAGCTCTTTCTTGAAGAAAATAGAGCTTAAATAGATTTGAAGTAGTTGTATCCCTCCTTCCAGCAGGTATAAAAACTAAGCTTTTTCCTTGACATGCTTGTTAAACCAAGATTTTTGTTCCAGGTTCAGATGCAAGAGGAGTCGTTATGCAAAATAAAAGACTTGCATTACCATAACATACATGTATTTGCTATTTTTCTTTCGAACAGCAACCTGTGATCAGAATTACTGTATAATCTGCGAATGATAGAGATAATTCTTTGTGTTTTTTTTTTAGTAACACTTTTATTACTAGTTGGAAACCTCAAAGTGAGGTGAAAACCCACAAAGAATAAAGAAAAATATAGAAGTGTCGATTAGACACTAAAGAGCTTAAAAGCACTCAAAGCAATGGTTGTAAATTTGGAGCATGATGTCTCTAAGTTGCAGACAATCAAATATAGATTGCCCGAGGGATTACTTAAAGAAGCTAACTTCATGCAATTGGCTTCGATCAAAGACCTTATTATTGTGGGCTGTCCAAATGGTCCAAAGTGCCCAAAATCATGTCCATTGGAGAAAATACGCATTGTCGGATAGGGTGCATAGAATTTGTCCAAATATCCAAAAGTGTTTACCAAACCTTTGGCCAAGAAATCTGTGATAAAGAGATGCACTTAGTCTTTGTACAAATGTTGTAGTGAATGAACAAGTCCATAATAAGTGTGGGACTGTTTCCAATCGTCCACCACATCTTGCACAATGCGGCGAGGCTATCGATCACTTTTGAAGATTCAACCTAGTCGGGAGCACACCCAATAAGCATCTCCATAGGAATACCCGTTGCTTAAGTGGAAAACCAGAGCTCCATAAGCTTGCAAGCCTGTTATTTCACCAAGACTGCGTTTTGTGTAGGTTCCATAATGCATTTGCATGTTCGTGAAACCATGGGATAGGTTGCAACAACATATACATTGAATGTGTTGTAATGTTATGCATTGGAATAACAATGTTCCCTTTTTGTAACATCCAATCCTGAATCTTGCGATTTCCATTGAGAGGTGGCATAGGTATTAAGGAAAGCACCAACTCAGTGACTTGATTCCATATAACGCGATGATGTGGCCCAAGATTATAACGACATGTCATGTCATTGAAGTGCAATAAGTGACCTTGGTCCTTTACCACATCTGCAATTGATTTCAGCCCCTTCTTTGCTAAAAAATAAGCTTTCCTAGGCTCTTGTTCAGCTAATGACCATGGGAATATAGCACTCCAGTGTAAGCTTTCGAGGCGTAAAGAGTTCCTTGATTCTGAATTCCTACCTTTCCATTTTATGTGGTGCAATACGTCCTTCCAGTGCTTTAGAAGCTTTGAGCTAAACGGACAACCTTTGATGTGTCCGTCAAGCTTTCCAAACACTACATCCCAATGATTAGTTTCCCACGAGCCAAATGACTTAGTTTTCAAATGATCAAACATATCAGATAGCATTCTTGTCCAAGGCAATGTTTTTTCAGCAAATTTTGGCAATAAAGTAGCTTTTCTAGCCAACATATGCAAATGCAAATTAAGAAAATTTAGCCCTCCACTCAATCATGGAGTGCATATCTTCTCTAGTGATGAAAGTCGTATACCTCTATGCGACTGCTTAGAGGACCAAAAGCTACTTATGATTTATGAGTTAATCTTTTGTATCATGTGTTTCGGCCAATCAATCATAATTAAGTAATACTGCATATAAGCCATGAATATTGATTGCACAATCCTCAATCTGACATGGAGTGGCCATGTTGCAATCTTCCAATAGCTTAGCTTTTGTCTCACTTTTTGCAGAACCCATTCAGCCTTTCGTTTCCCTATTGCATTCCATCCCAATGGATAGCCAAGATGTCTAACCATTTCATTTGGGCTAACAACCTGAACTCTTCGTGTTTACACGATGCCTGAGAAGGATAAAGCCCTATGAAAACCTTCTTCGGAGATTACAAATCTCAAAAAGAGAATACTCGGTGTATAAAGAGAGAGGAATAGAAAAAAAAAGCCATGCAAAATTGGGAGGACCACGGACTGGTTTGAGTTTGTCCATCCAGAAACATATGAGGAGGGGCTATGGCGTGGTTCTTCGAAAGAATGAATAAGCAGCTTATTAATTGAAATACAAAGCATTTCCATTGGATCACATGCTTGACAAAGAATGTGTATCAAAACAGCACGAACAATGCTCTGTTGAAGCTAAAATTAGTGCATATATTCAAAATCCTGAATAAGCATCTCAATCGAAATGCAAAACATTTTCAAATAGATTGCATATTTAGATAACCATATCAATCGAAATGGTAATCAATGTTGTGTGTCGGTTGAGAGGAAATAAGCATCATTCTTAGATTGCATGTCAAATCACATATTCGATTTAGATTGCATATTCTCATTAGATTATTAATAGAAATATGAATCATGTGTATCCAAAGTATCAAGCATCCGATAAGATTATCTGCTTGAATTTGACGAGTTATAATAATTGTTGCACATCGTAAGAACTAGAATAATAAGCATGTCATTATCTTTAGTATTAAAACGACAAAGGGAATTCGTCTTTTTATTAGACGCCGACTTTCAAAGAAAATAAAATTATGGGTTAACAACCAAAGCATGTTTCGATACCATTGAAAATACAAATACCTTTGTTGCCCTAAAACCAGTTAGCCTTATGAAATGAATTTAACCCAAACTTTCATCAAAATTATCGGTATCATGAAACTAAGAAACATCAAACCTTTTCTAGTTTTATATACCATTCACATACAAAAGTGAGAGAATCATGCTCTTTAAAGTTGTGAATACTCATGAAAATCTGAGTTCTCTATAAATTTATGCATGGTTCATATTCAATGTGAAAACATAATCCACATTGATGTGGCATTAGGTCAAATGAGAAGTTGGACATAAACCTGTTTAACTTGATCGAGGTTGTTGACATACAACATCGATGTGGACAAGCAAGATAGTGGTTTATATAGTTGAAGCACAATTATCACTTGGATAGATAGTTTTTCCATCTACCCATGTGGTTGTCTGAACTCTTCGATGAGTGAAACGTTAGTTTCTTCTCTTCCTTTGGTTGGATACCACTTGGAATCACTCTTTAGTGACATTAGAGAGTGTAAAACTCAATTGTGAATAGTACAAAACATAAAAATCAAGTACCAAAAACCTTATCCTTGTCAGGAAGATAGCAACAAGTAGCACTCATCTTGATTTGTCGATTCATTTTGGCTTATATGCGATGCACAAATGACAAGTATCAAATTATGCAAATAGAAGTATCAAGTTTGTGATTTATATGTAAATTGTGTCATCTAGTTGTCTTACCCAATGACTCTGTGAAATGTATGTAGCAATCAAAATGAATGATCGAACTTTTACTTTGATTGAAGAAAATAATCGGCAAAGTACCAGGAATTGTTATATTACTTCGAGAAAGTCAAGAAAATTAAGGAGGGGTAGCACGTAATATTAATATAATATGAATTAATGCTAATATTTTGCCGAATAAAATGATATAATCATCGATAATGATTATAAAGAAATAAGGAGGATGATATAAATATAGTGTTTTACGTAATGGTTATGAATGTGCATCAAAGTCAACTTTAAAATGTCTGACCAATTGAAATGTCATGAATATTAAGATAACAGTGAGAAGAAAATATAAAAGCATAAAGATGTTTCAAATTGTCTAACCAATTCAAGAAATAATGGGAAGTTGCCAAATCAACAACAAAGGCTAACAAATACGATATTCGGAGAAAAAGTGACAAAGGGAATTTGATGAGACAATCAACAATACTTATAGAGAGGCCAAAATAAGAAGGATCCTCTAAATATGAGTATTAATGTCATGAGATTTTTTATCTATTGAGTATGTGGCCATTAATTTATTGTACTAGTTTATACTAATGAAGAATATTGTTTTGGAAAAAAATAAATAAATTATGGTACTAGCTTATTTCACGTGCATATGAGACAAGAGTTTCAATTCAAAGGGAAAATCATTGTATAAACGCACGAAGTGTTGCAAGAAGACTCTATGTGATGAGAACACATAAAATTTTCATCATTACCATGGTCCATGTATAATGCTATACCTCTTCGTAGAAGTAGTCACAACCTTTAGCTATAAGAAAACTCCTAATAGATTATCAAAGAGGTACCATGTTTTAAAAATCCACGTGGCTATTGCACGTATCTTATCGATATATACAATTGCTTGATATATCTTAGTGTTTTCGTATTTCCATCAAATCAAATAGTGGTTGCATGTGCATGGAAGCAATCACAAAAAATGGATTGCGATACAACTTCTTATTTAAATAGACTTTTAAGGATGCTAAGAGAAGTTTCTTTTTTTTATCTATTTTTATCGAACTTCCCAAAAGCGACATAACTATATATTTCAAACATGATATATCACAACGAGAGGTATATTTTTGTTTGCACGTTGTACAATCACATACATATTCTTGTAATGGATATGAGGACACAGATGGATCACATACATACATATACTTGTAATGAATATGGGGGCATGGATGGAACTATGCTCCGAAGAGGTGCATAATATTACTGTTTGTTACCTTTTCGTATTCAAGTTATCCGGAGTATATGGGGTTGTGACGAGAGAGGGTTGCACTGGCATGATATGAAAGAGCATGGTCATGGTGTGCGTAGCCTGGAGAGAGGCTGGAAGAGACTTGTTCCTTGGGCTGGCGGTCCAACCGGCCCGTCCGAATCAACCGAGCCAGCCCGAACCGGCTGACCCAACCGAGCCGATTGAATCAATTGACCCGACCGAACCAACCGAACCTTTTCGTATTCAAGTTATATGGAGTATATGGGGTTGTAACGAGAGAGGGCTGCACTGGCATGATATGAAAGAGCGTGGTCATGGTGTGCGAAGCCTGGAGAGAGGCCGGAAGAGATTTGAGCCTTGGTCTGGCGGTCCGACCGGCCCGTCCGAACCAACCGACCCGACCCGACCCGACCCGGCTGACCTGACCGAACCAACTGAGCCGACCGAACCAAACCGATTCGACTCATTCCAATGAAAGGATTCCCTAGAGTCTTCATTCATTCATTCATTCGTTCATGGTTCAATCAATCAATTCAGTCATTTTGGCCAAGAGAAGAAACAAACGAGAGAGGCCTATTTGTTGATGTGTTGCAAAAGCAGAACATGAGAACACTCTCTTTCTCTCTCCCTCCATGGGAACTTGAGTGAAGCAAGCTCTGCAACCCCAAATCAGCTCATGCTTCTCTCTGCCAGGTCTTTCTCTGTTCTTTCGTTTTTTCCTCTCTCCTTTCATTCATTTCTTCTTCTTCTTCTTCTTCTTCTTCTTCTTTCATCATCAGCATCATCATCCATACAAGTGTCTGCCTCCTCTCCGTGGCTCCTAAGGTTCTTACCCCCCCCTCTCTCCCCCCTGTTTTTCTCTGCTTTAAAATTTTGATTCTGATTTTTTGACAGAAAGTGAAAGAAAACACATTATCAATTTCTTCTGTTTTGTCTAAGAACCCCTGCCTGAGTTGTATTTATTTTTTGCTTTGTATCACACCACAGAAGATCAGGTAGACATTGTTTAAACGACACAGACCCATTTACTTTACAAGTTTTATCCTCAAGTCTCAGCTGGAATGCTAAACTAGTGAAGCATTTCAGGGTTTAATGTATACTTAATTTATTCTATATAATATGAGACCAGCGAAGGATTTTAGGGTTTGACATATTGCTTATAACTTCCAATTGTAGGTTTTATATGTCATTTATATACCTTTTATTTACAGGTTAAAACCTCAGACTTTGCTGGATAGCCAAACTATAAAGGATTCTAGGTGTTGATGTATCTCTGAGAGATTGCATACGTGCGTTCACATGTGAGATTGTTGAAGGATGTTAGGGTTTGATATACCGAAAATATGTATCATCCTTATGTGAGATCAGTAAACTTTTAAGTTTTTATAAATAGCCAATACTTCCATATGAGAGATCAGTAAACTTTTAATGTTTTATAAATAGCCCATACTTCCATATGTGAGATCAGTCAATGCTTCATATCTAAGGGCTCTCAAGGGAGAAATGTTTCCTTCTGGGAGAGATTATCCTCATATCAGGCCAAATGGAATGATGCCATTTGGACCTCCACCAATTAATATACCATGGAACACATCCATGAACATACCTAGACCTTTTGATCCCCCTCCTATGCCAGGGAGACCATATGTGACACATCCTTTACATGGAGGAATTTCTGCCTATCCACCTCCCCCACCAACTCCAGTGCCACGTCCTTATCCTTTTCAATTCATGACCCCCCAACAAGCTTTTGTACCGTCTGTTTCGTATAGTCCTGTAGTCGATACTCTGCCACTGCCTCCCTCCACTGCCCCCCCTCCTCCCCCCCTCTGTGATAGGAAACCCAATGTTGACATACTCAATCCAGAATTGGATGCTGCTTCCACTTTAATCTCTCCGCGATTGCCTAGTGATCCGGAGATTCTAAAGAATATTGAAGGTATGGCAGAGTTTGTAGTGCGGAATGGTCCCCGATATGAGAGCATCATCCGTGCAAAGCATGCGGGAGATCCAAAATTTGCATTCTTGTTCGAGAATGATTCGGATCCTGAAGCTGTTATTAATCGGGCATTCTACAAGTGGAAAAAACAAAGGCTTCAATTGCAGTTACAGACAGAAGCTGATAAAAGGATAAATAAACACGCCAATCATGAACTCAATACCAGGTGGACTGAAAAGGAAAGGCAAATAATTGGAAAGGATGAAGAACCCCCAGGATCTCCAGTGATATCTGATATGGATATGGATGGTGCGTTTTATACCAATGATAGCTATAGAGAATTATCCTTTTTAGTACTTGAGTAATTATTGTACAAGTATATATGTGAGATGTAATGAGAATATTTTGGTTGTGCTTAAATGTAACAGATGATCTTATGTCGCCATCTCCGAAGAAGGAATCAAGTGAACATCTTATGGAAGCCACTTTGGAATCGGCATCAGAGAATATTTCTGAAGATGAACTGCCCAGGATGAGGTTTCCTTCTGAAGAAAAGATAGCTAGCTTCTCTGACTTTTCCCAAGGTGAAGAAGAGAGGCATAAAAAAGAGTTTCAAGGAAACACACTTGTTTTAGCTGGGGATAAGCAAGCACAGTGTCATCTGGCTGGAAATATTACAGGTCGCCTCATAGACAATTATCTTTGTGACACAACTGATGCTTCTGATGATTCAGAACTATCACAAAATCTAGACCTGGATGTAGGCGGAAGATTGAATCAGGAGAAACTGGAAAAAGATGCTAATGGAGCTAAGATGATTGGAAAAGATGGAAATGTCAATTTAGAAGCAGAGCATGGTGTTGAATGTGTGCTGTCAAGGGGTTTGAAACGATTGGATGGTCCGAGAGCAGGTGAACCACAGAGAGACTTTGAAGAGATGGGATTGCTGAAGAAGAATTCTTCTGAACAGAGTAGGAAGCGAGGAAGGAGTAGGACCAGGAGAGAGTATAATAGCAGAACTAAAAGTAGTAGCAGAAGTAGAAGTAGTAGCAGAACTGGAAGCAAATGGACGAACAGAAGCAGGAGCAGAAGCCAACCAATGGAAGATTCAGTTTCTGTAAAATTGGATGTTAGCCTTTCTTCTGAAGCAGCATCGATTAATGGAATGCACAGGTCAGCAGGCACATTGTAATCTAACTGTTTTAATATGATGGGTTTTTAACTTCCTTCTATTAAGACCCACATTAGTTCTTGATTTGTTGTTCTGTACATGTGCAGGACCAATAGCCTGATGTCACCAAGAGATCTTCAAGATGGACTAAAAAAAGGAGTCAAGAGAAATGGGCCCATCATATGCATAAATTATGCAAGAGGAAGATGTTTTCGTGGTAACTCATGCAGGTTTTATCATCAAGACAGCCCAGACAATCAATTCAGTGGATCAGATACAACACATGAATTGTCAACAGGACGACCAGATACCTGCACTGAAGTGAGGGAGACAACTCCGATTGAAGAGCTGGAAACATATGAGCTTCCAGACATGCCAACCGTTTGCCATAATTCTGAAGGGAAGGTTGTACATGATGTCTTAAATAACATAGAAGTCAAAGCAGAAACAACTGTAGAACAACGAATGAAAATTGATACTCACATCGAGAAGTCTGAAGCAGATTCTAAAGTGACGAGGCTTGGATGTAATTTAACTGTTCTACCACTGGAGGATAAATCTACCATGGCAAAATCTCCAACAGTGGTAGATATCTCTATACAACCAAGCTCCGTAGGAGCGGCTTTGGTTGATGATGGTACATCTGCCTCACCATTTCATCCCAGAAGTTCTGGTACTCAGATGTCCCAATTATCATTGTCAATGCAGATCAATGCACAAAAGCAATATCGAATAGAGTCCACGATGGGTCAAATAGTTTCCTGCCAGCATACTCCTAGTGGCAGTGGGTCTTATAGTTGCCATCAGTCCAGTTCTTTTCAACCACCTGAATCTTCTAGTAATTTATCTCCATTCAGTCATGCAACTCCACTGGAACCTTTGCACAATCATCATGCAAATACAGGCCAGGATGATGATGGTCAGAATCTGAAAATTTCCAAACCTTTAGTCAATCAGATTCAAGATCAACCACATGGCCTAACAACCGGAGATATTTTGAAGCCCTACAATTTTCATGGCCAAGAAAGCCCAGCTTCAATTGTATCAACTTCTCAAGCAGGGTTATTAATACATGGATTTCCCAATATTCTGAAGAATGATCTCTGTCAGATGTCTGGGAATCAGGCAGTCTTGATCTCATCTTCTGTCCAACATGACTTCAGTCCTGCCTTTCCAATGACAGCACACTCATCTCAAAGTTCCTATGTGTCCTCATGTCTGAGCAATATCTCGAGGGGCTTTACTTTCTCAAATGGATTAAACCATACTCCAGATGATGGATATGCTAACTCTTGCTACAAAAACTCCAAAGGCACTACATCTTGGTCATTACCTTGGTCTTCGGGAGTGTTTTCTGAATTAGCAGCTGCTGGAGTCTCATCACCTTATTCCTATACTCTCACCACTATTCCACCTCTATCAAGCTTAATTAAGCTTCCTGGAGCAAAAACAGAATCATCTCCTTCCGGTGATCAATATGATCCTCTTTCAGACAGCATCAAGCCTAGTGTAACTGATGGTTTGAACTCAATGTCATATTCCTTTCGTAAGATGATCAATGATGGAAAAACCGTTGGTGGGTTGGAGAATTCAAGTTCAGGACCTGAAAATACAGATGCTGCAAATGCAGTGGAGGCAGATGGTGATCCAGTTGTTGGCATAGTTGAGAATGTTAGTCCTCCAGATGATAATAATCGGATTTGGAGTCCAGGAGAAACAGCTGAAGGAGCTGAGGATGGGCATACACTAGGGCACTCTAAAACTAAAATGAGCAATAGCCGTGGCTTAAAGTTGCTCAGGGCTGCTGTAGCCAGTTATGTGAAAGAAGTGCTCAAGCCAACATGGAGAGAAGGGCGCATGAGTAAAGATGCATTCAAAAACATTGTCAAGAAAACAGTTGATAAAGTTACCATAGCTTTGCCGAGTCACCATATCCCTAAGTCTCAGGAAAAAGTTGATCAGTTTATGATGTCATCTCGATCTAAGATCTCGAAATTGGTGCAGGTTTGTGATTTTTATTTGGAATAAACTTTTGGCTGAAATATCTTTTCATTTCAAGTTTAATGGTAAGTGTGTTATAATCAAGCATGCTTCAACTGATCATCCATTTTGAGGCAGTTCACATTCTAGACAATACTTCTTCATGCTGCCCTCAGCCATTCAGCATATCCCACTATTTTACTTCTGTTCTCATGTTCGTGTGCTATCTCTATCACGGGCGTCTGAGTGTATGCATATCATAGACCATGGCTTGTATGATACTTGTTGGATATTGATTTAGAATCCAGCTCATTAGGTCACATTAAAGGATAGTTTTCGTGGAATGCTTGATACAAACATAAGAAGCTATTGATAACAGAGATTAGGTACAAAGTGATATTGATTCTTCAATTTCCTATGCATGGGTAATGGCTGTAAAAGGGATGATATGATGTAGTTGAATAAAGTCCATGGGCAGGCCAGTAGGAGGAAAAGAAGCATTGGAATAAGAAGCAATGCAAGTCAGAAATGATTTAGCCTACTCTAAATTTTGCAAGCATGATATTTTAACAGATTATAGCTGCACCCATCCATTGGGTAAGGAAATATGAAACATATATTAAAAGAAATCTCACTTCATTTTTTACTAAGTAGAATAGAGTGATGCTAAGGAATTGTGATGTAGAATGATATGCATAAGAGCATGCAAGGAAATTAACCACATCCACAGCTTGGGTATTTCAGACAGTAATGTTTCTTTCTAGAAGTCTAAAGTGCTTAAGAAATCTAATGGTTGTGACTTCTAAGTCTGGGCTTTGACCTGTTCCAATTGCCTTTGATATCATCAAGTCTATATGCAAAATGTAGAATATGATAGTGTAAACCTGAATCTTGAATTATTACTTTGAAAACTCGTTTGACAGATCATGCTTATCTACTAGAGCATCTTATGAGATTATATCTCTTGTTCCCAGGGATATATTGATAAATACCAGAAGGCTTAGATGAGAAAAAGGCATCGGGCAGCAGCAGTGAGCATGCAAGCCTCTTAATTTCATTGGGATTCGCAGACAGTTTTCAGACCCTGACATGTTTGTTAAGTGTGTTGTATGCTTCTCATGCAATTGGTAAGATGAAATAAAGAGGGAAGTTAGATGCGATTATGTACTTTGTGACGAGGAACATACCTTGGAGCTGCTTATAATGTTTCCTGTTTGGACATATATTTTGTAGATTTAAGCCTGAAGCAGATGATGTTTTTTGTTCAGAACGTGAAATGGTACAGACCATTTAATGAAGATGCAAATGATTAAGAACTGGTCGAAAACAAATGAATTTCAAATCACAAAATTTAAGAGATCATATTCTTGATTGACAAAAAAAACATTCTTGAATGTGTTATGTGATGTGGAACTTCCTACTGGGTTGGAGCACCCAGGAATTTTTATCCTTTCTATCCTTCATGTGGTAGCATAGGGAGCTATACATTACCTTATTATTATGAAATGCTGTAGATTTTGTAGTTACACTAACAAGACTTGGAGGTGATTATAGAACGAAAGGAATACAGTACACAGTTTTGACCTGTAGCTCACAATTTTTTTGTTGAGAATCAAATATGGTTCAAATTTTTAATGAAAAAGCATAGTTTAAGAACTCAGAAGAGTGATATATGTTCTGACAAACGTTTCTCTATGCATTGTCTTCTCAGATGTGGGATTGCCAATGGATTTGGACCACCAATGAATCATTGTCATTTTCTATCTTGATGCTGTACATGAAATGTTGTAGTGTTTGGAGTGACAACTACATAAGAGATGCCTATCTGACGTATATGTTTCGGTTCTCATTTTAGATTATATGGAATTTAGTTTTTTTGCATTTTTCTCAGGTAAGAACCAATAAAGGAATAGAGAAAAACAATGGAAATGCAGTATACAAGCGTTTCGAAATGGAAAAGACTGCTGACCATCACCAGTAAATTATGTGTTAATATTCAGAATTTTTTCTTATTTCATATGATATTCAATGTATATGTTGCAGTTTTATCTAAAGATGAGCTATCTGACCAATTTTGTTGCTCTTCGTGGAATTAGGCATGCATATACACATCTACCACCTCCTAGGCTTAAGTATGTATCTGCATCATATTATATCTTAGTATTTCGTTTATCCTGCTGAGACTCATGGCCATACCACAGAGTTGATAGTCTCTCCATGTCTAGTAGATTATCTGCTCTTGCCCATGTAAAAGGAGACATTATAATGACCCTAAGACTCTTGGATGTCCGATGTATACTGTACTTTGGAAGGGAGTCTTCACTAACATTGAGTTGCAAGGATTCTATGGTTTAGCTCAACACAATAACAGAATCTCACTACTGGTATCTCACTAGTGGTGCCATTTATAAGATGAGATATCAGACATCTAAGTTGGTGCATTGAAGATAGTGAATATCATGTACTTCAGAATTCGTTACGATCCATTGCAATCCTAGAAACACAACTTGAACTTAATTGCTCGCTTATGTGTTATTAATGATAATGATACACTTTGGATGATGTCGGAACCCTCTGAGACCTCCGATTTGCATGGTGTGAGAGGCATCTCTGGTTCATTGGACTTGTAGGCTGTGGCCCCTAGTCGATAGCCGTTCCAACTATTATGATGCAGTTGTATTGATGGTTCTCTCTCTTCCCCTTGTATATCCTTGAATAACTGAGGATGTATACTACCTTGTATCTGGGTAAGGTCATTGTCAAAGGAGATGGCAGGGTCATGCATCAACCCAAGTGAACTCTTCTTTCTCATGAAGGTGGTCCACTGTCTTGGGATTAAATAATTACCCTCTTCTTTGTATATTTGCATGCATGCCATATAATGAAAAATAGCAAGGTGTATTTGATAGATGAGGAAAGAGAGGAAGTTTTACTAACATCCATTAATATCCATTGATTAGGGGCCAGCCAATCCATTAGTGGAAGAATGACATGAAGTAGGACCTCATTGAGCGTGGGTATCTCATGGAGACAAAAGAAAATGCCATTATTGAGTAATATTTTAGAGCATACCATTATTGAGTATAGAATAAGCTACTATATGAAATTGTTTATTACTAGCTACCTACAAATTGGATGAGTTCTCATCTAATTTTAAAGATGTCCAATAGACTAAAACTGTGGAAATAAACTTGCTCTAAAACTCTTATGCAATCTTAGTCTTAAGCCAATTCTGCTAGTTTGGTAATTTGCTCTATACCAAACCCTCTTAATTACATGGAGTAGGTCATTTGGTTTTTCAAAAGGTTGTCCAAAGATTCCATGTATGTTTATTTTTGTCAAAATACTCTTTATAAAATGCATGATAAGTTTACATAAGAGAACCAAACTTATGGTGGAATGAATGATTTAAAACCTCATTACAAAAGTATGACTACACCCCTTAGACAAAACCCTAAGATTGCGTCGATGCAAAGAAATAAAAGCAAGAAAGATTATATAAATAAAGGAATTTTGTTCCATTTGAGTTATAGGCCATGTTGGAATTGTCAGTCATTTGACTTTGTAATAGAATTATTGGAAAAGTACTAGGATACCCTTGGAAGTTCGTCTATTTACTAGAATGCCCCTGGAAGTTCCAAATATACCAAATTACCCTTATGTCCAAAAAATTACACTTTATAAAGTAATTATACACTCAAATCTTTGGGAAATAGGGCTAGTTCGGGTCCATTTCTTCCATCTTTGGTAAATAGGGCTTGTAGATTTGAGTGTATAATTACTTTATAAAGTGTAATTTTTTGGACATAGGGGTAGTCTGGTAAATAGACGAACTTCCAGGGGTATCCTGGTACTTTTCCCTAGAATTATTGAAAGAGACCTTAGGTTAACCTATGACAAAAGCCAATGATTTAAGTATGTTCATCTCTAAGAACAAAGCCAACTTCAATATGTGCCTCAATGTTTCATTTTTATTAACATTCTACCTGTATAGAGTTCCAAGTAAAATATAATTTGGCTTGCATTCTCAACAATGTGCTTTCTAAAATCCAAGGAGAAGTATTCCTTACAAAGAGCCCTATTATTATGGAAGCTTATTGAACCATCTACAACTCTTGTAATGTGTAGTGTTTCTTAAATCACGGTGATAGGGGTCTTCTCAAGGACCCAATTATTGGGAATGACCCTCTATATTGTAGTGTTTCTTTGAATCCTCCAATGGGGATGGGAAGCTTCTTGATAACCTCTCTCAACACAACATGCAAAAGTGTTTTGCCGATTAACTTTTCTTAAATATACGTCGTTGTGCCAACAACAAAAGTTAATTTGAGTACACTTTCCTCTAAGACAACTTCCATGTGAATTTTTGCTAGTTTTAACAATATCTTATCCAATATTTTTGCTAGGTGATGTGTAAAAAACCCATCACCTATATATTATGTATTGTAGCAATACATCTTATGCCCAAATAGATGTTACCCCTATCCTTGATCAGAAGCTGAAATAAAATTCTAGTTCTAATTTATCGAGTAGTTGAACTATACACCACCAATACAACCAAAGAAAAAGGTTATAGACCTCCCAATCCACCCACCAATGAACATATGGACAATGGAAATTTGCTCATGCTTCAAATATACTTGTTAAAAACAATGATTTTGTAAAAACTAGAATTACAAAAGATAGACATATGTTGTTGATTTGTGCTATACAAAACTTACTTCATGCATAACATACACAACATGCCACTCTACTCTTAACTCAGATGCATTGATGAATGACTAAAAAAATCATAGAAATGAATCATTGTATATCTCCATGAAATTTAGCATTGAACATTCTAAAAGCTAAACATTGGAGTATTATAGTCATATGTCTACAAAGACACAAACACAAAGTAGGGGATAAAATTTTGATACTTTCCATGAATGAAAGATGTGCGAGCTGATGGCATTGGCTATGATAGAGACGTTGCAAGGCACTTCAACATGATAAGACGTGAAGTTGAACAAAATTAATTAAAGCATTGAAAAGTCAAGATTATAAAGCTCCAATGTGTAAAACCACAGAATGACCCCCAAAAAAATCTTAAAAGACATCACCCTTGGTTGGAATTTGTGCTACGTGACCCATCAAGCCACATGACATGATGTCTCGACTAGAGCTATACCAATCGACTTAAAGGAGATCTATACTAGAAAGGCACCAACTCGGTTATTATACATCAAGTGCATCGAAAAATGGGGACAACAAAGATCCAACAACGAATATTACAACCATACTATATTTGTATGTACAACTCAAAGGAAAAGCCACAATGTTGGCCTCCAAGTTTTTTGTCCACGAACTAAAAACAATTGTGCCTAAAACACAAAAGTTATGGTTTTGCAAGGTGAAAATGATGCCATATTCCCATGGCTGCATTTACTTCTCATTCTCTCGTCCATGAGAACTTTGGTCAACCAGCAACACAACTGAATTACATAAAATTTGCATTGTCATATTGAAGTGTCACTAGCATTGATCATCTTCCTTCCCGGATTCATCAATTCCAATGCTCTTCTTGCATGTTGTCGTCTCACCAAACATGATATGAAGTTGAGACCATCTTTAAAACATAACCCATCTCCTATTATTCCTCTCGGCTTTTCATGGATTTTTCGAGAGAGAGCGATCGTTCGGCTTCGTGATGAACATTGAAGAGTAGAAATTTACATTAAAAAAACATGAATCCATACACACATACATATACATATACATATATGATATACCTATACCTATACATATATGTATATATACATGTAACATATATATGTATGTATGTATGTATATTTACAAATTACATATACAGACACACACGAATACCGTGCCATTAGAGCTTCTTCTTCTCCCACTAGGGTTCCCCTGCACCCCTCCTCTCCTCTGACTTGATCTCTCTCAGATCTCTCAGAACAGCCCTCAGATCTGCTCCATGGCTACCGCACGATCTGACCACATTGGGTATCAGTTTGATTTCGAAGATGATGACTATGCTCCCTTGTCTTCCCCCACAGATACAGATCAGAGGCGGGATGATCATCTTCTTTCGTTGCATCGTACCCCTCAGAGATGGGGCTCTGGCGTCTGTGCCTGTTTCGATGACATGCGAAGCTGTAAGTCCATGCGATCTCCTGTTGTGTGCAAACATAGTTATTGCTTATTCTATTGTGTTGATTTCTTTATATTCGCATGGTATTGTTTAGAAATAAATCCCTTATTCTGTTTGAAAAGGGTGGGAACGGACAGACCGTTTTATAGGTTTAGCTCGTGACCCATGTGAACAATAATTGTCACACAGCAGCCCTCTCCAGCCGTGTATGTGTTGGAACTTAAAATGGTAGAAAAATAGAAAACTAAGAGAAAACCGAAATGAAAAACTAAGCTTGTTTCTTAATTTCAGTATTTGGATCTTCCATGAAATTTATTCTTTGGTTGATTAGAAGCCTCCTATCGTTGTTGATAGTTCTGTACTTGTTAGGAGTCCTCAGAAGCTTGTACAACATTGTTGGAATTCTGTTTCTGGCATGCTGAGGAAACATGTAATGTATTCTCTATTTCAGTTCAATATTCAGCCAATCCCCAGTTGCGATTTTCAATGTGTGCACATATCTTCCTCTAGTTGTTAAATTTCCTGATATTAACTATTAACGAGGTGGCAATTTTACTCCAACTTAGATCTAATTTGGGCTGTTCCTCATTTTGTGTTGATGGTTTCTCAACGTGGTGGAGTAAAACATGAACCCCTGTTCTCTTCTCCCTTTCTTTTCCTCTTATGTGCACATTCAGATAATCTTGAACATACCACTTTCTTTTTGGATGATTTGGGCCCAGCTGGACTAAAGGCACTTGCTGTCATAGTTTCCCTGTGGTAAGCATTGATTCCCATGTGGCCATGGGGAGGCGATCATGTGGCATTGTCCTTGCTTTCTATATTTGAGTTTCTGGGAGAAGCAATACGGAGTACATGGCTTTCCTCTTAATCCCTAAAGGGTGAATAAAAATTTCCTCTGTATCTACTGCCTCTCCAAATCGGATTTCCTAAAGGAGAGTTCACACCATACATGCATAAAAAACTATCCCTCTTACCTCCCATCTTTGGAGTGTGCTAAATTGGCATATGTTCTCAAATTCATAGTTAGAAACATTTTCGTAGTTAGAAACATATGTCAAGTGTGTTGACTAGGTATGTCAATACTGATATATTTGAAACCATGGACCATTTCAATTGCCTCCTTTATAGTACACCGATGATCACTGACTTTCAAACTTGACAGTGCTTAGCACCATGGCTCTGGTCTTGGAGACATTGTCTGCTACGCCACTATGTTCATATAAATCATGGACCTTATCTAGAAACTTTTTCATTCTCAGCTTAGAATATGCCAAAAGCTCAACAGTCTACATAAATCAGAATCAACACTATGAAAGGTTCAATACCTGTTTCATTTCCATGGTGCTTGTGAACTCTCTGGAAAAGTCTTTGGTTATCTTCATCGTTCATCTTAAACCTGGCCACCATTATTTTCCTGCATGTTAATACTCCAAGTTTTTCCATTTTTTCTCATAATTTTATCCTTCGGAAGTCTGCTGGCTTGAAATCCACAATGTTTATTTTGGTCGGAAGCCTGCTTGCTCCATTGCCTATTTGCAGAGTTGATGCTCAGCACTTACTGCCTCGAAGTCTAGCTATACAATATCTCACCATAATCATACTATTGTCTGTCAACTGATTTCTTTTCCCTCTTTTTATAGTGTCCTGATTCAAGTATCTTTGCAATCTCAAGGAATACTTTGTGCTGTTGCGTGTTTTAGCCATCCTGTCCATTTCAGCATATCTGAGCATAGATGAAGTGTATTTTAGAGAGAGAAATTTACTTTTTTTATTGGTGATAGTACAGGTTGCATGGGTCTTTGGTGTCCTTGTGTATTATTTGGCAGAAATGTGGAAGTCCTAGAAGGAAGACCGTGGACAGGTCCTTGTATTATGCACGTGCTGCTCTGGGGAATTGCTGCAGGAATTGGATGTAGCATGACACATGGAACGTTTCTGGGTCTACTTGGCTCTTGTGTCCCCTGTTATGCTTGTGGCTACCGGAAGATGCTGCGGTCCAAATATAACTTGGAGGTATGTTCTGTAATAAAATTTGTGCTGAAATAGTTCTATATACAAAGGCTTTGTCTGCTATACGAGATGATTTTCATGTATTCGTAATGATCTTACAGTGACTTTTTTCCTCTAAATTTAACTGTTTGGCAAATTATGCTTGTTCTTAAGAGTGTTTGAACATCTCATTGTAAGTCTGGCCAATATAAAAAACTTTCCACTGCTTTTGATGTGGCATCAATTCCACAAAATTGTGAGCATAAGTCTTTTATTTAGGCCTTACTGCCACAGTTTTTCATGCATCATAAGGAACCCACCTCCAAGATTATAATATGCATTCTACATATTAGTTCGTTGTAATACAATGGCTCTCCCTCTCAACTTGTACGGCCACTTAGTTTGACTACCTACCTAGCATAGGTGAGTGCCACATAGCTGGACAGCACGCACCCTCCAGAAGCCATAGATATATGACCCTTGTCCTAACACACTTGATCCTTATAAAGTCCATAAAGTACATCTATTGGGCTTGAAGTACTAAAGACCAGTTATTCAAACTTCACTTCTCTTAGCATAACAATCAATGGAACTTTGCCTCCCTAAAGCCCACATCATTATAGATGGGAGGAAGACAGTTTGTTACTGTACAAGATCTTATGAACGACCAAGGGATATATGTCACTAGTTCCCTAGAAGTGCTGGATAAATCTGGTGGCCAATCAATCAATGGAAATTTCAGGTCCCTAAAGCCCACATTATAAATGATCGGAAATTCTACAGCTTGTCAATGTACAAGATCTTACCAAGGGATATATGATGCTAGTTCCCTAGAAGTGGCTAAATAAATCTGGTAGGAAACCTAGTCATCTGTGCTATTTAAAAGTATTTGATTTGACTGGTTAAGTAGTAGTTTCTTAATGTGCACATTTAATTGCAGGATGCTCCTTGTGGTGACCTTGTAACCCATTTATGCTGCCACCAGTGTGCATTGTGCCAAGAGTATAGAGAAATTCGTGACAGGATGAATGCAGATGCAAGCATTTCACTGGAAGTACCATCTAATCAGGTTATGGAAAGATATCCAACAAGCAATGGAACATCTTTAAAATGACTGTTACAAATGATTCATAGTGCATTAGTAATATTTTGAACACTAGTCTCCAGAATTTTGTTCCAAAAATCTTTATCCTTGCATATAGTCAATGATGCCACATGGGTTTGTAATATTTGTGGTTAATCCTTCTCGTCAATGTTACTTGTAAATTAGTAATGACATTTGTAATTTTAAAATATGCTCTTCTCGTGTGTTTATAAGCATAATTGGTGAGAAGATTGAGAGATTAAACAGTCATTGATATTTCATTGTGCCTAATGTACCCGTATTTCATGATGTCTTA
The DNA here is from genome assembly GCF_043228905.1 of Azolla caroliniana. Lineage (NCBI taxonomy): Eukaryota > Viridiplantae > Streptophyta > Polypodiopsida > Salviniales > Salviniaceae > Azolla > Azolla caroliniana. The sequence continues at coordinate 2,527,656 of NW_028230452.1, read as the reverse complement.
ATCTTGGATTCTTCTGGTGATAGGCTAGTTTGAGTGTGCCATTAGTGAAAGTTGTATGCCCATATTCTTCACATTCCCATGTGGAGAAATTACCTTTAAATTTTGATTGTTAATTAATGAGTAGGCAACACACTCTTGCATTCTACGCACAATCTTAGGTAAACTAAAATTAATATGAACAATGATTAAAATTAAAATGTGTGGTCTCAGAATTATTAGGCAAAAAAGCTTTCATGTTTTAAGTTACTTATTTAGAGTTAATTGGATTACTTGTCGATTGTGACTTCTTGTAACCCTACCAATGTTTGATGTTCAAGTGACACTACACACTCCCCACAATTAAACTTAACTTTGGTCCAATACAATCTAGTCATTTTGCTATACATGTCAATACTAACAGTGCATTGATTATGTGGTTGGTCATGTGTCACTCGTAAGTTTGTAACCACATTGATGACCCAATAATGCATCAATTACGTGAATGGTTGTTCCTTGTGACCACATTTAGTGACTTTACACCTCCCATTGAAGTTGGCCTGGCCCAATACAAATAGTATCATTACATTCACATGTATGTTTCTGCCATCTGGCTCCTCAATGTCATGACAATAATCATGAATGTACAAAAATCTCATTCCATTAATCACTCACCTTGAGATCATCAAAAGAAAGCAGACATCTTCTATGGTGATTGGGATGATCAAAATAAAGAAACCTTGTCCTATTTATGAGATTGAAATGGACATTTACATTCAGTGATTATCTGTATAGACATCTTCTATGGGTAATCTAGGTGATCAAAGAAAAAAACCTTGTTCTAATCATGAAATTGAAATGAACCTTCTCATATGGTGATAATCTATGTAGACATCTTCTGTATGCTCCAAATGATTAAACGAAAGAACCCTCGTGATATTCATGAAATTGAAATGGACACTTTCATATGGTTTGTGATCATGGGTTCAAACTCAAACTTGTTGAGTAGCCAATACATGTGTGATATGCTTGAGCAATGCAACTAAGCATAAAGGACATTTTCATAATTCTCATGGAAACGAATTAAACACTCCTACTCTTAACTCAATTTTATCTGAATCCAGTACTTGTTTCCTATCTGGATATTACAACTGTGGCATGGTTGTTTACACAAACAGAGCATGGAATCTAACACTCTTGGAGAATTGGATATTCTACAACACCACGCTCCCCAGGTATCTAAAATCCAGACAACAATTTATGCAACCTATTGACTGCATATTGTTGATTTGGGAGATTAAAAGATGGTGGTTCAGGTATAGTCAATGAAGTGCAAACACTACACCCATTGACAGAATGCCACATTGCGATCAATCAGAACTACCTGTATTGTATCAAGTCAGTCTGCCAAAAGCATAGAATCTAACCCTCTGGGGAACAAGAAATTCTATAATTCCATGTTCTCCAGGTATATACAATCCATAAACAATTTCTGCAACCTTTTCACTACATCTTGCTGGTGTGTTGGTGGATGGTCCACGTAGACCTTAAGGTATAGGCGATGAAGTGTATACACTACATCCATTAATAGAGAGGCCAGCACCACATTGTGAACTACCGAAACTACTCGTATAGTATCAAGTCAGTCTGCCCAACGGAGGATTTCTTAATTCTCAAACCCTTCCTGAGTGCGTGCTGTTAAGCTACAAGAATGAGCTCACACTTGCTATCAACTGTTGCAAGAAATCTCACCACTGGGTATGTCCCGTGAATTCCCCTTACTGAAAGAAAATAAACATACAGTATGGAAAATGACTGCATTAATCTGGAAAAAGATTGCTCCAAGGATACAGGTTCTACAATTCGAGCCCAGATGCCAAAGGTTCGCTGCATCTGTGGCAATATTGAATCTGATTAATATGCGATAACCAAAAAGAAAATGAATATGTTTCGTAGTTAAAGCAGGTAAACATCTTTAGTTAAATCAGGTAAACATCTTCGTCTACATACTTCTTTATCAGTCTTATGTTTCTTAATGATTGTGTGTATTTTCTGGCGGTGTTTTCTTCTCCTTTTAGGAGTTTGGAATTTAGTGGTGTTATTGAAAGTAATTAGATAATGATTTAACCAAATTGATAATGTGTAGTTCAAGTTCATTAAGCAAACTAACTATGTTACAGTTGCTCACATTGAGCAGGCTTTTCAAAGACCAATAATTAACCAATCAGACATATAAAACTTGTATTGGTAATCAAACAAATCTAACCAAGTTGTTCATAGTAATTTTGGAGTCATTTTCCTTTGAAATAATACATTTTTTATCATTAAATTGCAAATAAAAACTATATTATTCTTTGAGCTTAGTATAAGAGGGGCAGCTTCACCTTTTGCCCTTCTAAAAAATGAATCGAGGGTATAATTATTCTACAATAAGCTTTTGCAAAACAATTATGTAAAGTGTGCTTACCTAATTTATGACAAGAATCTTGACCCAGGGATAGAATTCCTCTGGATAATTAATCCAGAGCGCTCTTCAAACTAGCAGTTCTGCCATTGTCGTCATCTGTCCACCTTCCATGAAGCTAGATCATAAGTCTGCACATAAAATTATCTCAAATTTCTCAATGTTGTGTTACCAAAGAATGACAAAAGGTTTATTAACATTTAACTTACCAGCTCATGAGTGTGGCAAGCACATCCAATACCCAGTCATAGTCACAAGGATTTGTCATTTGCACCTTTCTATCTCGGGCTCCCATTTCCATCTCCTTCCTTTGTTTGGCTTCCTCTCATCAGCATAGAGAATCACCATTTTGGTCCATCTTGAAATGTGTACCATTACAGTTGTCATAATGACCAGAATAGGTAACGGCTCCCTAATGCTCAACTTCTAATTTCCTTTTGTGTGGTCGTATCTGCAAAAATATTAATCATGCATAAATGTGCAGCTGTGCTATTCTCATCCACTCCCATTGCATGATGGAAGGCATCTATTCCGAGCTCTATAGTGCCCCATTTCCGGCAGGCTCCTAAAACAGCATGCCATGACACAATACCAGGATGCAATGGCATCCGCCTGATCATTGCTAATGCTTTATCTATATGACCCGCACGTCCAAGGAGATCAATCATGCAAGTGAAATGCTCCAGCGTTTGAACAAAACCATACAAATTGCTGATCGCTCCAAAGAATATTTGGCCAATATCTACTAGACCTGCATGACTACATGTGTTCAGAATGCTGAGAAACGTCACTAGATTTGGCTCGACATCTTCCCGCATGATATTAAATAAAAAGAAAACTTTTTCAATTTCCCCCAGCTGGGCACATCCTGCAATCAGAGCGTTCCACGAGATCTGATCCCGATCTTGAAATACTTCAAACACATTCTGTGATTCTATAAGCAAGCCACATTTTGCATACATATCAATCAAAGTATTGGCAATGACACGATCTCTTTCTAGTCCTTTCTTGACTATTGCTGAATGCAACTCTTGACCCTTAAGAGCTGCACCAATATTACCACAGGATTTTAGGCTGCTAACATAAGTCACAGTATTTGGATGGATGCCTTCATGCTGCAACTGCTCTATGCAAATTAGGACCTCTTCATCGCATGCATTGTCTGCATACCCAGAAAGTAGCACATTCCAAGAGACGATGTCATGGATGGGGAGCCTGTCAAACATGTCCTGCGATGTGTCAAGCAAACCACATTTTGCATACATATCAACCAAGGTATTTCCAATGACAAGGTCATTTTCAAGTCCTTTTCGAGCAACCTCTGCATGCATTTCTTGACCACTAGATCTTGCTTGTGTCATGCCACAAGCTTTTAACAGGCAAACAAGTGTGACAGCGTTTGACGATACACTATCATGTTGCATTGCTTCGAAACAATGAAGTGCATCTTCTCCACGTTTATGTTCTACAAACCCTGCTAATAATGCAGTCCAAGAAACCACATTACGAATTGGATGGCTGTTATGAACTTTCCATGCTGCTGCAGAAAGTCCATTTTTGCCATACATATCAACTAAGGTGTTGGCAACAAGAGTCTCCCCTTCTAATCCCATTTTAATGATATCCGAATGTATTTCTTTTCCCTTGTTAACACACCCCATACGAATGGAATTTCTCAGACTATAAATAAGTGTACATGTATTTGGTGAGCAGCCCTCATTATGCATATGTACAAAACAATCAAGTGCCTCTTTATAATAGGCATGATTACCATAACCTTCGATAACCATGTTCCATGAGTTAATATCACGGCATGGAAGAGTATCAAAGATCTGTTGTGCTTCTGCAAGTAACCCACATTTTGCATACATATTAATCAGCATGTTCGCAGTAAACTTTTCTATTTCTAATCCCTTTGTAGCAATTTCAGCATGTATTTCTTTGCCCTTTGCAATGGCTTCCAAGTTAGCACAGGATTTTAGCACAGAAAAATAAGTGATGGCATTCATGTAAACACCTTCATGGAGTGCTTTTTCATGACACCTGAGTGCTTGGTCACTGTATCCATGTTCTGCATATCCTGAGATTAGTGCATTCCAAGTCACTGTGTCTTGAGATGGCAGATTATGAAATGTTTCCTGTGCCATGTCAAATAAGCCACATTTGGCATAGAGATCAACGAGAGTGTTTCCAATCAAAACTTCTCTTTCCAGGCCCATTTTAGTGATGTTGGCATGACTTTCTTGGCCCATTATTGCATCTCTCGAGTTGCAACATGCTTTCAAGATCCATACAAAGGTAATTTCATTAAGAAAGATGCCCTCGTTCTGCATCTGTTTGAGACATTCTAAAGCCTCCTTGCTATAGCCATATTCAGCATATCCTGACAATAGTGTAGTCCATGACACAATATCTCGAACCTTAAGTTTATCAAACAATCCTCTTGCTGTTCTGAGTAAGCCAAATTTGGAATACATGTCAATCAAGGTGCTACAAACGAGAAGATTTCCTTCAAAACCCTTTTTAGTAATCTCAGCATGTATTGCATGGCCACTAATGATATCCCCTTCACTGCTGCAAGCTTTCAAGATGCAAACTGATGTAATGGAATTCAAAGATATCCTTTCTTGTTGCATCTTCTCAAAGTGATCGAGAGTCTTTCGCCCATAACCTTGTTCGACATATCTTGCCAAAAGTGTATTCCAAGAAACTACATCTCGAAAGGGAAGCTTGTGCAGCACTCGTTCTGCCGTTAGGAGCATGCCGCATTTAGCATACATATCCACCAAGGCATTGCCAACTTCGCAGTCATGCTCTAATCCTTTTCTAACGATGTACGCATGTATTTGATTGCCCTTGACATTGTCTGCTACATTTCCACATGCTTTCAAGATACAAATAAATGTAACTGCATTCCAAGAGATGCCTGTGTGCAGCATCTCTGTAAAGCATCGTAGTGCATCCTTAGTACGCCCATGTTCAGCATATCCAGAAATCAATGTATTCCATAACACTACATCATGTTCAGGAAGCTCATGAAACAGTAGCTCTGCTTTCACAAAGGCGCCACATTTTGCATACATATCTACCAAGGAGCTATCGATGAAAATGTTTCTTCTATCCAATCCTCTTTCCAATAATATGTGATGTAATTCCATGCCTTGCTCTAGGTCTTTCAGCAAAGCGCAAGCTTTCAACAATGCCACAAGGGCATACCCAGAAAGCTGAGCAGAGCCATCCTCCTGCATCTCGTGGTACACAGAAAGAACATGTCTCGATTGACCCAGCTTATGATAACCTATGATGAGTGAATTCCACGAGGAGCATTCGTGGGTGGTGGAGGATACCCTGTGGGATGGTAGATGAGCAGGAGCTATGCTTCCAGATTCTGCCGGGAGTTGGATCCCAATGGTGGTACCACTGTGATGCCGCAGGTGGCTTGCAATGGTGGAGCCACTGGGGGCAAACGGGAGCAGCTTCTTCCATAACTGCCCGATATAGCTATAACTTGAGCTTCCCCTGCTGCTGCAGAGGGAAGCCAGCCCAAGACTCTCCACGGAAGGATTTGGCTGCAGCAGCCGCAACCACAGCATCTAAAGAAGGAACCTGAGGAACTTCTAAGAAATCACTACTGCTAAGTTCCTACTATATATATATATATAGTATATATGTATATGCTGTCTTGTACCAGATAATGACTGACTTGTGATTAAGTTGGGCTACCTCATTTTTAAGTTGGGAGAACTTAATAATCAGGTCGCCCAACTTAATCATGAGGTCGCCCAATCGCGATCGTCGACAGCAAAATTAACAGTCCTATTAACCTGTGACTCTAGCTTGGGATTACTCGTTGTAATCACAGAGTTATACAATCACTCGCTCTCGTTTTGATCAGTGACTAATCACATTGTGAACACAAGATATTGACATTTTACACTCCAATTAATCACATCTTTATCAGAAAATAAGCATAGCCTACTATCAAGCTAGGATGAATCCCCATGACCTTGATTTTATCACCTCATTGTCCGACGATGACCATTTCAATATATGGAACTCATAGTGGTCATGTATCAGGTAGTAGATTGGATGTGTACCATTTGCCGACGCACCCAAATGTCATAAGTTGTTGCAAAGATGACTTATTTGATGTTGGGTGTGCAAGGCATGTGGCATGGATGAGCATGCATAAGGAAGCATATTATAAGTCCAAGGCTAGTCCATTGGAACTTGTTAGCTATAGGTTCTTTATAATACCAAAGGAGGTCCATAACATGGAAAATATGTTAAAAATCGGGAGTGACATGTTAGAAGTTGATTGGTCTTTGATGAGGCAAGATGCCTATGCACTCCAAGATGTTGGGAAGGTGGCTCATGTCCAACCTTACTTGCCCAGTGAATGCATATCTTCATCCATGCAACCATTTATATCAATGCTTCAAGCTCAATGGATGTTAGAAATGTGTGAGTGATTGTCAATAAACAACTATTGGGCAATCAACTCCACATTTTAAACAAACCACATGAGCCATAATCATGGCATTAGTTTTCGTCATGTTTGTTTAGAACTTTGGTTTTGTCAATCTTTGATGTACATAACATTTTGTGTTGGGGAAATTGTTAATAGTTAAGTTTTCAGTTTGTGTATTTTTTGAAGTATTAAGTATTAAGTTGATTTATTGTTTTAAGGTCTAAGTTTTAAGCCCGATGTAACTCGTTGAGTTTGAAGTTTTAATGTTTTTAATTCATAAGTTTCTGTCGGGACCGATAATAAAAGATAAGAGTGATGGAAATTTGATATAAGAGAACACAAGAAGAAAGGAATGAAATGATAAGAGAAGAATGGGTGTATTAAGATAAAAAGAGAATGGATACAAGATAGGCAATGAGAGCTTAAGATTGTTGTTTATTCAAATTGGTTTAAGAAGACTTGTATGTCTATATTTATAGGTTCCCATAGAATAGCCTAGAGATTTCTATAATGTTCTAGACCTAGAATATTCTAAGATGTTCTAGGATATTCTAGAATGTTCTAGAGTTTTCATAATAATCAAGATATTATAAAAAGTAACTTTTATCATTTCAATATTGTTTTGACTTTTGTTGGATCCATAAAGATACCCTTAGATGAAATAGTATAATCCAAGAATTCTACTTGTTTGCTATCAAAACTGAACTTCTCAAGTTTGGCATAAAGACTAATACTTTCTTAAGCGTTCAAGTACTTTTTGGACATGTATGTCATGCTCCTATTGTGTTTTATAGTAAATCAACATATTATCTAAATAGATTATGAGAAAGATATCCAAAAAATCCCGAAAAATGTCATTTGTCATAGGTTGAAAAACTGCAGGTGCATTGGTGAACCCAAAAGGCATGATTGTATACTTGAAGTGACCATACCGAGTGCGAAATGCGGTTTTCCACTCATCACTCGGTCGAATTTGAACAAGATTATATGCGCCCCTTAAATCGGTTTTTGTAAAATGCTTTGCCCCACCAATGCGCTCTAAAAGATTGGAGATTAAAGATATTGCATACCTATTTCTTATGGTGACTTTATTTAATCCTTAATAGTCCATGACCAAACGAAGCGAGCCATCCTATTTCTTCACAAAAAATATATGAGCACCAACTGGAGACTTTGAATGTCAAATAAATCCATATGCAAGATTCTCCTCGATGTATTCTTGAAGAACCTCAAGCTCATTTGGTGATAGATTGTAGATCCAACCCCACGATGGCTCTTTTCTTGGTTGGAGGTCAATGGGACAATCATACGACCAATGCTTTGGAAGTTGTCAATATCCTAATGAAACTAACATGATGGTGTTTAACATCACCCAAACATGGGTAACAAGATCAGAACCAAAATTCTTCTTTGGAGAGGAAAGGTTACATACCCACAATCTTGCACATACTTAGGAGAAACATCCTCACTACCTATATTCTCTGTGTTGGAGGTTGCTTGTGCTCGACTTTCTTGTGGATATACATCCTTTGGTGCTCTTTGAGAGACAATGTGCACGCATATTATTCCTAGAACCTAAACTAAATAGTGGCTATTTGATACCCTTGTGACATTGAATCTCTTCTATGGAGTAGAAACTCGGGGACCAAGACTTCACAAGGTAATTGATTCCATAGATTTGAATGAATTCGTAGAAGACGAACAACAATTGTCAAGGAACAACTCAAACCAGCAATGGTGTGCCTTCAACCGCTTGTCATTGAATATGAGGCCCGCAATTACATTGAGTGCTTCCACTCCCTTTTGCAATATGGGAGTATGTAATCGACATGTCATATGCATTTAATTAGAGAATATGCAACTGACTTATCATATGCATTGAATGACAGAATATTCTCTATCTCACTCCCTTTAATGTTGACTCATAGGATTGCCATTACCACATCAACTTTTGTTGTTTTTGTTTCATTTGTATCCAAGTCACTATTCCAAAATCACTCTATAACATCTAGTAAGAGGAAAAAATATGCAAGATTTTAAGGAAGATTAATTATTATGTTTGTTGCTTTGTTGACTCCCTCCCATTGTCTTTTATGTAAATAAGGAATTAATTATTGTCGAGTGTTCTCTGGTAGATATTATATGTTTCTACCAATTTATATGTCTATTAGCCAAGTATTGCCTAATAGACAACTGCAGAAACTGAGTAACAAGCTTGAAATATTCCAATGACATGTGTGAGTTTAAAATATAGTCGTTCATCGATACATGTTAGAGCCCACCCCGTTATCTGCCATTTGAACCATTGCTTCCATGTGACTTAGCTCACATGCATTGTGATGTGAGACAAGGCGTTGGGGCACAAGTGATGAGAGTGGCCGGCTATGCACACTTTGCCCTAAACAAGTTTGAGAGTTTGAGTATCACACTTTGATACAAGGCTTTGCCTTTGATCATATTCAATCATGCTTTCCACATCTCTTCGATCGAGCCCAATCCTTGCACAAATTTCTCTTACAACCATATTGTGCACTCTTGATTGCAACATTCATTAGTAAAGTTCTTGAACATCGAGAATCGCTACTCACTTTCACATGTATCACGTGAAATGTAATACTTCGAAGACAATAATATAATCTCTCTCTCTCTCTCCCCATATCTGTATATATGCAAGCATCTCACTTTGCTTTGCCATTCCTGATAATCATCGAATGTAGACCTGTTTTTTCTCATAAGATGATTTTGGCCTTCAATAGCCATCAAAGAACATTTATGTGTTTATGTATTTACCTCTTTAAGATGTGTGGATTTATTTGCCACTTTGAGCACTCCTATACAAGTAATATATAAGCTGAAATCATGTCGAAACGCCGTTTTTCCTTATCTAGAGGCTGTAAACTTTCTCCTGTTTATGTGGTTTCTATTTGGAATATTTTGCCTAAAATCTAGCTCACTCCCATAGGACATTTTTGGCCCTTATCCACATGGTGATTAGACATATAATTTAATTTCATCTCTGTGATGGCTCTTGCTTGACCTCTAAGGACAATAAAAAATGTATCTATCCATCTCCTAGTAATGGGTTGAATGCCAATATCTCCAAAACAAAGGGTATGCTTATTAAGGCTCTCAACTAGGATAAACCATCTATTGTAAGAATTCTTGAAGCTTATTTTCAAAGAGTTTTAAAATGTCCAACAATACTTTCTTCGTTTCGTCAAAGGAAAACTAGTGAAACCCACAAATTCTCCTATTGCTTGAGATTGGGTAAATTCCAATTGAAGTAATTGACATGGAGAGTGTTGTGGAGTACATATTTGAGACTAAAAAAACAACACTGAACTACAAATAAAATGTTTTGGAGGGATCACCCTGCAATGATGAACATCAGCCTCAGAACAGAGAGTGCCCCAAGACTCTATTGTAGATAGATCGAGGAGATCAGACAGAGATTGTCCCATGTTGCACATAAGAAGGCAACCAAGTTGGTATTAAACCTTTATGAAACTCATTCAAAGAGCCTTGACACCGGACCCACCAGAGTATCTCATTCCACACCCTTCGATTGCTATAGAAGGAAGCTAGCTATATTTGAGCCGGGTATTTTACCTTAAAAAAGCATCTTAGACATTATTTGGAAGCTGGTACACATCATCATCATACTTGTATGTACGAGGAGATCATGTAAGCATCTCACTTTCAATTCCTATTATTCTTACACTGTTTTTATCATACCATTTCCTCCTCGCAAACAGACAGAAGACAACTTTTGTCCATCTGATATTGTCTTGTAGACTGATTTTGGCCTTTAATAGTCTTTCTCTCTCTCTCTCTCTCTTAGGCCATCCTTGGATGGCCATCAGGTTCCCACTTGGTTATCAAGAGTCATTTGTGGCCAGTGATTGGGTAACACTAACCAGCTCGGCTACTTAGCGAATGAAGCTGATCATGAACTGATCGGGAATAAAAGTCTCCCCACCTTCTGGTTTCCATTTAGTTTCATACATAGGTGAGGTGATCGGCCAAAGGTTACCAGGATTGAGGATACATAGTCAAGCACTGCTCAACACGCTAGATAGCTTAATCACACACATATCTTAGTATTTAGTTCCTTACAGAATATTTAATCATGCAGTAGTTAGATAATAAATTGGTAGAAACATATCATATCTACCAGAGAACACTCGACAATAATTGATGTCCTTATTTAGATAGAAGACAATGGAAGGGAGTCAACAAAGCAACAGACATAATAATTAATCGTCCTTAAAATCTTCCCATATTTTTCCTCTTACAAGATGTTATAGAGTGATTTTGGAATAGTGACTTGGATACAAATGAAACAAAAACAACAAAAGTTGTTGTGGTAATGGCAATCCTATGAGCCAACATTGAAGGGAGTGAGATGGAGAATATTTTGTCATTCAATGCATATGATAAGTCAGTTGCATATTCTCTAATTAAATGCATATGACATGTGGATTACATACTCCCATCATCCATGTTGCAAAAGGGAGTGGAAGCACTCAATGTAATTGCAGGCCACATATTCAATGACAAGCGTTTGAAGGCACACCATTGTTGCTTTGACCTGCTCCTTGACAATTGTTGTTCATTCTTCTACGAATTCTTTCAAATCTATGGAATCAATTACCTTGTGAAGACTTGGTCCCCAAGTTTCTACTCCATAGAAGAGATTCAATGTCATAAGGGTATCAAATAACCACTACTTAGTTTAGGTTCTGTCGAACAATATGCATGCACATTGTCTCTCAAGAGCACCGATGAACACAAGAAAGTCTAGCACAAGCAACCTCCAATACGGAGAATAAAGGCAGTGAGAATGTTTCTCCTAAGTATGTGCATGATTGTGGGTACGTAGCCTTTCCTCACCCAAGAAGAATTTTGGTTCTGATCTTGTTACCCATGTTTGGGTGGTGTTAAACACCATCATGTTAGTTTCATTAAGGTATTGACAAACCTTTGTCCATACAAAATGATTTTAAAGCATTTAAACGTCTTGTAGTACCTCCAGAGAATTGGAGATCAACATAAAGTCATTAGCACACAGTAATATGTGTATGTGAACTCCAATCGTCTCTACATTTGTGGATGATGTTCAAGCTTAAGTGATTGTGTTAGCAATTGATGTTTTTAAAACCATGGGAGTAACTTAACATTCAATGTCTTTCCCTGATCCATATCTTAGTGATCCATGGCGGCTTTTCCAGGCTTAAACATGTGTGTCAGTCCGTTGTAAAATTATTCACAAGTTGTATTGATGAAAATAAAATAAAATATCCTATATTGCTCTAAAAATCCCAAGTTGCACAAAAGCAAAATGTATATGTGCATATGTAGACAACACACATATGGTTGCCAATATTCGTTTAGAGCATTTTGAATGATATTAAAATATTTTCTTCTCATTAATATATACTTAATGAATAATATAACATGTTGAATGGACTTGTGGTTGACACTAGGGTTATTATTGATGAGGTATTGGACTCAAGCATCGCTTGACCCTAAGTAGCCTAATATTATAAGCATAGGTCATGCCTCAAATCAAGTAAAAAATATTACACCTCTAAATAATTTAAAACACACACAACTAATATATCGATCGATTTGAATGTTAATTTTGAAAGAAGTATTAAAATCTTGAGATATCAAACATTTTATTGATATCTTAAGAAAATGTTGATTATTAAACTATTGTTGAATAATTACCAAACTAATAATATCTCAAGATTAAAGAAAATAAAGAAAAAGGAATATTGATTTTTTGCTCATTTGTTCTTGGGTCTACCAACAATCTCAATAATCGCCAAAAATAGACAACAAAAGAGAGAGAAAATCATTAGTACAACTCTAGTGCAAAATATTACAAATTGAATTAATGATGAACAAAATAATAAGATATTAAGTAAACAAATTGGATTAAGAGCGCTTGACACACCGATCACCCTCGAGCAAAGGACATAAGACGAACATAAAATACCATCAGTTCCTTATACCATCAAATATAGTTGAACTATGGGTTTGAAAAAGGAGCTTAGCCTCACCAATAGAGTCTTGATAATGTCTCAAGATGCCCAACTAAAGGAGTTAGTTATCCCCCTCAACATATTGCCTCATGCCTAGGTCTCCTAGACGACACCATATTGTCGTGTGTTATATGTCCTTATGGGTTTGTTTAAGTCCTTAGGACAATTAGTTTCCCAACTATTCTATCCTTTCTTCTTCTTCTTTTTTCCAAAAAAAAAGATGCTACATTAGTATTAAAAAACGTCCTAAGGCTATACATACAAGAATTCCACAAAACCCCTTTTTTCCTACATTCTAACTGTTGGCTTAAATAAATACTTTGGTGTAGAGTAGAACTACTCCACCTTATCATAAATCCGTCTATAAAATATATGTATGTCCCATATGGCATGAAATTCTAATCGTTTGAGCCCGCTTGTTGCGTATTACCTTTTTATACTATCCATCAAACCATTGAGATTATGCACAATCTTTGTCCAAATCCCAAGAATTATTTGGGCAGGTCTTTCAGTCACATTTTGAAATACCTTCAAACATCGAGCCTTCCAAATATACCAAATTGTAATACTACTTACCAATTGCCATATTTGAGGTTTATCAATCTCTATATGGGCATTCAAATGTATCAATGTTTTTTACATCAAACCATGTCTCATCGCAATAACATTTGCAAACTCCTCTTGTTCATATACCATTGGTTTATCTTGTACCCCATGTATACAATGCTTGAGGATATACTGGTATTAATTATGTGAGGATTCGTTTCCATATTTCCATAGCAAAACCACAACTCCACCAACAATGCTTATCAATCTCTACTAGATCCGTACAGAAAGTGCACATCTTGTCTACATTCCCTTTTTGCTACATATTAACTGTATTAGAGATTAGGTACTAAAGTAAGCATAAAATAAGGATATATCAATGATAGATCTAGAAAGAATAGAGAGAAAAGAGAGAAAGAAGGGTGCCGATCCACCCGACCACCCCCGAGCGAAGGGATCGAGACGGACTCGAGCCTCGATCGGCGTCCCATACCACCGCCTTGGCGTCGAGTCGTACCTGGACGATAGCGCGCTTGCTACAAGAGTCGTTCCACTCACGGACAGAGTCTCGACGTAGTCAATGCATGCCCCAATGAGGGTAGCTAGGCCTCTTATTTATAGTAATTCTCAAGGCCCCCAGCCATGTTCACACTTGGCCTCATGGGTTGTCTCAATCCCGAGGATTAAAAGTAATCCTCCCCTTCTTTAGACTCTTTGTTTAACCCTCACACTTATCCACGTGTATAGAATACTACGACAATTCTCACCACGGGATATTATATGGTCATGCCCGTAACAAACTGGTATAGATTTATGAACAAAAAACGAACGGAATAAACAATTTTCCTACTTGTTTTTATACCCCACAACCATTTCCAAAATTGTTTAAGATGTTGTGGAGAAGACCCATTTTGTCTCCAAAAGACATTTGTTGTTGGTTCTTTCCATGATCTAGCACCTAATATTTTCCTACCAATCTTCATTGAATATTGAAAAAAGGGCACATATTTAATATTATCTTAAATCCACACCTTCCAATATAGTTCTCTAGGATCCCAAGTTAATCTAGATATTGGTCTCCTTTCCATAATCCAAATCCTCCAAAAAGAATTCACATTTTGTGGCAACTATTCTATCCTTAACCCCGTCAATTTAGTTTTAGAATTGAACCATAAGCTTATGCCTATAATACTTGGTGTGAGGAGAAAGAAAACAATAATGTTTATGTTTTAAGTAGAAACTCACACCAAATGTTAATTTTATCTAGGCTTATGTCTATCATGAATTTAAAGGAGAAGTGAAGCATAATTCTCAATTCAAACTTGTCTTTTTCTTCTCATTTATATGAGACTCATAGATATAGGTTCAAAGGGAATTTCTACTTATACAACAAAGATTGTATTTTTTTTATTGATATAATTTATTTCTATTCTTATTCGATGAGATCTAAAGATTGTATACTTTTATTCATTTAGATTATTTCTAATCTCAATCAAAGAGGTCCAAAGTATTCCCTTTTTAACCATAAAGACACAAGGCATCACAAGAGGAGCAAAATTAAAGAATATTTAGTAACTTCGAATGCTAAAAATGGAGCAAAGAGGATGTTGTAACCATTGCAATTTCCTAGTATGCCTCATAATTAGTGGGAATGCAATTCTATTGACTTTGCCACACATACAAACAATCAATGGAGGGTATGAAATAATTTATTTTGGGTTCTAAGTTTTCTAGCTATTTATTTGATATGAAGAAAGTGTAAATGTTCATGTAGCCCAATTGGTGGTAACGAAAAAATGATGTCGCTTGGCAAATGCCTAAGAGCACTGCCCATTCTTAAGGAAACTTTGCGTGTAGTCTGTAGGAAGTCACAACTAAAGAATTACACTGACAAAAAGGAGCAAATGTATTGATAAAGAAGGAGATGGTCTAGGTTGATTGATGTGACTGCAAAACAATCATGGGGTAGAGGCTTCATTTTGGAGATTGAAGTTTGTGTATGTGCACAAAGGGGAGGCACCTGACGAAGGTAAGGAAACGAGAGGGGATGAGAGAGAGAGATTCACCATGTGTATTGTGTAACTAATGTTATATGACATAGGCTACAATCGATTAATAAAATTTCACATATTCTTAGGTGATGCAATGTATTGTTGATGCATAATCCACATGATGAAGAACTTTTGGATCATTGAGTTTGGTCACAGGACATCGTGAATAGTTTATATTATCAAAGTTATAAGAAGGCAATACTACGTTGTCGTGGAGGATTCCGACCATTAGCAGAAAGGTCTGCTAGATGCGTGTGAACAAGGGAGTGCAAGTATGCACATAAATTAGGACTAATGTACAACGAATGTAAATATCGAAGTATTATTAAGTAAAAGAAAAAACATCTTTTATGAGTACTTACGGGACCTCGAAAAGAGAGGTAGAATAATAGGACGTGATGGGAATTCGAGGGAATCTTGGGAAATCTATGACAAAAACAATTGTCATAACTACTTATGTAACCGATCCTACTTCAGCTATAAAAGGAGGAGAGGAAAACTGCTTTGGGCATCGTCATTTTGGATAGGAGAAGGTGGTGCTAGATTGTGTTCTTGAGTACTATAGGTTTCCTGTTTTGCTCAGCCGGTTAGGCGGTGTGAGGCCTCTGCTCACGTAGGAAGCCTGTGTGCTCCTGACCAGAGACTCACCGGTCTGCGTGTTTGTTGAGCTCAAAGCTCTGTTTTTTGGCCCAAGGCCAAATCTGTATTCTTTCTCTGTGTTTAATCGATTATTTGGCATTGTTGTATACGGGTCTCTCTCTCTCTCTCTCTCTCTCTCTCTCTCTCTCTCTCTCTCTCTCTCTGAGCCATGTCAATATTCTTAACTTGTCTGTGGTGTCCAGGGAGGTATCGTTCTTCTCTCATCTGTTTTGTGCTTACCACTTTGTGTCTACATGCCCGTGTGCTCATCTTTCGGAAACATACGACAAATCCATATTGGATATGGCTCTACAAGCATGTGTGCTTGGTATCCGGCTTTCGGTGACCAGCCCGGATCGATCACGGCAGGCCTCAACCGGAACTCATTCTTAAGCTCCTTGGTTTGAGACCCCGGTGATCTCGCTCGAGCCAAGTCGCAAGCCGCAACTTTCCGCGACAACATTAGTAACGACATGCGCTTATAGATAATTAGCCCCAATCTTATATGTTTTTTCAAGGATTAAGACCATGATATGTTTGTTCAATTGTGGTGCCAATTAAGATAAGAGATGATAATTTTGTGGACTCATATAAGGTTAGTGAGGTACGTGTTTCATTTTTTAAGGACTTGATTGGGTTAGGGTCGATTATCAATGAGGATGTGTTGAAAGCAAGACAATAGTTTTAAAATGCAATTGGGTGTAATGTAAATACAAATATTTGTCAAGAATCGTATGTTGATTTTGAAGAAGTCAAGATGGAAAAGGTATTGTTACGCCTTCCAAATGGTAGAGGCCCTAAGGGGGATGATATTACAAATGACGTATTTAAAAAAATATGCTTGCATTCTTAAGAGACCATTCAAACAAATGTTTCGACATTGTCGAGATATTTGTTTCTTGCATGAGTTCGAAGGTGAGCCTAATCAAATTGATACCAAAGGTACCATAACCTAAGTCATTTCATCAATTGAGGCCTATTTCATTGATGGGACGGTTGCACAAAGTGTTTGCAAATACATTATCCAACAAGCTTTAGAAATTATCACCCTAATTTATTCACCCATCTCAACATGGTTTTTATTGTAAGCAGAAATATATTGCATAATGTATTGGATACCCAAATGCTACCGATTATGCTCGACAAAAACATCAATAAATGATTATGGTGTAACTAGATTTGAAAAAAACATATGATTTAATTCATATTTTCTCTCAATAGTGATGTATATAATATAGGGTTTGGTCGTCATATGTGATGACTTATTTTTTTGCTGTGACAAAATGCAACACCTCATGTGATGTGTAAGGGTGGAGTTACTCCCAAGGTTTCTCTTACTAAATCAATGTGGCAAATATGTCCACTAAGTCCACTATTATTTGTTATTGTTACACATCCATTGTTAGTAATGTTGTCCAATATCGTAGCTAATGATGATATTGTGGGTTTGCATGTTCCTTCCAATGGAAAGTTAGTAGCGGATGCCTTGGGAAATGATTATTTTATGTTTCTATCGACCTCGAAAGAAAATCTTGAAGGAAGTGTGCAAGATTGGGACTAATTTGCCTTGGATTTAAGGTTGCATATAAATTGGAGGAAGCCTCGCCTCATTTCTAGCATGGAAAGTGATTTGGAACGCTTGGGATAACAAGGTTCAATGTTTACACGAGGGTAGATTCAACATTTATCATGTGCACAACAATTGGTAGGGTCATGATAAGACACCTTATCTTTGTTTGAAGTAAACAAGAACTTTGTAATTCATTACAAAATGAATTGCCCATTTCTTCTCAATTGTGACATTGGCACAAAAAGAGAAGTCAAGATCTCAATTCAACGTTTTATTTTGATTGGAGGTTGTAGACTTGCTAGATGTAGTTGATAATGAATCTCAAAGGTTGTTGAAATTTGAAGATGCTAAATGATGTTATGCATTCCCCAAAATTATGGATTTATTTGGGAGAAATTACACTATATACCAGTGTTATATGGATCATTGCCAATGAAAGCAAATCGTGCACCTTAGGTAGATTGGTGGTTAAAGGATATTATACGCTCTTTACTAGTCACTACAAATATATATGCATCATCATGGAATGGCATCATTGTCTATCACCCAAAGTAGAAAATTAGTATATATGTGAATCAAATGCAAGGTGGTGGCAAATATTGCAAAGTAGTTGACATTCCCATTTACTATTTCGTGCAAAGGTATTCATATGGAGAGTGAGCTCCCATTAGGTCTAGCCTTAAAGAGGGGATGACTAGGGCTAGGTATATGCTTCTTTTGCATCAATCCATTAGAGGACAATACATATAGGTTCATTAAATGTCCTAATGCATATCATTTAGAAGTATTTATCAAAGATTTGGCAAGTTTTAACCCGTTGTTATTTAAGACCTCAACAGTGAGGAGCTGGAGGTATTTTTCCAAAATTTACGATACTGGGGAGTGCAACCCAATTGGAATATTCATAATGCTTTCTTGTTAATGGTAGAGATGGGATAAAAGCCTATTTGAAGAAGTTGAAAAACATTCCCATGTGAATTTCTTGGATGTTAGCGCATATGAGGATAATTTCTTCAAGTGGATATTCAAGCATTTTAATGGTTTTATAGGATGTCTTGCTCCCTATATAGGCGGATAGATAAGGTCGAGAAGTTGTAACAAGTGGGTTTTGCATAGCATTAATATAATTGTGCGCTTTTACACATAGACAAAGAAATTTTATTATTGATTTCGGAGGTCAATATGAGCTATGAGACCAAAAAATTGTGGAAGGGTTGGGTTTGGTCAAAGATGTGTGGAAAGAATAGTAGAATGTGATCAAAGGGCACAACATTGTATCAAAGTGCGAACTTTAGGAGAAACAAAACCAAACTTTTTGCTTTGAAGAACCGATAAAACTCTCCATGTTTGTTGTCTTTGCACCTTCTCTATCAATTGTATATGAATGTAATTGATTTCCTATGAAGGGAGACAAATGGACCCACCCCCACTTGGACCATTCATCCCCCCCCAAAAAACAAACTATGAGAATCTCTCCCAAATCCTAACCTTCATCTCACCAATTTGATTTGTCTGTATCCTCCTCTCCCCAAACCCTAATTCCATCCCCACCACAGAACGAACCGTCCGTGCGTCAATGCCCACGCCATCCACACCCGTCGATTGTTATTTTTGCTTCTAACTGCTCTGCAGATCGATGTTTGACTGCAGACTACCTTAACCTCTCTGCAGTCTGTTTTTGCATTTGCTTCCACCCAGAAATTTGCTCAACTTCGATTCTCCAAATCTAATCTTGTGATTTGAAACTTTTCCTAACGCCCGCGTATCCCAAATTTCTGATCCCCGAAGTTCCTTTCTTTTACTCTATTCAGCAAACCCTAATTTTTAATCTGAAACGTCTATTTGAAAGATCCACGGGTGTATGAATTTGTGACTAAACATTTCTTCGATTCCTTGTCTCAGACAAGGAAAGGATGTCTAATGACAAGATCCGGACACCTTCTCCAACTTCGAGGAGAGATCCTTACGAGGTTCTGGAAGTTCCAAAGGATGCAACCGAGCAGCAAATCAAGACGGCCTACAAGAAATTAGCTCTCAAGTAACTGTTTATTTCATCTTCAGCATGTTTATGAGAGAGAGAGAGAGAGAGAGAGAGAGAGAGAGAGAGAGAGAGAGAGAGAGAGAATTAGAATTAGAATTTTTATCGTCCATAAAGAGGCCAATTTTGACCTATGGGACCAGAGTATACATGTGTTCTTGATATATGTCTCCTTCCTAAAAAGGGGTATTCATACGTTGAAGCACAAAGTCTCTATGTGTTAGTAAAGCATACACATATGAACTCAACCTTCTAGGTGGTGTCTTAAGTATGGCACTTAAGTTATCACTCCCTCTTAGTATGTCAGCATATCTTGAACGAATTGCACTATATGTCGAGCATGTGACATTTATCCTCTACCATGCCTTCATTACATACTTTATATGTCTTCAAATTCGTTACATTTTAATACCATGATGCAACTTCAATACCTAACTTGTGAGATCAAGTGCGAAGTAGTGTAAGGGCTCTACGAGCATTACTACTCGAACCAGAAACTGGTTTATAGTGGTGTAAACAAATTCGAGTGTGGATATACACCTCTAGCAGGGGGAAATCGAAATGCTCATGAACTACATCCATATGATTCGAAACATGCCATGCCAACTACTACATAGCACTAATTAAGAAGCTGAGGATCAATGCTCTATTTGGCTCTATGATCTCAATGGGTTCATGGATTCAACATGCATCAAGTTACGAAGCCCTGCACATGGTCATACATGTGTTGGATGGGTTTGGGTCATTTGTGAACAATACAACCTTGTTCAATATCCTTTTGGGCACGCAAATGTGCTTGTAGAAGAAGACATTTGTTGTCATCAATACTTATGGTAGTCTTTTTATTTAATGATGATGATGACAATGAGGAGGTTCGATTCTTCTGCCACAGCTGTTGCACTGCTGCCATGGGCATCGATGTGGTGGCCATGCTCCACCATCACTCTGCCATCTCATAAGATAGTGGCAACCCTAAGCTCTAGCTCAGTCCTCCTATGTATCCCTCCTTTCCATTAACTAAAACTTGAGTTGATTGTGCTCATTTTAGCCTGGTTATCACTCCTTATGTGTGCTAGCGATGCATTAGTAATTGTCATGTCCTTATTGTGTTATTGTCACCATATGAGGGTGTCTCAACACTGGCTCATTTTTTACATGTTAAATCTCTTTCTCAAGGGCCTCACTGTATGATTTGGTTCTTCCATGGTTCTCACATTGTTTATTGAATGGAGTGTAGCCACGATCTTAAAGTGTTCATCACAACCCTCTTCAACACTTGATGACCATAACAATCCTCTCATATTATAGTGGACGAATATAATAAATGTTGTTTGTAAACGGTGATAGATATATGGTGCTAGAAAACTAAGTGAAGATGATTTTTGTCATTGAATGGGGTGCCTTTGTCGTCGTAGTAGCAGACATGGTCTTTGGCCCAAAGACTCTGGTGGCCAGCTTCCAACAAATCATTGTGGTGAATAAGAAATATGTTCCAACGCTTTTGTAGGTTGTTATTAATGTTTTGACGCTCTTTGATGCAATTTCAGACTATTTGCAACACTTGACATTTAACATGAGATGCCGAGCTACCTGCTTGAGCCTGAATCAAATGAAGTACGTCGTCAACATTTCCAGTGGCATGCTATTGGGGAATATATTAAGCAAAGATGACATCAGCATAAACCTTGGCAAGGTCAAGGTGATCATAGGGATTCCCATATCGATAACTGCCAATAGTCTTCCAATTTCTTGGTAGAATTTGCCTTGCCAGTTCACGTCGTCATCTATCGCATGCCCTTTTCCTAGACACTGAGGTTGAAGATCACAGTTTCAAAGAAATTAAAGTCATCGTGGCCTAGACACAAGGTATACAACCACCGGATTGGAATCACAATTCCACGTGTTTGTGGATTGATCCAAGTGCCCCCTCAAAGGCGTGCACGCCCCCTTGAATGCTTGTATGCCGATTGATTTGATATGAGCTGTATTTTTCATGAAGGGTTTCGGGGGAAGCAACTGGAATTATCTTTCTGCAACATCACACCTTCTCCAGTTCAAGGCCCTTGCAGTCATGCTCCAGTAGCATACACACTCTTTTACATGACAACATGTTGTCTTCATTCCTGTTCTATATAAATAAAATAGTCTCATATATGAATCTGTATCAAGATAAGTGCGATCTCCAAATGGGTTGTTGGAGGCATGCATGGTACGGTTTCAGTAAAACAAGGATGCCCACTATCACCCACCCTCATCAGCCTCTATAAAAGTAAGGTATCACATTACATCGTGAGATTTGGTGGCTTGAGAGCACTTGCAAAGGGTATAACCATACAAATATTACTATGTGCTAATGACTTTATGGTGATCTCCGATTCTTTGGAGGCACTACAAGATGTCAAAATGCTTTAGAATCATTTTGTATGGACAAAGGTTTGTCAATACATTGATGAAACTAACATGACTGTGTTTAACACTACCCAAACATGGGTAACAAGATGAGAACCAAAATTCTTCTTGGGTGAGGAAAGGTTAAATATCCATGATTCTGCACATACATAGGAGAAACATTCTCACTACCGTTATTCTCCGAATTGGAGGTTGCTTGTGCCCGACTTTCTTATGGATATACATCCTTCGGTGCTCTTGAGAGACAATGTGCATGCATATTGTTCCAAGAACCAAAACTAAATAGTGGCTATTTGATACCCTTGTGATGTTGAATCTCCTCTATTGAGTAGAAACTTGGGGACCAAGTCTTCACAAGGTAATTGATTCCATAGATTTGACTGAATTCGTAGAAGAATGGACATAAATTATTAAGGAGCAGCTTAAAGCAGCAATGGTGTGCCTCAAACACTTGTCATTGAATATGAGGCCTGCAATTTCTGTTAAGCAACATGCCATTGAAGCAAACTTGAAGCCACCGCAAGGACTTGTGGCTCTTCAATGACATGACACATAAGAAACTCCACATAAACCTCATCTTCTACATGGATCGGGCAGTCTAACATACATGGTGCAGTTGGGTAGCAAATGCTATCAACATTTAGCTTTGGTGCATTGACCAAGAAAACAGAACGATTTCCGGCAAGGTGGTGTACTTCTTAGACATTGGCAAAGTAACAAAAGTCTGGCATGAGATTGAAGGTGGGTATAACAAATTCATAACCAAACCTTGGAAGTTGCCCAGATACTCAGCCAAATTTTCATGGAGTTGGCTGACATGCTACGTTCTGAGTGTGGGAAACAAGTTCAACATATATAATATGTGAACGCATGCTTACTGGGCTATTAACATTAAAGGTCCACGAGAGTGTAATTGACATGTCATGCGTTTAATAAGAGAATGTGTAACCAACTTATCATATGCATTTAATAACAAAATATTCTCTATCTCACTCCCTATAGTGTTGGATGTTATGGCGAAGGTAACTCTTTATAAAGCACCCGTCTCCCTCTCTTGTTCTTGTTGATTTACATTGAGTGCTTCCACTCCCTATTGCTATATGGGAGTATGTAATTGACATGCCATATGCATTTAATTAGAGAATTTGCAACTGACTTATCATATGCATTGAATGACAAAATATTCCATTCCCTTTAATGTTGGCTCATAGGATTGCCATTACCACAACAACTTTTATTGATTTTGTTTCGTTCGTATCCAAGTCACTATCCCAAGGTATGTTAGGTGTTGGCCATTTGGCGGGCTTTTGCAACTAAATCCTATCTATAAAGAGCTTTTTGTTATGGGGCTTGGCTATAACCACACTATGTAAGTTAATTCCTGGAATAGTACAAGAGGTCATTTATGACATTTTGATGTTAGTTTCCCTGTAGGATATAGAAAGACACTTGATCTGAGCTCATTAAGAATTTGTTAAGGAAGAGTCTTTGGACAATGCAAGTGATGGAGGCACGACCTCTCCTCCATCACCCACATCTATACAAGTCACTCTATAACATCTT
Source organism: Azolla caroliniana (assembly GCF_043228905.1). Classification (NCBI taxonomy): domain Eukaryota; kingdom Viridiplantae; phylum Streptophyta; class Polypodiopsida; order Salviniales; family Salviniaceae; genus Azolla; species Azolla caroliniana. The sequence goes on along the minus strand of NW_028230452.1, from coordinate 2,503,879 downwards.
GTAAGAGGAAAAATATGGAAGATTTTAAGGAAGATTAATTATTACGTTTGTTGCTTTGTTGGCTCCCTGCCATTCTCTTCTATCTAAATAAGGAATTAATTATTGTTGAGTGTTCTCTTGTAGATATTATATGTTTCTACCTATTTATTATCTAACTATCGCATGATTAAATATTTTGTAAGGAACTAAATACTAAGCTATGTGTGTGATTAAGCTACCTAGTGTGTTGAGCTGTGCTTGACTATGTACCCTGGTCACCTTTGGCCGATCACCTCACCTATGTATGAAACTACATGGAAACCAGAAGGTGGGGAGTCTTTTATTCCTGATCAGTTCATGATCAGCTTCCCTCGCTAAGTAGCTGAGCTGGCTAGTGTTACCCAATCACTGGCCACAAGGACTGTTGATAACGAAGTGGTACCTGATAGCCAGCCAAGTATTGCCTAATAGATGGTTGCAGAAACTCAATAAGAAGCTGGAAATATTTCCATGACACGCGTTGCTCACTACACCCCACGAGTAACATCTAGTGTGATTATCTTAGGTAGAATGCGTTTCAGTTTCAGTTTTAGATAGCTCAATCTCAAGGAATATTATTGGTCAGTTTTATATTTATAGCGGAGTCTCATCAAAATGATTTGAAGTTCTTTGTCTTGGAGTGTTGGCATCGAAGCCTTATGGGCATTTCTAGGATACAATATCAATATATTCTATATTTACAATTTTCCATTAGTGATTTAATTACTAGATTTTGTATTTTGCTACCCATCATTCTCGGAGTACAATTTTCTCTTTTAACTGAAGAAAAAGAACATCTATTACACATGTGTCCTTGCTCTTGTATTTTGAAAGGAAAACTTAAATATTACTTGACAGGTTTCACCCTGACAAAAACGTGGATACCCCAGAGGCAGCTGAGATGTTTAAAGAGATTGCATACTCATATGGAATTTTATCTGATCCTGAGAAACGGCGTCAATACGACATGTCTGGGTTTGAGGTATTGATGTGAATTCAAATAGACTGCAGTAAAACATGTTCATATGTGACTTGTGCATACTCATATGGAATTTTATCTGATCCTGAGAAACGATGTCAATACGACATGTCTGGGTTTAAGGTATTGATGTGAATTCAAATAGACTGCAGTAAAACATGTTCATATGTGACTTGTGCATACTCATATGGAATTTTATCTGATCCTGAGAAACGGCATCAATATGACATGTCTGAGTTTAAGGTATTGATGTGAATTCTAATTGACTGCAGTAAAACATGTTCTGCATATATCTTATGTGTTTGTAGATGTGGATCTGTGCCTATCAATGTCTGCATGTCAATATGATGATGAATTAAATTGTATATTCTACATATATGCAGAGTCACGGGCTCTTGATATGGATCTTACACGGTCTGTTAATTTAATTCCAGGCTGTAGACATTGATGATCTTGGGATGGAGCTCGACCTTTCAAATCTTGGGACAGTAAACACCATGTTTGCAGCTTTATTCAGGTATATTATGAGAACAGGCTTCTTGAAATTGTTAGTGCAATCGATTCAGTTTTACATGAATTCAATTTTGATCATGTGTGTACACTGAAACACAATATATCTATTTTGAACAATGTTTCCATTTTAGCAAGCTAGGTGTTCCTATAAAGACATCAATTTCCCCTTATGTACTGGAAGAGGCAATCAATGGAACAATAACAGTGAGGCCACTTCCACTGGGGAGACCTGTCAGCGATAGGGCAAGTTTCTATACAACACTCATTCTGTGATCAGTGAATCTGATCTTTTTCTTTGATTTAAGAGTTCTTCTTGTTATTGTTCTGCAGGTGGACAAACAGCTTGCTCATTTTTATGAGATTACTATCTCTGAGGAAGAAGCCAATGCTGGAATTGTGGTCCGTGTAACCTCCCAAACACAAAGTAAATTTAAGGTAAATCTAGCATTCTCAACATCAGGTATTGAAATGTTTATCTTGTGATTGTGCTCTGAGTGTTTCTGTTGCAGCTTCTGTACTTTGAACGGGAAGACAGCAATGGATTTGGTTTGGTATCCCAGGTGAGATACCTTCCAGCTGAACAAAATTCAAAAGGTGTTAGGGAATGGATATTGGCATTTGATAAACTAAAGTATTTATTTGTAATTGAAGCATCCATCACTACATAAATAGCTTCTCAAATTGGTTTTAGTAATAGCATAGTGTATCAAGACATGGCACAATAATATTGGTGAAAATGTTAAAGATATTTGAAATAAATTTATATGTAAACAAGTATCTTGAACCATACAATACAATTTCGAGGCTCATTTTGTGATTGAAGTATCTACATTTAACATCGGAAATTAGTTTTACCAGTGTTACCATCACCGTCTTCAAAACTAGTATGTCCATGTTACACTTAATGTGTATCCTATTAAAGCTTTGGTGTGAACATAGTTAGAAGAGTGTGAACCTAGCTAAGTAACTGTTGGGTGTGAACATAGTTAGAATAGTGTGAACCGAGTTTGTTGAAGGTCAACAATACAACCTCATAAACTTATCAATGAAGAACAATCACAACTTTCTTTAGCCCCACCACTTCCAGACATGCTACAAGTCAATCAAGGGCTACACAAGTGGGGTCCCACCTACACACGTGGGGTCCCAACCAGGGCACTACAAAGTCATTACAATAAATTGGGCAATAACAATGTGTCATGCGTGTAGACCTTGGCTGTATGGACCAAGTTCTTGCCACCCTTGTCATCGGCAGGTAAAGACTATTATCTCTTGCCATTGCAGGTGCTTCCCTCGATTTGGAGATATCTGTTCTAATTTCACCTTGTCTATGTGGACCACGACCTCCCCACCATTGCCATTGATAGGTAAAGGCCATTATCTTCTGCTATTGCAGGTGCTTCCTTTGATTCTGAGATATCTCGTCTGAATTGATCCATTTCGAGATCTTTTGAAAACAGAATTACAATCCATGTGACTTGAGAATATTACCTGTATAGATAATGAGATTCCTTAGCCACTAACTTGTTTACTTCTTATGTAGCTAGCTTCATTTATTTTTGCGGTTCTGCAAAGACGTGCTCATATCTTTCTTTGTTTCTTTCATTCTTATTGAACATCATGCTCTTTGCCCTTTCAAAATCTTAATCACTCACAGGGAACTAGCAATGATCTTGTCATGTGAAAACATGCTGTGTGTGTAAGGATCTTATAGCTCCAGTCTCCGGCTTGTGATGCATGAACATTTACGTTCAATCATATGTCACATTAGTGCTATATTTTTGGTTTCCTTAAAGGAATGCTTCTATTTGGCGTAGGGGAAGGTTTAGATGATGATGATGATGGTGATGTGGAGAACTTCTATAAGGAAAGTGATGATGATGACTCCTATTCGATCTCTACCTTTTAAGATATTTTTCATGGATTGTAGATATGTTGGTCGATTGCCATATGCCAAATTATAGCAAGGCATTGATGTTTATATATGCTGAACATTTAACCTTTATAAAGGAGTTAAGCTTAATTTGTTTTACCTGCATATCAGATATTACTTTGAAAAAGGATCCTTCCATCTGTCTGTATATAAATTACTCCAAAAAAGGATCCTTCCATTATTTAACAACAAATAGTGCGTCACCCCATGGAATGGGATTCATATATACAAGAGAAGGGAAGGCAGAAGACCCTAATTATTTGAATGCTGGTTTTAGGTTTCTATTTTGGAAACTCCAAAACATGTTTCTTCCGGTTTGCAGAAATGAAGTGTAGTTGTTTGTTTTGTGTATAAGCAGTGATGCACACGAAAAAATGGGATGTATGATGCAACACTCAAATTGATTTTTTGAGTGTTCCAGTACAAAATAGCACTTCACTGGGAAGGCAATAATAAAGATCATAAATGCCAAATGTTCATGGCAGATGAAAAGGGGCGTCACTTCCATTTATTTGAGCTCATGGATATTGTCAATCCAAATGTATCTTGGAGCCTTTGTAGTGTGTCTTTGTGCTTAAAAAGCACTTTTTCGTATATTCCTTCTTTCTGAATGGTGTATCATCCGCAATGTAAGATCTATGGTGAGCGGGATGTTCTCTGGGCATTTCTTGTTATTTCCTGGTAGCTTGTATGAGGCCACTTGTCTACCTATTGTGATCTTTACAAATGATATGTTCAGAAGTGGTTTCAGGTTCTGATAATATGCTGCTCATCTGATTAAATTTTACAGGAGAATAGTGTAAAGACCGGGAAAGTTACGTCTGCAGGAATGTATTTCTTACACTTTAAAGTTTATAGGCTAGATGTGACAATGACTACGGTGAGTTTCTCCTCTAGTCTCAAACTGTATTTCACTAGAAATGTTCTTTTTTATCAGATGGATGGGCCTCATGCCCTCATTATTTTTTAAAAAATTTCTAGTTAGCAATGGCAAAAGATCCACAGTCAGCATTCTTCAGAAAGCTTGAAGGTTTGCAGCCATGTGAAGTATCAGAATTGCATGCAGGAACACACATATTTGCTGTTTATGGTAAAGGGAATTAGGAAATTGTATGTTATCTCAAAATTTGAAGAAAGAATAAACATGAATGTTAGCCTTTATTGTCAGGTGACAATTTCTTCAAAAGTGCAACCTACACAATCGAGGCAGTTTCAGTTGAATCCTTCAAAGCTTCTGCTGAGAAACTTAAAGAAATTCAAGCCCAACTGTTGAACAAACAGAATGAGTTGAGACAATTTGAGACAGAGTATAAAGAGGTCAGCTGTGGTCCACTTTAATGTTCTCCTATCTGTCAAATTCTGGTGCTTCCTGTATAACCTTTTAAGTAATTTGTGCATATTGGCAGGTCCTAGCTCGGTTTACCGCAGTCAGCAAAAAATTTAAAGACGAGAAAACTTTGGTATGTTTTCTGCTTCCATTTAATGATAACAAAACATGCTTATTGATACCGTTTTCTTTTTTTGTCTTAACTTCTGGATGAACTTGCAATGATTTTCATTCCATTTAGGGGTAATGTTATGACAGTATTACTACTTGCATCTGCACCATCCCTTTGTAGGAAATGTGAATGAATCTTTGGCTACGTCATCCACTTATTATATGCTTTATTAGAGGCTGATTTCATCTTATGTTGTAGTGTGATTCCCACAGGAAAGCTTGTCATTGCATTGTGTCCTTTCTTTATCTGCTTGTTCTACTACTGCCCTGCATGCCCCTGAACAGTTGTCCCAGATTTGTGCAGGGCATAATTGAAGTTGCTGTCTAGCTCTTTATGAATCTAGTGTAATTTGAGTTGTGCATTGCTTGAATTTCAGGTAGATGACCTCCTGAAGTCGAGAGAAAAAGTGCAGGCCTCATTTTCTTTAGTACCACAGATGAAAAGACACTCCAATAGCAGCAATTTGGGAGCTTCAGCTGTTGAAGAAAAGGCAGGCACATCTGAGGAATCCCCCAACAGAGATAAATCTAACAAAAAGAAGTGGTTCGGAATGACTTTTAAAGCAGAGAGAAAGATTTAACAAAGTCACCATCTGCTGCACCTATTACCGTGATGCCAAGGAGTCATGTCAGTCTAATCTTCTGTAGTTTGAGATTTGTCTCAGCTCCTGGTTTCTGGGCAATGTTAATCTAGATCGCAGTTGTACATTATATCTGGGTTGATGTGATCTCCTTATCACATTTGCGTCAGAATGTAAATGCATTATAGGCATCTGTATGCAAGTTTTGATTCTCTATTAGGGGGGGGAGCTTCCTGGCTCCCTCATGTCTTATTCATTCTTTAACTATTTTACACATTCATTGGTGCTACTCAAGTATTTTTTAATATGACATGACACACCTGCTGTAGAAATACACCATTGTTTCACTGTCCATCTACTCTGGAGTATTCTTTACCACACAGAAAATGGATGCATTATGAGGTTGCTTTATGGCTAGAAATTGTCCAATATTAGTTACTCTTACTTTAGACACAGATTTCAACCCGACCATGAATGGAATGGCAAGGTTCTGCCAGGACAACCAGTGGCAAGACAACCATGAAAGGAAAGGCAGGGCCAAAGGATTATCATCCATCTCAGCCAGCATGGAATGAAAAGCAAAGAGCTCTTCTCTTTTTGACTTTATTAACTTTTGACTGCTAGCATTAACCAATCAGCAAGGGTTTGAGACCAGTTTCGGGTCCAATGAGAATGTGGTAGATACCCCCAAAACCTAAAACTGTGGAAGAAATCAAATGCTGAGCAAGTGATTGGTTTGAAAATGTGTAGTTTACATGTTGAATTGCAATATGAAGTCTCAAGAAGCTCTTTGCATTCTGCTGGCAGATAGGAGACTTCAACTTCATGCTGAAGTTCTTGTACCCCTTGGGTAGTAATTGCCATTTCATTGGCTTTACCACCGAATGCTCAGTTAAACGCGTGATGAACATTGAATACTTTGTTGAGATATTTACCAATGGAATCTAGGTTTTCTGACGCTGTCCTGTACATGAAAAGTTTTTGCTTTTTTAATGTAATGACAATGAGATTGATTGTTGATCTAATACCGCAGACCCAAGCTCTTTTTGCTGCAGTTTTCCCTTCGTTGTGGCTTTCCTCACCTCCTTTGGAAGTGTCCTCTTAAGACATGGAATCCCCCTTTCCCTCCGAAGAAAAGCATGCTTGGTTGGATCAGTGTCGACTGATGTTTCATTCACGTGCAATATTTTCATTTTGGTGCGACTCTTGGTTGGAGAAGGCCACACCATGTGTAAAACCATTTTAGTTCTAGGGGCACCCTCCAATTCACTTGAAAGTGTCAAATTTGTTGCTAATCGGATAGTGTGAACGACTCACTATCGTCTTATTCTCATAGGCGAACATGCTCTTGAATGGTTAACAATGCTTTTCCATTGCTGTTGGAAAAGCTGCCAAAATTGGTGCCAATCAGATAGTGTGAACGACTCACTATCGTCTTAATTCTCATAGGCAAACATGCTCTTGAATGGTTAACAATGCTTTGAACTTAAGTTCCATTCTTAACACAATGATGCTCATAGTGTTTATGTAAGACAATGTACAATGATCCACTATCCCATTGAAAAAGGATTTTGCAATAATTGATGTACTTAATTGTAGACAACTTCCTTGGGCTCTAACCATAGACCTTCCTAGGAATTGGGAAAATGCTAGTTGTATTAGAACGAGCGTGAAACTTACAATGTGATCACCCAACACAACTATGTTTGGCCTACCCATGTGCTTAGCCAAATATTCATGGATGCCATGTCACCAACACGATGTTTGATCTGTATTTAGCACAAATATTAGTGATGGCATCGGATGAATACCACTACAAGGGATTTGTTAATAGCTGATATTACCAATCAATAGACCAAATAAAAGTAAAAGAAAGGTGAATTGATTGGATAGAAGAACTCGATCCTTTTGACCATCCTTGTTATGTTGACTGATCATGAGAGAGGTAATTTCTTGTACATGCACTATGTTTAATTCTTATTCTCCTTTCTACCATTGTCATCCCATACTAATGGATATTAGGATGACTAATACCTTAGAAAAGGTAACACTATCATCGCGACAAAAGCCTAGCCTACACTACATGTCTCTCAAGACTTCCACCTTCTAGTGCGATGTGTTTTATGAGGTTAGCTAGGCCTCATAGTTATACTTCTTCCTAGGCCCCTTATAAATGTGCTTTTCTAAAAGACTTTGTATTCATTGGTTGTCAAGATCATAATGGTACATGCACCTATCATTCTTTCTATCCAATCACATTAGTCCCTTTTATAGTTCATACATATTAGAGCTATATCCTAATGTAAGCATGAGATAAGGATAAAATAGATAAATAGATAAGGAGAGACAGAAAGAAGGGTGCCGATCCACCCAACCACCCCTGAGCGAAGGGATCGAGACGGACTCGAGCCTCGATCGGCGTCCCATACCACTATCGTGGCGTCGAGTCATACCTGGTACTTGCCTGCTTGCTACAAGAGTTGATCCACCACAAGGTTAGAGTCGCGACGAATAATCAAGAGATTATCAAATGAGGGTAGCTAGGCCTCATATTTATAGCCAGACCTAAGGCCCCTAGGCAAGTTCACACTTGGCCCTAATGGGTTGTCTCAATCCCAAGGATTAAAAGCAATCCTTCCCTTCTTTACACACTCGTTTAACCCTCACACTTTATCCATACATCTATCATTCTTTCTATCCAATCACATTAGTTCCTTTCTAACATTAGTTAAACATACCCTTCGCTATGTTTTGTAAATACTAGTGACCTACCCTCACCCATGTTACGTGTGTGTATAGCAAGGATGTGATGTGATGTCATCCGAATTGCATTATCATTATTTGTTTGTTTTTTGGGGTTTTTTTTATGACATGTATATCTTGATGTTTGGACTCATAAGTGGTTTTGCTATTTGAAGTTTTCGTTTATTAAATATCAAGCAAAATTTAATGCCTTCTAAATTGTCTTGGTTGTTTTGATCTCTATTGTTGTTCATGACAAGACCTCACATTCCATGTAGTGGCAAACTAATTGTCCTTGTAGATAAAACATTCCATACATTGCTTTCAACCCTTGAGTTAATTATCCATCGACTTGGTGGCACAAAAGAGGTTTTTGATGCCAACTTCACTATGATGCTTTGGGTTTCAACAATGTCATTGTCATGAGTCATGACCATAGTAGTTGGTGATGGAAGTGGATTCAATTATGATGAGGCATATGTGAGTTTTTTACATATTTGTATTGGCCAACCTAAACAACTATTTGCCAAGAAATGCATTTCCAGAAGCTATGAGTTGAAATTAATAACATTGATTTCTAAACAAAACATTGTTAACATTGTGGGAAATCATTTTGCTTCCTTCCACACTATGGCTATGGCACGTGTTCTTCTCGCTTTGACGATTGATACAATCAAATCTCTTCTTCAATACTAGAACAAACAAAAGCTTACAAAAACGCATGAAGACTTGACAATTTAATGCCTACTTTGACGCATCGACACAAAAGTAACTGAGAAAAGATGGACGTATCACACTTTTGGAATAGTGGCGTGGAGGAAGATTGGCCGGTTTTTTTCAATCTCAATTGTATCCCGCCATCTCCATCTTGCTCATTGGCATACCCATGATTCTGTTCACAATGCACATGCCATGTAATCAAGGAAGTTTACAAAACAAGATCTATATGTGTGTGTTGGTCATTATAAAGCGAGGTAAAGAATGTGACAATAACATAAACATATTCTGTTTAGGCTGTGGGCAGCAGCAGGGGAGACCGTTTGATGCCTTACTGAGGGTTTCCCCTCCCCATCGACCTCCAAGTCATCGAGGTTAGTCTGTCGTTAATCTTCCTATTCCTTGTTGTTTTTCTTCTTTGCCTCCCGTGCTGCATGGGAACCAATGTCTTCTTATGTCTGCAGAAAAGAATATAGATGCGGTAACCCTAAACACTGGAGAGAGAGAGAGGGAGGATTTTGTACATCATGTATGTCTGCAAATAAATGAAGTTCGTTTCTGCGCATAGTTCAGAAGGAATGTAATTTAAATCTCCAATCCTTGAGTATTATTCTCTAAGACGTAGTCTACGTCGTAAAGTTCCCGTTTATGTGTCTTTTATTTGAAATTGATCTTCTTCTTTATTTGTTTACTACTGATATTGTGAGGATACAATGCATACAGACTGCTGTGATGTCTTCATGTTGAATATTGCCTTTACCTTCTTTTGTCATGGTTTTACGTTTGCATCTAAAATGCTTTAGCTCGGATTGGCGTGATTTTCTTGCGCCCTTCGACATTTCTGCTTGTTCCACTTGGTTTTGTTCTTTCCACCTTGTTTCTCTAACAAAAAACAACGTTGGAGACTTCTTCATGATGCTTGAAATGCTTGGCCAATCACATTTAGGCGCATATATTGCTAATGTATTTTGGGGTCTTTTGTTTTCAGTCTTTGGCCGGCAATGTCATATCAAAATGTGGTTGGAGGCAAGCTTAAGCTCAAAGGGAAGGAATTAGATGTTCAGTTAGGGAATATAAAAAAGAAAAAGAAGAGAGAAAGACATTACCTGAAGCAGCTTACAATGACGACACACGAGGAGACACACTCTCCTATCACTGAGAATGAGAAAGAAACCATGATAGATGAGCCAGAGAAGGGGCAACATGTCGGTGATGAAGAACCTCCCTACGAGGATCATCGTACTGCAGCAGAGAAAAGGTATCATCAACAGAAATTAGAGCTCGATGCACAGCGCCTGAAAAGAGTAGCTATGAAATCGCATAGGGATCGGATTGAAGATTTCAACCAGTATCTTGCAAATTTAAGTGAGCATTATGATATCCCCAAGGTTGGGCCTGGTTAACTTGTGTGAAATCTGATGAAATATATCCTTCTTTGGGTGGTGAGTTTTTTGCATGGTGCTTATGGCATCTACATGGCTGCAAAATGTATGAGAACTACACATAGGGTTTTGGGCTTCTCTTTTTTGGTATAGATTTGGGTGGATGAGTGAAAGTAGAAGGAGAAAACAAGAACCAAAGCACATGGGTGCCTTGTATAATTAACAACTTTATCATCCTGTCTATTGAAAGAGTCTATATGAAGTGCTATGTTTTTTAAATTTCTGTAAACTTGCCATGAAGCCAACTATCAACCATTTGAGTTGTGCGATAAACTACCATGCTGTGGAACTTCTGAAATTGTGAAGGATGGAATGAGACAAAAGTTGATACTGACTGCCCAAGGTACAATGTGGTGTTTGTTTGTCCCTTATAAAGGATACTGACTTGAGCTGCCTATGTAATGTCTCTACATTGGGTGGTTGACGAACTTCGTGGAAGATCTATTGATAATCTCCATATATCATGACCTATGCACAACAAAATAGGATTGTAAACCTTGGTGGCCATGTATCAATCTAGTGGTTTGTCATCTCCCATACAAAGCCGTTCAGTTCAACATTGCTAATATTTTGGAAAAGGATAATGAAGTATGATTTTAATGCTTGTTTATCATGGTAGAGGATCATGAACTGGTATGGATTTTACTTTGTTTTCTGAACTAGTGGATTGAGGGTAGTTAAAAAACGTGTATTCTACGTTTAGAACAGGTTTTAGAATACTCATTCTACACATATTTTATGTTTTAGAACTGCCATTTTTCAAATTTTCATGTATTCTATATATGCTGAAAATTCTACGTATTCTACATATTTTACAAGTGAAGGCCCCATTGAAGGCCCCATTCATTGCAAAGACATGATTTCCAAAGGTCAAGTAAATGTATTTTGTTTGCAGTATTTTAATTATTGGTTGTTGTTTTGCTAATTATAGCATTAAGTATTTATAGAGATGTCCATAATTTGAGTGTAATGCTTTTGACTCCGGGCAATTCTGCAGATCACTTATGTACTAACCACCCAAACATTAATACAATTCTGTTAAGATAGTAGTTGGAAACATGTTGTTCGTGAAGTATTATTCTCACTCCTAAGCCAAAATAATATTCTTTGTTGTTGATTAATTATGTCGTTATTAATAATTATCGACCAAGATATTCTATATAAATTCAGATTTATTCCTTGAAGTATACTGATTAACACTCCTTTCTAAAGCAGAGAAACTAATTCGCTTAAATTGTTTTCTAGCAAAGGAGATGGCAAAAGGATATGCCAAATGCAAGACCAACACGATTAATTGCATTTATTTGTGGGGTAATGAATTTTTGCATGTAAGTTGGTTCCATCAACCATGGTTAACAAATTCTAGTGTCCAAATATGATCTCTCTATAGTCATATGCCATGTTTAATCATTTTTCTCATTACAGTTTTTCAATATGATAAGTGTAAGATTATAGTTGGGTAGCCATTTGAGTCATATTCGTTAATAATGCTCCTATGCTTGACATGATTAATTAGCATCAATTAGCATATTTGTTGGTGGGATTGAGCTCCTTTGTTGCTACTGATACCATGTAGAATTATATGAGATAGAGAGAGAGATGTATTGAGTACTACAGATGTAGTGGCAGTAGTCTAACAACTTACCAGGGTAAGCTAATCATTCCAGAGTGTGCTTGTAGCTTGGTTAGGTTGTCGAATGGAGACCAAGAGGTCATGGGTTCAACCCCTACATTCCAGAGTGGTAATGTAATAAATTAAGAGCATATACATATATGGAGTCTTAGAGAGGTAAGGAAACGGACTAGGCCTTCAAAATGGGTTGGAAGATGAGGAACGCAATGCAACGCTTTCATGGTCCATGGAGTAAAAATGCATACAATACAAAGTTCGCCTTCAAAATGGGTTGGAAGATGAGGAACGCAATGCAACGCTTTCATGGTCCATGGAGTAAAAATGCATACAATACAAAGTTCGATATGCTCATGTTGGAGATTGTGCTCCTCTAGTGAGTATTTCAATTAGCTTTTATGAATGATGGCACTCCTCAAAACTGTGCAGTCCAGTCCAGTTCTCTTGACCAACAGCTACTAATTCACTTCAATTTTGAGTAGCGGATATGGCAGAGGATTATGCCCAGTGCAAGCCCAGCGGGATAGCCTACTAGAACTGCCCACGGAGATACAAACTCATGGAACCAAATCACAATCAATAATAATTGTTGCTTCGGCCGTGGGGTGCTTGTGCTTGTGCTTGTGATGCCCACATAACTACCCGCATCATCGATGCTTGTGTTGCAGGAGGAGGAAAGAGGGTAGCCACACAGGCCCTGGTTGTTCTCGAAGCTGGCGGAGGTGAACCTAGTATTAAAGTTGTTCTGTTTGGGAATGGGTCCTTCCAGTTGGTTGTGGGCGAGGTTTAGAGTAGAGAGGCTGTCCAAAGACGTGAGATCTTGTGGGATGCCACCGCTGAGCTGGTTGTAGGACAGGTCCAACTCCTCCAAATACATCAACCTGCCGAATGTACCCTCACCTATGGGGCCGCTGATTCGGTTGTGGGACAGGTTGGCTCCTGTCAAACCCAGCAGCTCCCCAAAGCTCTTCGGAATTTCGCCTTCCAGGTCGTTCATGGACACATCAAAGTAGATTCGTGCACTCAAAACATACTCAAGAGTTTGGACAGAGTTCTTCAGCGTGAAAGGCACCTCCTCGTAGAGGGTTGTCTGGTTACTGTCTGCTGTTTGATTGAGCTTGAAGTAGGAGAGGTGCGTGAGAGTTGCAGGGAAGCGGCCACTGAAACGATTGTTGGAGAGGTCTAGTGCCTGTAGACTGGGAAGCTTCCAAACCCAACCAGGGATGTCTCCGCTTAGTTGGTTGTAGCTCACCGAGAGCACCCTTAGGTTGAATAAACCAGTGATGTCAGGAGTAGCAGTATTGCCTAAGGATCCGGTGAGATATTTGTTCCCCTGCACATCAAAGACGACCAGTTCCTTACTCTCTGTTAGACCAGCAGGTAGCTCCCCTTCTAAAGCATTTTCATAGGCACTAAAACTCGAGAGATCCGGCAACTTGGACAGGTCCAAGTTCTCTATCTTCCCAGTCAAATTGTTTCGAAAGAGACGCAAGACCTGAAGAACCGTCAGATTATGTAAAGCGTCAACAGGGACAATCCCTTCTAGGCTGTTTGTAAATAGAGAGAGTTCCTCGAGATATCTGAGCATTCCCAGCTCATTGGGGATGGAACCCGTAAGAGTGTTGGACCCTAATCGAAGCTGGAAGAGTTGTGAGCAGCTACCAAGTGCAGCTGGTATCTTCCCTGTCAGGTTGTTGCTGTGGAGGTCCAAGATCCGTAGCTGGGTGAGGTTCCCGAGGCTAGAAGGGATGGGGCTTTCCAGGTTGTTGCTGTTGAGAATCAAGATCCGTAGCTGGGTGAGGTTCCCGAGGCTAGAAGGGATGGGGCCTTCCAGGTTGTTGCTGTCGAGATCCAAGATCCATAGCTGGTTGAGGTTCCCGAGGCTAGAAGGGATGGGGCCTTCCAGGTTGTTGCTCATGAGGTACAACTCCTGTAGCTTGGTGAGGTCCCCGAGGCTAGAAGGGATGGGGCCTGACAGATTGTTGCTGTAGAGATCCAAGGTCTGCAGCTGGGTGAGGTTCCCGAGGCTAGAAGGAATGGGGCCTGACAGATTGTTGCTGTTGACATCCAAGGTCTGCAGCTGGGTGAGGTTCCCGAGGCTAGAAGGGATGGGACCTTCCAGGCTTGTTTGAGAGAGAGACAGAGCCTGGAGAGAAGCACAGTTGCCTATAGAAGCAGGAATGTGGCCAGTGAGATTTATGCCCTCTATGGATATGTATTCGATGGTAGATCCAGCAGCGCCACAGAAGCCAAAAGTGGATGGCAGTGACCCGTGGAGCTTGTAGGGGCGTGGCTCGTAGGGATGAATCTCCTCAGTATTTAACAAATTACGATCTACGATATCCAGCTTTTGGAGGTAAGGAAGCTGCCAAATGGAAGGGGGTATGGAGCCTTGTAGACCCGCCGTAGACAAAGTCAAGGTGTGCAACTGTTGGCAATCTCCCAAGGAAGAGGGAAACGATGCTGAGAAATTAGCATCAAGGCCATCCAGTACAAACACCTGAATGGTAGCACAGAAAGAGAAATTAGCACTAGGGGAAAAAGAGGTGGGCGAAATGCTGAGAAGTGGTAGTAAGGGGTAGTCGGAAATAGACAGCTGCCGAAGAGCCGGTAGATGGGTCCACATCTCTGGAGGAACAACTCCGCCAAGGCGAGTGTTCAGAAGGCGTAGAGTTTGGAGGTTGGGGGAGTTGAGGATGAGGGAAGGGGGGATGTCACCAGAGAGGTTGTTTTCGCTGAGGTCGAGGTACGTGAGGGAGGAGTTGGGTTGCGTGAAGAGGGAGGAAGAGAGGGGGCCTGAGAAGAAGTTGTGGGAGAGATCGAGAAGAGAAAGGGAAGGGAGGAGAGCCAACGAAGGGGAGATGGAACCAGAGAGGCTGCAGGAGGAGAGGTTGAGGGAGGTGATTTGGAAGCGGTCGTCACAGAGCAGTCCATACCAGCCAGCAGTGCCATTGGAAGGGCAGTAGGAGGGCGGTGCTGTGGAGTTGGAGGTGGTGGTCCAGGAGGAGAGGCAAGAGAAGGGGTCATGGGCAATGGCATCCTTGAATGCTATGAGAGCTTGGGCTTGGGCTATCACTACAGCCAAGTCGAAGGAGGAGGTAGGAGAGTGAGTCAGCGCCGCCACAACCTCCGCAGCCATTGCTGAATTGATGATGATAATAAGGATTGAGAGGAGATGGAGAGTGCGTCGGAGGTTCAGCATCGCACCACGGGAATAAGAAGGAAGAATTGTCGAAAGGGCGTTGCGCTAGTTGGCGAGTGTTCCACACAGGATGGAGGGGAATGAAGAGGTGGAAATTGTGGAGACTCGGAGGAAACCACCAACAGCAGCAGTTGCACAAAAATGGTGTGGGCCTTCCAGTAATCTCCTCCGTTGACCCCACCAGAGATTAGCCAATTCTTGCTCAAGCTTCTAAAGCATACAGAATTGATCCTTATTCTAGAAATGTCGGATGCGATGACAATCACTCCTTATCGCCTATAATGACGCAATGAATCCTGATATTACAAGCAAAGGGATGTTGAGAATAACAACATAGGCGTACAATACCATGATATAAAGCGATTTGTACAAGAACATCGAGATGCATGTGTTAAACGTTGTCATAAGCTTGTTTTTCAGCATCAGCATACCTCAGATACAAAGTTCCGTCAATTATGTAGTTGAAGTTTGTAAATCATCTCCAAAACCCTCCACTAACATGCAAAAAGACCATTGTAATGAAATTTAGCACCCAAATGTCGCAACCAAACTCTCAACTTTAAATGTAACAATACATGGTGTTCTAGCTTCTAAGATGAGTGCTAATGAGTAACATTTAGTATTGTTGCATAAGTGAGTCAAAATAATTGATTCAAGCTTGAGGTTCCCAAACCTGTTTGACCTCAAGTTTCACACTCTAACTTATTGAAGTTGGACTTCAACATGCTGTTCGTCACTCTCCTTCTTTACTTTTCTTGTTGGGCATATAATTTGACAATCTAGAATACAATAATTGTGAATATCATATAATATGAATTCCCAATCATTTGCTCAAATTTTCAATAATTCACTACAACAAACAATTACCATAGCAATATGCCATATTTTCCTAAAAGGCATTGGAAAAAGGAAACGCATCACTTACTGGCACCTACTAAAACTTAATGATTTTACATGTTGGTAAGTATCATTGATTCATGCCATCGTATAAACTGACCACAGGTTCTTCACGTGAGAACTCGATTTTCTTGATTGCACAACCTACACATAGATATGTAGGATTTTGGGTTAGACACATAAGTTAATTGAATGCGCGCACACACAAAGCATATATACACATACATATACAATAATGATATATTGTACAGTAAATTGTACAATACTGACTTTCTTCGCTAGTAAATGGTACTAGAACCTATTCAAAATAGCGTGTAGGTCCCACTGACTTTTTGACTCCTTTAGTTGTGCTTCTTATAGCAACATATCATAGATGGTGTGCAATGAGAGAAACATGATGGGACGTGTGGTGTGGCAAAGGTAAAGATGAGTGTAATAGGAGTAGATATATGTGATGTGAATAACAAACAGATGGGGTAGACTCTAGAGGATTCATGGATATATACAGAAGGGAGAAATGATAGGTACATAGAGAAAGAATATATATATATATATATAGACAGAGTCATGGATTGTAATGTAGGCACATTATATGTAGGAGGCATAATGTGGCATTTCTATACATACACCCATGATCACTCCATCGACATGCTAGATGTGTAAAGAGAATTGTGGGTAGCTAGGCAAACAATGAGTTATGTAGCAGCTCTACACTACCCATCGCTTTGTTCAGGTCATGCATTATTTACATTTTCTGGGCATGGCGATGGCTAGCTATGGGCCACTAATGCGGACCCATAGCACCAGAGAATACAGAGCGTGTGGCGGTGAAGTTTTTTCCGTAAAAATGGGACCAACTTGGTCGGATCTATCCAACTAGACACGGTATTTTCCATGTGCACACACATTGTAACCTCTTCCTAGACAAGTTTAAATTGGAATGCATAAATTTTCTTACAAAATGAAGGGTTTTCAAAGACCGGAGCTTCTCATATTTGTCCTTCAAAAAGAAAGACTTTTGACTGATTGATTTCAAAGACTCGAGGTATATATATATATATCTCTATCTATGTACTACTGTGACCTTAAAACCTTTCCCCCTTTTTCACACCAGACAACACGACAATAATTATAGTACCATACAACCCAACCTTTTTGCAAGTGTTTTTTTCACTCCAAAACTCTACGACTTGAGCATTTACACATTTTACAAAAAAGAGTATCATAAGGAATTCCTCCCTATTTACTATTTGGAGTTTTTGTTATCCATAGCCTCTACATTTGAAGAAATAATTATATTTGTACACAACCATTACCATAATTGATTTAGGTTTGGGAAACTTTTATAATTGCATGCTCTCTTCTTGTCTAATGTTTAAGTTTGTCTCACAAGGCTAGTCATTCATTGCATTTTTTTTGGATTGTTTCTTCACCACCCTCAACAATGCAAGACAACTTCTTGTCTGGCCCATGTGCACAATCAATTGTCTTTAAACATCAAGTCAAGATGATACCCATCTGGCTTCCATCTTCCAAATTTGCTAGTTCCGCCTTAGGGTTAGTCATAGGCTATAACAATGGGTCATAAGTAATATTTAGCATTTAATTCGTTTAAAATTGGTAGCACTAAACCAAATTTGTAACGAATTCAATAGAGGGCACATCACAATTTCCCCAAATGATGGTGACATCGAGAACTTTTGGCACAAGAGCATTTTGTCAATCATGAAGGCGAACAACCAAATTGATGGCAATAAAACCAAGAAACTACCCCACTTTTATATACAAAGGAGAACCAATCCAAATGGCACCAAGCCTCAAATATCTTAATATTATGTCTCATTGACAGGTAGGTGGAATGTGTGCTACACGTCTAGGCTTCAAGTAGGTTGGAATAGTAATTATACAATTGAGATGAAACTAAAGTGATATTTAACTATGGAAAGTGAGATTAATGTTATGGAACGTCAGTGGTTTAAGTGTTGCTTTATGGAGTGGAAGTGTTGAGTGGCACTATCTCACTTAGTGCATGGGATGAAAGAGAGAAAATTATCAAACAATTGTAACATGGACAATTACGATTAAAATCCTCAACATGGTATCCTCTCATGTAATTAGAACCAAAAATATGATTCTACCTTGCACGTGGATCTGCCAAATGAAATGTAACCGAATAATAACCATTAATTGTGACTATTCCATGTAACAATCAAGATCCACTTAGTGCATGGGATGGACAATTGTGTTGGGTGGCACTATCTCACTTAGTGCATGGGATGAAAGAGAGAAAATTATCAAACAATTGTAACATGGACAATTACGATTAAAATCCTCAACACGGTACCCTCTCATG
The DNA here is from genome assembly GCF_043228905.1 of Azolla caroliniana. Taxonomy (NCBI): domain Eukaryota; kingdom Viridiplantae; phylum Streptophyta; class Polypodiopsida; order Salviniales; family Salviniaceae; genus Azolla; species Azolla caroliniana. The sequence continues at coordinate 2,485,374 of NW_028230452.1, read as the reverse complement.
TTATTAGAACCAAAAATATGATTCTACTCTTCACGTGAATATGCCAAATGAAATGTAACCGAGTAATGACCATTAATTGTGACTATTCCACGTAACAATCAAGATCCAAACTATTCGTAAATTCAAATGAAGAAGTAATTACATATTTATTACTAATGCCATAGACAAAAAAACAACTACATTGCCAAAAGCATTCTAGCAAGGACATGAAGACAAAGGTAAGAGGTAAGAGATTACAAAATAGATATTGGAATTAACACATGAACTTGTACATGTATTCTTAGATGTGTTCATACACAAATATGTGGTACTATAGTAATTTAAAGGGAAAAGTACCAAGATACCCTTGGAAGTTCGTCTATTTACTAGAATGCCCCTAGAAGTTCCAAATTTACCAAACTACCCCCATGTCCAAAAAATTACACTTTATAAAGTAATTATACACTCAAATTTACAAGCCCTATTTACCAAAGATGGAAGAAATGGACCTGAACTAGCCCTATTTACCAAAGATTTGAGTGTATAATTACTTTATAAAGTGTAATTTTTTGGACATAGGGGTAGTTTGGTAAATTTGGAACTTCTAGGGGCATTCTGGTAAATAGATGAACTTCCAGGGGTATCCTGGTACTTTTCCCTAATTTAAATACATCTGAAATGTGATTGTTGCAATTGTAACAGTCAATCATATTTTTAGATAATGTGATTGTTGCAATTGTAATAGTCTTTATTTAAAATTAGAGTTATTTTCAATACCCCCCTTAACTGTATGTCCTATAGGATAATGAGAGAGACTCAACCTAATACTTTTGTTGCAATTCCAATGTTTATTACTTAGAACTGGCTTCGTTAAGAAATTGGTCCACATATCTTGAGTAGGGGTATAGTTGATGTCAAGGTTATGTTATTCAACAAGTTTTGTTATTAAGTGAAATCAAACCCGAATATGTTTATTTTGGTCGGTGATTTTTGGGTTCTTGGTGATATTGACACATGATTGATTATCACACCATAGCCTAAATTTGGAAATTTGTAGAATATCTAATTCTTGGATCATTGATCAAAGCCAAAGTCCTTTAGCTATAAGCCTAGATGTGATATATTCAGCTTCAAAAGAGGGGAGGGCGACAATGGCTTGCTTTTTCTTAAACCACGCGATTGACCCTACGGCAAAAGTAAACAAAAAACCTGATGTGGAGCGAGAAGAATCAACATCTCCTCCCCATTTTGCATCAGCCCATCCTTGAAGTGGTGTTGATAGCCATGCTTGTATTCTAGAGTTGTCTTCCCCAAAGAATGCCTGATAAATGAGTGCCATATTTTGAGTTTACTTAAAGTACTGTAGTACGCATTTGAGTGCAACCTAATGATTAAGACTTGGTTTTTGAATTCATGAATCTTGAGAGAAAACCAGTTCAAAATGACAAATTTGGTCTTGTGCAACCCACAAGTATCGGAGGCTCGCTAATACTCGGTGATATGGAATATTCTTCATAATACATGCTTCTTCATCATTCTGAGGATAGCCTCGAAATGATAGCTTACATGGTACAATGAGTGGTGTGGATGTAGGAGAGCATTCAACCATGTCGAATTTATTCAAGATGTTGTCCACATACTTTGCTTGGGAAAGTGATAGTCGCCTTAGGCTTTGATTCCTCTCTACGTGTATTCCAAGAAAATGCTCCAATGCTCCAAGATGTTTGACCGGAAACTAATGGTCTAGCTCCTTGGTCACCTCTAGTATCTCTTTTTCAGAAGTTCATGCTATAGGCAAGTCATGCACATATACTCCTATTATGATGAATTTTGATTTTGTCTTCCTTACATATAGGTTCGTTTAAGAGTAAAACCGTGTGAAGTTGGCATTGAACAAGAACTGACATAGCTTGGCCTACCATTGTCTTGGATATTGTTTTAATCCATACAATGGCTTGAGTAGCTTGCATACATAGTCAGGATACTTGTCATTTTCCATCATTTTGGGTTGTTCCATGTAGAAATGTTGTTTCGATATCTACATGATGCACTTCCAAATTGAGTTATGTTGATATTACAAGCAATAGACAAAGGGACGTGATTCTCAATGTTGGCGAGAAAGTTACATGTGTAGGGTTGGAAGCTACCAAAATACTTCGGCTCGACTATTGGTTTGACTTCCCACTCTTCACTTTCTTCCTGTTATTTACACTCTCCTTGTTTAGACAGTTTCACCCAGGCACACAAATTTCCTCAACAATCAATGATCAATGAACAACGTCACACATAATAGGCAATCGTTGAGTTTCAAGGCTTGAAGTCTCGCAAAGCACAAGCAATCAATGATCAATGAGCAATGAGTAGAAGGAAATCTCGACAGATAGGTAATTCTAATGGTGAGCATTGTAGTGAGTAGTGAGCAAAACAAGGAAAAGAGGAAGAAAAAAGAGAAAATAGTTGGGCAAGGAAATATAAAAAAATTGCTATTTTTTACCCCTTTTCTTTAACTTGCATAAATAACCGATTCGGAAAATATGAGCAGCCTAGATTCCGTTTTCTTGGAAATTATGGCTAAAATCACTTACGATTGTCCTCCACATTGGCTAGCAAAAGTCACAACGTAATTGCAACAATTATATTGTTTATGGGACTTTGCCCAACAATGCTCCTAACCATTAGCCAATACACACATGTGCTAGGATTGAGGCCCTAGAACTTTCCTCACACAATCCAATACACTTAACCATTAGGCCATTGCTTTTATTTTTATTTTATATTTACTTATTTACATTGTTTTTTATGGTTGTCCCTTTTAAGGAGAGGGCATGATCGTCAACAGCCTTGTGGATTGTTTGTGGAGAGGTCAACACCCTAAACACTAGAGAGAGAGAGAGAGAGAGAGGGAGGATTTTGTACATCATGGATGTCTGCAAATAAATGAAGGTAGTTTCTGCGCATAGTCCAGAAGAAATTGATATTCTTCTTTCTTTGTTTCAATCATTGGTACTCATATTGTGAGGATACAATGCAGACAGACTGTTGTGATGACTTCATGTTGAATCTTGCCTTTACCTTCTTTTTCCATGGTTTTTTACGTTTGCTTCTAACATACTTTAGCTTGGATTGACTTGCGATTTCCTTGTGTCGGTCCATATTTCTGCTTGTCTCACTTGGCTTTGTACTTCCCACCTTCTCAAAAATTGCTGCTGCAAGCTAGCCAAATCTGACTTGGCTCTCTAACTAAAAAAATAACGTCGGAAACTTCTTCATAATGTTTGAAATGCTTGGGCAATCACATTTACGCGCATATATTGCTAATGTATTTTGGGATCTTGTGTTTTCAGTCTTTTGCAGGCAATGTCATATCAAAATGTGGTTGGAGGCAAGCTTAAGCTGAAAGGGAAGGGATTAGATGTTCAGTTAGGGAATATAAAAAAGAAAAAGAAGAGAGAAAGACATTACCTATAGCAGCTGACAATGACGACGCGCGAGGAGGCGCACTCTCCTATCGCTGAGAATGAGAGAGAATCCATGATAGATGAGCCAGAGAAGGGGCGACATGTCGGTGATGAAGAACCTCCCTACTAGGACCATCGTATTGCGGCAGAGAAAAGTTACCATCAACAGAAATTAGAGCTCGATGCACAACGCCTGAAAAGAGTAGCTATGAAATTGCATAGGAATCGGACTGAAGATTTCTACCAGTATCTTGCAAATTTAAGTGAGCATTATGATATCCCCAAGGTTGGGCCTGGTTAACTTGTGTGAACTCTGATGAAATATATCCTTCTTTTGGGTGGTGAGTTTTTTCCATGGTGCATATGGCATCTACATTGCTGCAAAATGTATGAGAACTACACATAGGGTTTGGGGCTTCTATATTTTGGTATAGATTTGGGTGGATGAGTGAAAGTAGAAGGAGAAGACAAGAGCCAAAGCACATGGATGCCTTGTATAATTCACAACTTTAATTATCCTGTCTTTTGAAAGAGTTGATATAAAATGCTATGTTCGTTAAATTTTTTGTAAAACTGTCATGAAGCCAACTATCAACCATTTGAGCTGTATGATAAACTACTATGCTGTGGAACTTCTAAAATTGTGAAGGATGGCATGATACAAAAGTTGATACAGACTGCCCAAGGTACAATGCGGTGTTTCTTTGTCCCTTATGAAGGATACAGACTTGGGCTGCATATGTAAAGTCTCTACTCTTGGGTGGTTGACAACAATCTTCGTGGAAAATCTACAGATAATGTCCATGTAACACAATCTATGCACAATAAAATAGGGTTGTAAACCTTGGTAGCCTTGTTTTAATCTACTAGTTTGTCATCTCCCCATACAAAACCGTTCAGTCTAACATTGCTAATATTTTGGTAAAGGATAATGAAGTACAATTTTGTTATTTGTTTATTGTGGTAGAGGATCATGAACTGGTATGAATTTTACTTTGTTTTATGAGTCACTGGATTGAGCATAGTTGTTAAAACACGTGTATTCCACGTTTAGAATACTCTAAACTTACAAAAGTATTCTACACGTATTTTACGTTTTAGAACTGCCATTTTTCAAATTTTCATGTATTCTACTATTTAACAAGTATTTATCATTTCAAAAAAGTTTTAAATTTTTTTTAATTCTATTTTTTTGAAAAAAAACTTTGAAATTGGAGAAGTATTTTATGTATTTTACAAGTATTCTACATATTTTTAGTATTCTACACGTATTTTGAGTATTTAACGCATTTTAACTATAAAATATGTATCCTACACGTTGTCGTGGAGAAATCTGGCTACAAGGAGGAAAGGGACTGAAGGCGCGTGAATGGCCGCGAGCACGGATGCCCGAAATACATGAATAAATCTAGGCAAATCTCTATCCGAAATGACAGAGATTAACTACTTGATGTAACAACCCTCTCTCTCTTTGATCTATAAAAGGAGGGAGAGAGGACTGAGTTAGAGATCACACGTTTAGGGAGAACGAAGTGCTATTGGACTGGGAACCGAGCACACACTCTCTACCTCCTGCTTCGTCTTGTTAGCATAGACTCGTCTGCTTGCGTATGAAGCCGCTTGCTTCTGTCAGAGGAACCTTGTAGTATCTTGGTGTGTGGGTGTGTGCATTGTTCGCTGAGCTCGTAGCTTAGCCCCGATTAAGCCGGTTGTAATTACTCTGTTTCCCTAATTAATCGTTGGTACCCGTCTTGTTGATAATCATGTGTCGTTCCTCTTATTTCTCTTCTTGTGCTCCTTGGGCCGAGGCCTCTATGGTCCCGCCTTTGTTTCGCACACACTCGTGTAAATCCGCGACAACGTATTTTGAGTATTTAATGCAATTTAACTATAAAATATGTATTCTACACGTATTGTTTGCTAAGTATTCTACAACAGTGGGATTGGGCAAGGCAAAGGGAAAGTTTTTTTTTTTTTTCCAAAACAAAATATCCTTCCATTAGTTTTAAAAAACCTATCAAGTACAAACTACGAAAGAGATGAAAAAGAAGAGGAAAAAGGACTATCCCAATGACTAGCCATGGATAGGCAAAGGGAAAGTTCATGACAAACTTTGCTATTAAAGTTGTTGTAATTGTATTTGGTATATTTGAATGAATATAGTCTTGAGTGCATTTCTCGGTTGAAACACATGGCAATATTGATGGATGAGTTCAAGTAGGATTTTTGTTTTAGTTTGGACAAACATAGCAGCTCATGTTAAAAAATAAAATATTGGGTTCAGGAGAAAATTTTGCTTTAATAATAACATATATCAGTGTTTCATTTGAAATTCATTGTTTTGCACGGAAAAAGATAACATTGTAAATGTTACTAAAGTCACGTTCTCGAAACTACTTTTCAATATTTCAATCACGTAACATTTTGGTGATTCTGAACCTACATGGATATCATGCAGCCCCACAATCTCCACTCAACTTGACGTAGATGAATTCTTCTTCTTCAAGGAGTGCATTGTTCAATTATTGCATGATAGTCTCCATCCAATTCCGTGTTATTTCCTTTACAACTTTCAAATATTCTTTGAGTGCTTTTGAGCACATCATTGTGTATAAGTATTTTTTTGTTCATTATCCACAACTTGTAAGTAGAATATATGTGAAGGCAAACATATAATAAACAAGCACTCAAGTATGTGAAGGAGACCGTATGATAACCTTATGAAGCATTCAAGAATGAGACCGCAAAAATCGTGACGATGATTAACCAAGCATTGTACATACATCGAAAGACTTGGGGATCAAAACTTCATTTTCAAGGGGCTATAAGAAAGTGATGACTTGTGGAAAAGTGAACCGAATAAAATGGTAATTGTTAGCGTAATGGTGGTGGGCCTCAAGGTCTTTGGAAAAAGAAGGATATGGAGGGCAACACACGAAGAACAAAAGAGAAAAGTAGGAAGTCCGCATTCCCTCACAGAATGGGCATACCCTAGTTTGTGAGAGAAGATAAGGAGACACGGATTGATGGATAGAAGCCATATCATGAAGCGCTTGTCATCATCGGGCACATTCGGTTTGTTACACGAGATACATTCGGTAGGGATGGAGGGAGGGAGGTGTGCGAATAAAGCCGTAGGTCCGGTAATCATGCATTGGAGCATGGTGGGGTTTTAGGTAGGGTTTAGGGCTCTCTTTTTGTGACCATAAAAAGGAAAGGCCCAACCACAACCAACCTTCTAACAGACACATCCATCATATGTTTTCTATCCATCTTTCTTTCCATCTAATTCTGGCTGCCAGTCAAAATCAGTCAAGCAGTCAGTCAAATCAGTCAGAAGATGATCTGTTTCTAGAGTTACTACTGAACACACACAGAAACACACAGAGAAAACCCCCCTCTCCCATTGTGCATTCCTGTATGCTATGGGCTCCCCAACTTCTTGCCCTCCCACTGTTTCCTGTTTCAATGCCGCCCCTGCTTCCAGCACCCTTAATGCTAAGCTTCATCGCCATGCACATGATCCCCTTGAGTTGGCCCGCTTCAACAGTTTCGATCCAGATCTGTTGCCGGCATTAGGAGCAAGAAGCAGGAGATTTGTGTCAATCCAGCAGAACATCATCATCCCCAACGATGCCCGATACAGGTTTTCTTGATCACTTCGAAAGGCTGCTCAGCACTTTTATGACTGAAATGATATGTCGCATTCATCACCTTACGAAGTTCCATTCCTTTGGAAAATCAAATTACAATATCTATCAAAACAAACTTGGCTAAATAGTTCATATATCAGATTGGAACATCATCTCTCTATAGCTCTTGATCTAGCACTATATTGCGTGACACTGATACATTTTTTAACATCCTTAGAACTAAACCTAGCATGAAATGTCGAAGGAGACTGAAGTAGAGATTGCATCTTAAAAGATTGTCTCATCTTTGGGAACACAAACCAAAATAACTAGAAGAAAATTAGTAAAGCTGCAGACATTTTCCCTAGCTGATTACTTAAAATTTTGATCTTAGATACTCTGAAATTCTGCCTTTGACAAAACATGAGGAGTGATGAACCTAAAAAACGTTGTTATGGTTCTTTGTTGATGAGGGTTTGTAGTTGGATTGTTTTCCTTCAGCAATTTCTCTCTATGTCTCTTGAAAGAAGTAAAAACAATTAAGGTTGTGGTGATTCATCTGATGATCACATCATCATAAAGGAAATCTCAATCATCAGTGTGAAATTACCAAACTTTCAAACAGGATATGCTAATCCTTTTGTTTTACCTAATATTTCTGATATAATTGGGCACACAGATGTTGGGAAAGCTGTTTAATCTTCCTTGTGATGTACACGGCTTGGATGTCACCATTCGAATTGGGATTTATCCGGAAGCATTTATTGCCCTATATTATTGCAGACTTTATAGTGGATTGTTTCTTCTTTGTCGACATCGTTGTTACATTTTTTGTTGCATATGTGGACAGAAATACTTACCTTCTCGTCACCAAACGATCTAAAATTGCTGCAAGGTATGGAAGATATATGTTATGGTAATCAATTTTAATGTTTTTGAAAAGTTCATGACCTTCTAATCTACACAGGTACCTTAGAACAGGCTTTGCATTGGATGTATTATCTATTTTCCCTATTCAAGCACTCGTGTTTTCTAGGAGATATGGGGAAGGCAGAAGTTACAGTCTACTCAACATGCTTCGCCTTTGGAGGCTGCGAAGAGTTAGCAAGTTCTTCATACGGTAATTTCTTTTTTCTTGGGAACACCTTAAATGCAACAAAACATATTTGTTTATATGATGTAAGCTTAGCTCCATATTGAGTATTGCAGTCTAGAGAAGGACATTCGCTTCACATACTTTTGGATTCGAGGTTTTAAATTGTCATGCGTAAGTGGATCTCTCAGCTGTTTCCTGTTCATATCAAATGATAGCATTTCTTTCTGCATGCTAGAAAAAACCTTTGCAATTTCATGTATTGTGGCTCCTGGGGAAGTGTATGGAGCAATTGAAGGCCCTATTTATAACTACCACCTATGGCGACATGCCCTTTTCAATATTATACAAAAGACAATTCAGACATCACTATCATTGCTATAAACTGCAAATCTCGTTATAGATTACTCCAAGGTTCAAGTTAGGCAAAAGTAATCTTGTGGTGACATGGCTGCATGAGTTTGTTTGAAACACGATTTTGGCAGCTCATTCCAGAGATAATTGAATTTGACCTTATCCATCCTACAATGTAGGAGCATAGTTATCTTTTCTTGGTTTCATTCAAGTGGTTTTCTTTGCAGGTTACTCTGCTGGCTGTTCATTTTGCTGGCTGTTTCTACTTTTTGCTGGCAGCATCGTACCCAGAAGAGAAGGACGAAAAAACTTGGATCGGATCTGCTCTCCCTGATTTCAGGAATAAGAGTCCATGGGTTTGTTACATCTATGCAATGTATTGGTCAATAACAACTCTAACATCAGTTGGTTATGGTGACCTTCATGCCCAAAATTCTTCAGAGATGGTTTTTGAAATACTTTACATGTTCTTTAACCTCGGTCTCACAGCCTATCTGATAGGCAACATGACAAATTTAGTTGTGCACGTGACAAGTCGGACCCGGAGATTTGTAAGATACAGATATTTTTTGTTTTAGTGCATGAAGTTGCAAAAAGCATCACATCAGCTATGACAATCAAAGTTTAATCATGTTGTGACAGAGAGACACAATCCATGGGATTACAAATTTTTCCAAACGAAATCACTTGCCCCCAAGGTTACATAATCAAATGGTTGACCACCTGAGATTAAAATACAGAACCGAGTACCTAAAGCATGAGGAGATAATACCAGAATTACCGAAAGCAATTCGTTCTGCCATTGCACATCACTTGTTTCTTCCAACAGTAAAGAGTGCCTACCTTTTCAAGAACACATCAAACGACTTCCTCCTACAGATTGTATGTTTCTTGAGTCTGAAAGTGATTTTATATGGAATTATTGTAGGCTCTCCCAGATACACATTGATGTTTTCCTGTGATGCTAAATCAGATACTGTTGATTATTTAAGGTCGCAGGGATGAAGCCAGAATATTTTCCACCAGAAGAGGATATGATCTTACAAAATGAGGCTCCCACTGAATTTTATATTGTAGTGTCTGGAGTACTGGTATATGTGATCTTCAAACGTAAATAGGTTTAATTCATTTGCATAAGTATGTCAATTTCTTGTCATTCTGAATATATATTCTCATTGCTTTTACAGGATTTATATATAAATAATGGAACTGAACAGGTAGTGCCAACTATATTCTGTGGATGATTCTTAACCTGTTTTATCAGAATGTCTCTGTCTCCTTTCCTATGTCAGATTTTCTGAACTGATAACCCTTCATGCATCTAAATCTCGTAACATGAGATTCAGAATCATGAAAACTTATAATGCCACTGTACATACATAGTGTATGAAATATACTCAGAATCATGAAAACTTGTAATGCCACTGTACATACATAGTGTATGAAATATTTCTTATGATTTGTTTAAACTTTGGATATTTCCTGTTCTGTCACTGACAAAATAGGGAGAAAACCTTGTCTGAGATATTACAAACTTATCCATCAAGTTATTTCTCCAACTTTTTTTATTGTGACGCGCAACAATGATTTTTTTATTTAAATTCATCAACTGAATTCTTTTTCTCTGTTGAATTAGCTTTCTGGATTTGCGAAATCAGGTGATGTTGTTGGTGAAATTGGAGTACTATGTTTCAGGCCACAGATCTTCACTGTCCGTACAACAAAACTGTCGCAACTATTAAGAATTGATAGGATCAGCTTCATGAACATTGCGCAAGCCAATATAGTTGATGCACAAATTGTGATGGACAATCTCCTTGAGGTTAACAAATTTATGCGTAATTCTGGTTCTGATGGCTTATCTGCTTAGAAAGTTGTATTTGTGATTTTAATGACAGCATGTGAAGAGCTCATATGGTTCAGATCTTATGGAGGAGATAGAGGAAACAATAGCCCTGGGGAGAGGGGGCATGATATTGAGTCTTCGGTATGCTGCATCAGTGGGAAATTCTGAGCTTATGCATCAACTTCTAGTGCAAGGAACAGATCCAGATACAACAGATCACAGTGGCAGAACACCTTTGGTAATTTCTTTGACATATCTGTAACGCTGTATAAATAATTAATGGATCTTCTTATTGAGATGGACATTTTTGTTTAATTTGTTCAGCATATTGCAGCAGCTAATGGCTATTTAGAATGTGTTCGCATTCTGCTTGAATATGGTGCTGATCCAAACAGACGAGGTATGTCTCCCTCCCTCTCCCATAACTTGTTTGACAAGAAGGTTAGGGTAAGCTACACAATGTGAATCTCCATAATGTGCAGCAAACTAATTGAGTTAGCATATGTTGCAGACAATGAAAATAGCGTTCCCCTATGGGAGGCAATTAAGGCAGGACATCCAACAGTAGCACAAGTTTTATGGGAGAACCATGCAAATTTGAACTCAGAAGAAGATGGAGAGCTCTTGTACAATACAATCCAAAAAGGCGATACAGAGGGATTTCTGCAATTGCTCAAATATGGAGCGAGAATCAGCTCTGTAAAGCCACAGAACTTGACAAAACTGCAATCTGCTATTTCAAAGCATTTGCCTCAGCTCAATGGCATCCTTGGACATAAAAGCGTCAAATTGGATGACTCTTCTGATTCAGCCACCCAGCTGAGCCAGGAAGGACTTCAGATGCTATTTGATAAACGTTCTCCACCATTTAACATGCCTTCATGCACAAAAACAGGGGAAGAATCTATATTGAACGAAGGGCAATATGAAGTTGAGTTATCCACTGTAGCAAGTAGGAAACAGCCCAATGGCTTAGTTGGTTCTAAATCAACAGTTGTAAATAAGTTATCCGGTAGAGGGAGAAAGTCATCAAAGAATTTTGAGGCATCGCTTTTTAGTGTTGTTTCTGCATCTTTCCATGTAGACAACAAGTCTAGCAGAGCATTATTTCATAGCAGTCATCCCCGTCGAGTAACCATATTTGAGGGATCCCCTACTACTAGCAAGGGAGGCAAAATACGTGGTAAGCTGATTCTCCTGCCCACAACATTTGAGGAGCTGATGAAGATGGCAGGTAACCATATTTCTAATGTATGTTCCGCACATATGGTCTTTTACATGATGATGTTTTCTTGCTGATTCACACATTTTATTCTTATTATTACTATTTCAGGTGAAAAACTGGGGATGAAGCCAAAGGAAGTGTTATCCGCTGATGGTGCAGAAATAGATGATTTAGATGTCATTCGGGATAATGAATGCCTGTATTTTCTTGACTAGAAGAACCTCTTATGCTCAGGGTATATACCTTAATTAATTGGGCAAGCGCTACAAGAGCTCACAAGAAATTCAGAATAATTGTCCATATTTACCACTCTAATTGGTACATCAAGGGCACAGATTTTTCATGCTAAATGCTAAATGTACAATTTTTACCTGACCTTGCTAATTAAATTGCATGAACCGTAACCTTAGCTGTGTATTTGCTAAATGTGATGATTGTTACTGTCATTCCAAGTTGGCACTGTATTCTGTAATATGTATTGTTTGAGCACCTGCCAAGAGGCACATGTTTACATTCTGAACTATGCTAAGTACCATGCATCATGAATGAAGATGACCATATTTGAAGTTGGAGGCAAATGAAATTAAGAAAGTGAAGGCGCCATAAGTAGATAGGATTATCCCAATTATACTATGAGGTGAAATAGAGGAGTCTTAATCAACGATATAGTCATACAACATGGTTTATCATCTTACTCATTATAGTTTTTCAATACGATAAGTTCAAGTTTATAGTTGGGTAGCATTTGTAGTCATATTTTGTTGGCATAAAAGTCGACTCCTTCCACTTTGTATCCTTACTAGTGTGAACACGCCCAATAGTTAGGGCTTGAGTATATAAGTCTTAACTTAACGTTGTAACAATGCTGCTCTTGAGTCTTGTAGAGAGAGATATAGAATAACAAGAACTTCCATTGAAGCTTCACTATTTGTCGATCTACTGGTTTCTTCTCGTGTTGCATATCTATGTTGTTTGTTGCACACATTTACTTGCAGGTCCTCACAAGAGTCGAGAAAGGCAAAGCCAAGAAGTGTCAAGGTGAAAACGATAGAGTCGAAGAAGACAGAGTCGATTTGACTAACACACCCATAAAGGCTAAAGAGAAAAGTCGACCGAGCTGGCTAAGTCTCCGATCTCCAATTCAATCAATCCCGAAACAGGGGAGGATGACATGACATCGTTGAAATCCTATCACAAGGGTTAGTCATCCAATAGGACTCCTAAAATACGTATTTCAAGCAATACTGATCGGCTGACCGAGCCTACTGAAGAAATTGAATCGACAAAATCAACACTCAAGAGATCTAGACGAGTCAGAAGGCCAATAGAGTTCTATCAACTGGGCCTTAACTACGTCAATTACATGGACGCTGGCGAACCGAGCTCCTACGAGGAAGCCATAGTCGTGTCGGACTCCAAAATATGGGTACAAGCCATGCGATCCGAGATGGACTCAATCCATCAGAACAATACTTGGGAGTTGGTCGAACTACCAGTTGGAAGGAAGCCGTTGCCCTGCAAATGGGTATTCAGATACAAATATGTATCCGACTTAGAGAAGCCCAAATTTAAAGCTCGGCTTGTCGCAAAAGTGTTCAAATAGGAACATGGAGTCGACTACGATGAGATATTCTCTCTAGTAGTTAAGATGACCACACTTCGGCTCTTACTCTGGGCCATGGCGACAGAGGACCTAGAGCTCGAGCAGTTGGATGTCAAGACGACTTTCCTACATGGAGACTTGGAAGAAGATATCTATATGTCTCAACCGACATGCTTCATGGTGACGGGGGAGGAAGGTCACCTTGTATGTTGATTGAAGAAAAGCCTCTATGGCTTAAAGCAAGCGTTGAGGATGTGGTACCAGAAGTTCGACTCCTACATCAGGCAACTTGGATACCACCGATCCGACTCCAACCCATGTATGTATACTCGACAATTTGTCAATGAGTCCCGGATCTACCTGATCCTTTATGTCGATGACATGCTGATTGTAGGGAGCAATCGAGCAGAAATCGAAAGTCTAACGAGGAGCATTCACGAAACGTGGCATACCACTCCCGGACCAAACACATACAGAGAAGGTATCACTGGTTGCAGGAGAGAGTCGAAGAAGGAGAGTTTTCCCTTGTGAAGATCCATACTGACGACAATGGATTTGACATGCTGACGAAGAACCTACCTTTGGATAGACTCAGAGTCTGTCGACAAAATAAAGGACTGACAGATTTCCTCCCACCGGAGTGAAGGGGGAGTTTGTTGGGAATATGTCCCTCTAGTGGGAGGAAGAACCGACTGATCGGAAAGCCGACAGTCGATGATAGGGAAGATCCGACTGTTCGGAAAGCCGACAGTCGAAGAGTCGAAAACAGTGAGTCGATTGTTTGAAGATTCGACTATCATTATTATAGTAATAATAATAATGATGATGTGTGGAAACAAGTCCATCCATATGGGAAAGAGAGAGGAGCCGAGTTGATGAGTGACTCGGCCGAGGCTGAAACCGGAATCGTGTAAATAGCCAACTCGGTTAACTATACTTGTAAATAGTCTAACTGTGCGCCCTATGAGGGCTACGTATGTAAATAGCCAGAATGTTGTGTAAGTATATATACAACTAGGGCAAAATTTATGTGTGTGCAAGGAGAAACAATGTAAGAACAGTAGTTGTAGAATGAGAGGGAGTGTGTGAAAGAGAGTTGTGAGAGTCGCGCCATAGTTGTGTGTGTAATAGCAGACGCGAAGAGCCTTGTGCGTCTGATACACTCGTCAGAGTGTTGTATTCCTCTCAGTGTTGTATATCCACCCCCCACACATCAACAACGAGCAAACAATGTCAAGAGAAGGCTCCCCAAAGCCTCAAGTTGAAACGTCGCCGTCAGGATAAAAAAAACAGCCAAGGCTTGGTAAAAGACACACCGACGAAGCCGGCCACTAAGACATGGGTGGAGTCATCAACGACAGTCGTTTAGGACACAACAAAAGGAACAACACTCACCGAGAAGCTACAACGGGGAAAAGGGTCCCTAATTTAGGAAAGTGAAGTCCTCGCTTATCAGGAGATCCCAATGGTCACACACAAATTTGCGGCGATCTTACAGTTTAGCACAACGTTGGAACTGGTTAAGTTCCTCGCAATACAAGAAATCGCAATGGCCAAGCGCATGGCTGAAGAACATGCCGAGTGACAAATGATCCAGCACGTTATAACTGGATTAATAGATCCAAAGGAGAAAAGGCCTTAAGCAAGATTGGCCGGAAAAGGCATGCAAACGGAGGACACATGGCAATCGAGTTGCTAGCCCTAAACATGGCCCTAGTTGAAGTCCACCAAGAGTTGGCTCATCTATGCCTTGGAGCAAAGGACATGGCGTATAAGAATAAGCAGGGGTGGCACACTAAGAAGGAGAACAGGCGGCAACTGCAGGAGTTGCAACAATGTATCGTCAAATTAAACTTGAAACTGCAAGAAGCCACATCTACCGCCACCACGAAAGGTTCCTCCACGGATGAAAGTCGAGCATTACATAAGGAGGTAGAGGCCCATCAAGCAATAGCGGCCAAAACTAAGAAAGTGGCGGCGAATGCAAAAACAGAGATTGAACAGCTTCGGTCCGAACTTTGACAACCCTCAAATCATGAAAAAACTATTTGCCCCCCGCCTCGCAAAATGCAAAGACTCTCTAGGACAAGCTTAACCGAACTCTAGCGGCCCTCGACGAACAAAGAGAGGCCACCACACACGCCAAACAAACGATCAACTTCGTGAGGCAAAGTCTAAGCAAAAGGCATGGTATGAAGAGCAGATGGCAGGCGAGAATAAGTTGGCAAAGGAAATTCAATACCACATGCGCCAAGAAATGGCTCGGATGGAGATGTACACCAAGGAATTGGACATCTTGCGGATGAATATGAGCCTCATCCAAGACAGGTACGCATTACAATCATGATGCACTACAAGCAAAATAACACAACTCGAAGTGACCATCAAGCACATGCGAGCGAAGACAGAAATGTCGGAGGAGAGGATTCACATGCTAATTGAAATGTGGAAGGAAAGCGCCCTCCAAATGATAGCACAGCTTCTAGAGGCATTCGGCGAAGATCAAATTGACTTCGCACTTGAAATGGAAGCATATGAGACGAAACAAGTGCAAGTGGAAAAGGAGCAGGACACTACGATGAAGCCAGAAACCATACCCCTCCCCGACAGCAAATCCGACGAGCAATCCCCCCACACCCTTCACCCCATCCTCAATGCGGAAATTATGGAGCACTATCCCATGGACGTGCCATGTGTTGGCCGGTCGGATACCTAAAGTCGAATGGACGAAGTCGGACGAATGTGGAAAGGAGTCTGTGTCCAAGTCGAAGTCAAAGCGTATGAACGAGAGTCAGAAAGCATATAAATATGAAAGGACAAAATTTAAATGTAATTTTGCCTAGTATAGAAATTAAAGTAATATTAGGAAATAGAACGGTTTTGTAGGTTCTTGCCGAACAAGGCAAGTGTAAATCATGGTAAAAGAGAATTGTCCCACAGACGTGCCATGTGTTGGCTGCTCGGATACCCAAAGTCGAATGGTCGCAATTGGACGAATGTGGAAAGGAGTCCAAGTCGAAGTCAAAGAGTATGAACAAGAGTTAGAAAGCATATAAATATGAAAGGACAAAATTTAAATGTAATTTTGCCTAGTATAGAAATTCAAGTAATATTAGGAAATAGAATGGTTTTGTAGGTTCTTGCCGAACAAGGCAAGTGTAAATCATGGTAAAAGGGCATTGTCCCACAGACGTGCCATGTGTTGGCTGCTCGGATACCCAAAGTCGAATGGTCGCAATTGGACGAATGTGGAAAGGAGTCCGTGTCCAAGTCGACGTCAAAGAGTATGAACAAGAGTTAGAAAGCATATAAATATGAAAGGACAAAATTTAAATGTAATTTTGCCTAGTATAGAAATTAAAGTAATATTAGGAAATAGAATGGTTTTGTAGGTTCTTGCCGAACAAGGCAAGTGTAAATCATGGTAAAAGGGCATTGTCCCACAGACGTGCCATGTGTTGGCTGCTCGGATACCCAAAGTCGAATGGTTGCAATTGGACGAATGTGGAAAGGAGTCTGTGTCCAAGTCGAAGTCAAAGAGTATGAACAAGAGTCAAAAAGCGTATAAATATGAAAGGACAGAATTTAAATGTAGCTTTGCCTAGTATAGAAATTAAAGTAATATTAGGAAATAGAACAATTTTGTAGGTTCTTGCCGAACAAGACAAGTGTAAATCATGGAAAAAAGACTCTTAGGTCGCCTATAAAAAGGGACGGAGAGCATTGTAACAATATCAATCTATTTTGATTAATATAAGTTTTGGTAGTTAGAGTATCTATTGTGTCAACTACTCTGTATTTTCCATTTGTCGATGTGTCGAATTCAGTCTCTGCTTCACAAATTATATTACCTAATAGTCAATCAAGAACGTATGTTTAAATCGTAGTAACTAATCTTTGTACACCTATTCTCTATGTGTCAAATTAGTGTCGACTAACCCATCTCTCCACCATAATCTTCTTGATAGAACGTTCGACTTATTGTGTCTGTCGGCTACAGCAATCGACTGTCAGCAAATCAATAGATGTAGTGCTATTAGTTTAACAACTTACCACTAGGGTAAGCTCATTAAGAGAAAGAAAGAGTGTGCGTGTAGCTTGGTAAGGTTTTCCACTGGAGACCAGGATCATGGGTTCAACCCCTACATTCTAGAGTGGTAATGTGGTAAATTAAGAGGATATATATGGCGTAATAGAGAGGTAAGGAAACGGACCTAGGCCTTCAAAATGGATTGGAAGATGAGCAAAGCAATGCATAAAGGTCAATATAAATTTAAGCCAAAATGCATTTGTCGGTAGAGGATTTTGTTTAAGAGAAGGTGCCAAAAAATCGGATGCATGGGGTACTACTGGGCAATCTATAGTTGGGAATGGTTGGGGAAGCAACATTGTTTCACTACTACTGTTATTTTCAAGAATCATCTAAGATGGATTAAAACAAATCATATTAATTTCCATTCCAGCATTACATTAGGTAAAATTAGAGTAACAGTAAAATGGGCAAGCAAAAAGAGATCCAGTCGATAGATGTATGTAGCTTCCAATCCGTGGAAGAAATCATAGGCATTTATTTCACTTGAAACAGTCATTCATACCCATTAACAGATTGTGACGAAAGGCAAACACCGAAACAAATATAGAAAAAAACTAGAAGAAGAAAGAACTATCCCTAATTGCATCAAAACAACAGATTGAACAGAGAGGAGAGAGGAGCAAATGGAGAGCTTACTCTTTTTTACATGAGGAAAAGAGAAATTAAGCTTCTCTCCCAAGAGTAAGAAGGATTTCTATATTTACATCTGTCGCAGAAGAGGAGAAAAGCTAAATTTATATTGCAAGGGTTCCAAATGTGACCAGAAGTTTGAAGCTATATAGTTTCTTCTTGTAAAGGATCGATGGTGATTCTTGTGTAGCGGAATAGACTAGAGATATGTGTTGTGAGTGTGTGTGTATGAGAGAGTGAGAGAGTGAGAGAGTGAGAGAGAAACACAAGATAGATTAGAGAGACAATAGAATACTCAAGAAGATGTATATTACAAAGGAGATTAATCGACTTAATTACAAAGTAGGAGGGGAGTGCTTTATATAGTAACTCTCTCTCTTCATTAACTACCGAAGCTCATGGGTCATGGGGAATGTGAAAACTCATTAGTTATGTGTCATAGAATATGATTCTATGACACATAGTTAATGTGTAGATAAGAGTGGTGACTTTTGACCTTTGAGTGCACACTCTCAAGGGTGTGTTCACACACTAGACTAGGTTGAGCTTGATTCTCAACACGCCGCCTCAAGCTCAACTTTGGTCAACTACTTCAGTTGATGTTCGCTTCGGCTTGTATCCGGTTCGGACGGTATCTGGTACATCCGGCTCGTACTCCCCCTCAAGCTTGGCAAGTCAGGGACCGTCAATCCAAGGTCTAACAGGAATTGCCGAAGCTTTTCGGCTCCTAGGGCTTTGGTGAAGATGTCGGTTGTCTGAAGATTCGTAGTGATATGTTGAAGGTCGGCATCGCCAGCCTGAACGCGCTCTCGAATGAAGTGATAGTGCACTTCGATATGCTTCGTGCTTGTGTGGAACACCGCGTTCCGAGCCAGATAAATACTACTCATGTTGTCACAGTAAAGGGGAATTGGATCTTTGATGGGAACGCCCAGATCCTTCAAGATCCTCTTAAGCCATACGACTTCACATGCAGCCACTGCCACACCCCTGTATTTGGTCTCTGTGCTCGAAAGAGAGACGATTGGTTGCTTCTTGCTACTCTCAGAGATGGCTCCACTTCAAAGGGAGAAGATGAAACCAGAGGTTGATCGTCGATCGGCTTTGTAGCCTGCCCAGTCGGCATCTGTGTACCCCTCAAGTTGAATTGGCGTGGCCGACTTATAGAGAATGCCATAGTCCATCATTCCGCTCACGTATCATAGCACTCTCTTAGCACAATCCAAATGGATATCTCGTGGCGTTTGCATGAACTGGCTATGAAGTCCAATCGGATAGCTCAAGTTTGGTCGAGTTATCGTGAGGTAGATAAGACTATCGATCAATTGTTGATACTGAGTCGTCTCACACTCTATGGTGCCAGAAATGACATCTAGTTTGAGGTTTCGGTCGAGAGGTGTTGCCACAGACTTGCACTCAGTCATCCCGAACTTGTATAACAAGTTGAGAATGTAGTGCTATTGGGAGATCATAATCCCGGCTGGAGTCCGAATTACCTCGATGCCAAGGAAGTAGTGGAGCTCTTTCATGTTCGTCATCTCGAATTTGTTGGAAAGGAGGGATTTGACCTTGTTGATCTTGACTAGATGCTCACCTCCAATGACCAGATCATCCACGTATAGGATGATGACGATCGGACTTTCGGAATCGCTTCTTACATAGAGAGAATTGTCGGATTTTGACATTCGGAAGCCAATTCAATGAAGATATTGTGTTATCTTCGAGTGCCAAGCACGTGGTGCTTGCTTAAGGCCGTAGAGAGGCTTCTTGAGTCGGCAGATGGCTTTCGTATGAATGTTGGATTCGAAGTCGGGTGGTTGTACCATGTACACCTCCTCTTCTAATTCTCCTTGAAGAAAAGCATTATTGACATCCATCTAATGGAGGTGCCACCCTTTCGCTACTGCAAGCGCTATCATGATTCGCATAGTTGTCATCTTTGCCACCGGGGCAAAGGTCTCTTCATAGTCGACGCCTTGTGCTTGTGCGTAGCCCTTTGCTATGAGTCGAGCTTTGTAGCGGTTGATGGAACCATCGTCATTATACGTCACTTTGTATATCCATCTGCAGCTGATTGCCTTCTTGTGCGGTGAGTGAGGGACGAGATCCCATGTCTCATTCTTGCTGAGAGCTTGCATCTCCTCGTTCTTGCTGAGAGCTTGCTGGATCTTTAGCGGCTTCGGCAAAGCTCTCCGATTCTCGAACTACTGCCACCTTCATCATAAAGGCATAGTGGTATGCCATATAGTCGTTGTAGCCGAATCGGCTAACCGGATTCTTCTCTCAGGTGGAGTGACGGAGTTTCTCATTTGCCGATGTGAGTGCTTTCTCAACTCTGGGTGACCTCGTAAGAGACACATCAAAGCCATCGAACTCACTTTCGAGTGGATGAGTCGATTCGTTGCCGTCGAAGTGATCGTCTTCATATTCCGGCTTTTTGGCCTTCCCTTTGTCCATCTTTGGACTTGGCTGAGATGTGCTTTGGTTACTCGGAGGCTCTTGTGGTCCGCTCAATCTAGTTGAGATCAAAATCTCTTCAAGTATTGACCTTAGTTGATCATCGTCTTCTGTGTTGTCGAGGTCATTCATAGATGGCTCGGGAGGATTCGGCTCAGGTTTGTGCCATGATGTCGATTCGTCAAAGACGACATCCCGACTTAAACAAGTGTTCTGAGTAGAGGGGTTGAAGCACTTGTACCCCTTTTGCTCCAGTGAGTACACCACAAGGATGCACTTCTCTGATTTTGGGTCAAGCTTCTACTGCTTCTCATCAGGAATGTGTACGTATACAATGGAGCCGAATATCCTTACATGGGATAGATTAGGCTTCTTCCCATAGTATTTCTCGTGCGCGGTGACCTCGTGCACTCCGGATGTTGTGCACCGGTTCATAAGGTAGACGGCGGTATTTGCAGCTTCTGCCCAATATGACTTGGGCACATGATTCTCATTTAGCATGGCCCTTGCTACTTCAAGGATGTGCCAATTCTTGCGTTCGGCTACACCATTCTGTTGTGGTATGTGTCGGCAAGTGAATTCTCGCCGAATTCCTTCTTGTCGAAGGTATGCCGTGAACGCATCAGAGAAGTATTCATTTCCTCCGTCTGACCGAAGACATTGTACATGATGCCCAATTGTCTTTTCGACTTCGCTTTTGAATTTTTGGAAGTGTGTAAACACTTCGCTCTTCATCCTCATGGGAAAGATCCATGTGTATCTAGAGAAGCTGTCAATGAAGGTAACATAATACCAACATCCTCCGAATGTGGCTGTTTGTGCCGGTCCCCACACTATGTCTAAAAGGCCTTTGCTCACGTGCCTCTCCTTCGGGAACGGTTGTCGATGTTGCTTGCCGAATTGGCATGCTTCACATACTCCTTCAATCTCTTTCTCTTTGAAGGTCGGGAGCCCAATGATGACTCCTTTTGATTGCATCACCTTGAGTTTGTTGAGATTGATATGGCCGATTCTTTTATGCCATAGCTCTATGTTGGTGCCAGGTTTGATGCCCTTTGTGAACATGGTCGATTTTACCTCGTTCGCTTTGACGATAAACATTCGACCTTCCCTTCGACCACGAGCAATTAGTCAGCCTTCCTTCTCGATGAAGCAACCTCCTTGGTTGAATCGAACTTGATTTGGCTAACCGAGACCAAATTCTTCGTTATGGTAGGTACATGTAAGACATTTCTTATGCAATTTTGTTCACCTTCTTTCCCGAATGGGACATTGCCGACATGCCGAATCAGATGAGTGGTGTTGTCTCCGATCTCGACATAACCAGGTCGATCTGGCTCTCGAAGGTCTTTGAACCATTCTTGATGGGACGTCATATGGTTTGAAGCACCGGAGTCGACGAACCATACATCTTCCAGATTGGAGGCATTAGTCAAAGTAGAGGCCGACATAGAATTTGCTCTATGTCTCATTACAAGGATTCCGCCATGATCTTCATCGTCGGAGTTGGTGGTGTAATTGGTGAGTTGTCGGCTTGTGGAAGCCGACTCACGCTTCTTCTTTCGGCACTCTTCTTCATGGTGGCCGATTTTTCCGCAATATCCGCATTCGATTAAGTTTTGTCGACTCAAACCGGAATGAAAGCTCCCCCTTCTTCCGAAGGTTCCTTGATGGCTCCCGTCTTGTTGCCGAAATTGGGAGTTGTTGTCGTAAGTCAGACCTCGTCCGCCGCCTCGTCCTTGGCCGAATCGGCCTCTTGCTCGGCCGCGTCCTCTTCCTCCATTCAAATGCGTGTAGAGCATGTGGCCTTCCAAGGCGTTGCTCCTAGTTCGAACATGATTCTCTTCGACCAATAACATAGATTGAAGATCAAAGAAGAAGGGTGAATTCTCCCGTGCTAGTACGACGGTCCGCATCGCGCCGAATTGTGATGCCAGGCCGCCGAGGCATATTTGCACCATTTCGTCATCCTCCACATTGACACTTATTGAGCCGAGAGTGCTGTCGTGAAGATCCATCACTACGCGTGGATTGCGAGGCGGAACCGCCGGGGTTCTGAACCGGAAGGATCAAAGTTCGCACCAAGCTTAGCGAGAAAGTATTTAGGATAGAACGAGAGAGAGAAAGAGATTAAGATTAAACGCTTGACTTAGATTGAGAAAGATTGATATGACCAAGAGAGAGATATCGAGATTAAACTCTTGATTTTAGATGTTAAGAAACAAGTTACACGATCAATTCAATAACGAATTCTCTTCTTAATTTCATAACAAAAAAAAAGCCTAATCCTTCTTTTTCATCCCTTCTTTTATAGATGCTCTCATGCATATGATGCATGTGAGGGTACAAGACATGCATAAAATGCATGTTTGCCATTTAGCGCTCATGTATTACATGTGGTGCATGATAACCATGTCACTCATTTTAGTTCTCATGTATGAGAATTTCCATGTAAAAGTACAATGATAGAAATATAAATCCAACTAAATGTCATGGCTTACTAGTAAGCCAATTGACTCTTAACTAGGAGGTGCAAGGTTCGAATCCTCACTTGCCCTCCTTGTGTATATATGTGTGATATATATTTATTTATTAATTTGGACACCGGTTTGCCAGATGCCGGTCGCCGCCGGTTACCGTCGGTCACCGGATGCCGCCGCCATCGGCCCGTCGGATGTCGTCGCCGTCGGATGCCGATTCCGCCGAGTCACCGGTCGGATGTCGGTTCCGCCGAATCACCGGTTGTCGGTGTGCCACCGTCGCTTTGCCGGCTGTTGCCGGATCACCGGCTATGGAGCTGATCCGGTTTTGGTTGGCCAAAACCTTTACAAGTGGCTAGGCCACCTCCACTCTTAGTTCAAGTTACCTTGAACTCTCTATGTTCAACACATAGACACAAAGATAATAGCTTTTGCTCTACCTTATATATTATGAGAGCCGTATTTGTCGTGCTTATGTGGGATATCTCACAGTTTTCTCTTTTCCTTTCACAAACTCTATACCCTCATATCTTGACATCTAGTTGTCCGTTTCTCATGTAATAAAGTGTATTCGAAAACTGTTGAAGACCTCTATCATTTTGTACTTAGATACTTCACTATTATTGTTTTATGTGATTCATACTCGATTTTGTACGTTTTATGTGATTTTCACACCATTGCCGAAAATTTTCACGACATCCACCCCCACCAAACCGCACGTCCTCTGGTACATGCCAAGAAGAGAGAAAATGAGATTTCGGCTACGGTGATCAATCAGATTCCTCCATGTCTTCATTTACATCCGTCCTATTATGTTCATCGTCGAGGTAATCGAGGTCAAGATCCTCGTCTTGTCTTTTCTTAAAAATATTTACTCTTTTTCCCGCAATGGGTACGACCAACCTTGATTCGTCTAGCTCCGCAAGGTGGTATGTGGCATTATCGTTGGCACTTGTCACCACATACGGCCCGAACCATCTTCTAGCGAACTTTTTTGTTGTACTGTGTTGATTGTCAAGGCGATTGTCGTAAACCAAAACCCAATCTCCTTCTTCAATCTTCTTGGGACGAAGTCGATGCGTGTTGTCGAACCGAACTTTGTTCTTTACTCGGGCTACCTCCATCATCTTTCGCACTTTTTCTAGATCTTCAGGTCTTCTTTCAAGTTGCCTTATCCGCACTGCTAATAACTCTTCTCGGCTCATCTCGTTCTCCCACGGTATCGCTACCCATGAGGTGATCGTCCTTTCGATGGGCATAACCGGCTTTTGTCCATACATAAGCTCCGTCGGCATATACCCTGTCACCGAGCTGTGTGTCTTTCTATCGGCCCACAAGGCATAGGGTAATAGTTGTGGCCAATTCCTGACTCGACCGTTGCATGCTCGTACGATAGCTTTAACAATAGCTCCATGCCCTCGCTCGATCTTCCCATTCGCTTCCGGATTGTAGGCAGTCGTGAGGGAGAGCTTCACACCTAGTCGTTCGAAGAGCTCCGTCGCTTCGTGTGCATCCAACTCCCCTCGGTTGGCCACTATCTTCCCCACACATCCGTATTGGCAAACAACCTCTTCAAGCAGAAATTTGCAAATGGCTGAAGTCGTCTTATTTGTCAAGGCTCGTCCTTCCACTTGATTTGTCAAGTCTTCCCTTGCCAGCGCTAAGTATTTCATTTGTCCCACTCCCATTGGCATCGAGACCAGATCCACCATCCATTTGAAGTGTATGGTGAGTGGTATGTCGGCTGTAACTCATCACGATGACGTATATTTGAATATATTTGGCAAGTTTTGCATGTGGACACGAAATGGAGTACATCTTTGTACATGCTTGGCCACCAGTACTTCTCCTTCAACTTTTCGAACGTCGCCCATGTTCCTCTATGACCTGCCCAAGCACTCTCATGGAATTCAGTCATCAACATCTCTTGCTCTTCTTTCTTCACCACCACTCGACGTGGTATTCTGTCCTTCTTTTTGGATGTCGCCAAAGGAATCCTCCCTTCAAGAAGTATCGGTGAGCTTTCTTCTGAATTCGTAGGGCCTCCTCCTTTGTCAACGAAGCATCTTCCGTCAATGTTCTTAGGAATCTACCGATCAGTAATCGCTCTCCTTCGTACTCGTTCTCGTTGACGGCGTGGAGGGTTTGCGTGTCCTGGTCTTCCGTCGATAATTGAACCATCTTGAAGAAGTCGAGGGCGACATCTTCATCTTCCGAAACCATGTCGCTTCCATTTTCAAATCTTGCCCTCGACAGCATGTCAGCCATGGCATTCTTCTTCCCTGCAATGTGATGGATCTCTGGGTTTAAAGACTTGATGTAGGCGATCCACCTTAGCATAGCAAGAACACATCCCGAGACCATTCCGAGAATTGAGAGACAATCTGTCTCTATTATCATTTCCGACCCGATCAGGTAATCGTTGTCCATCTTCACTGCCGACACAATACCCCAAAGTTCCCGCTTGACTTGGGCATATCTTTGTTGCCGTTCGCTGAGAACCTTCGCTCCGAACCGGATGGCATATCGTGCATTATCTTCTCCTTCTTGGTTGATGACCCACCCGATTCTGGTTGGGCTCGTATCTACAATCACAAAAATCGGCTTCCTTTCAGTATAGTTGGCCTTTCTTAGTGATGGAGCTTCAAGAAGTAGTTTCTTCAATCCTCGCATCGCGTTTGTATGCTCGCTTCGCCATTCGAACTTCATTCTTTTCTTTAGTAGTTCATATAAGGGTTCGGCGACATGAGTGTAGTGAGGAATCCATATATGATAAAATGCGCATGCTCCAAGGAACCTTCGAACCTCCATTTGATTTTCGCATTCTTCTATCATGTCTTGGATCGCATTCACTTTGTATGGCGAAGGCTTCCGGCCGTATGCCCCACATAAGTGACCTACCACCAAGATCTCCGGTTGCCCGAATGCGGATTTTTCTCCTGAAAATGTCAAATTCGCATCTTTGAGCCTTTGAAGCACCTTCTCGCACTCTTTCATATGATCCGCAACAAACTTTCTACAACCTTCCTTATCTTTCGATTCATTTTTCTCCTAATCCAAACATCCTTTTATCGGAATATCATCCAAGAATGGCATCGTGATGTCCCGGATGCAATCCTTCAAGACTTTATTCATGGTATTCACCATATGAGCCACCGAGTTCATTGCGCCTTGGGGTAAGGTACACATCCGCACAAACCTGATCAGAGTCCTCATGGTTGTAATGTCCCAACTGTCGATCGCCAATTGGAATTGGTCATATCCGGAGTAGAGATCGCCAATGGAGTAGATGGACCGGCCCGCAAACGCTTCGGCAAATTCGTCCACGCTCGGACCAATTCCGGCATTTCGAATTGTCACCTTGTTGACGGGTTGAAGATCTTGGATGAATCGCAATGATCCATTCTTCTTCGGCACTGTGAACCACCTATTGGAATAAGGAGCATTCGACAATTCTAGAATTCCCATACTCACCTTCTCCTTTAAGAGCTCGATCAGCTTCGGAAGGTGTGCTCTCGGAACCGGTATCGGTTTCAAATTCCAAGGCACATGGGGCACCGTTGTCGCGTTACTACGCGCGTGCGTGGAGAAACGAGGCGGGACCACCGGGGTCTTGAACCGAAGAGCAGGTGAGAGAAGGGGAAAGAGAAAGAGAGAGACGCCCGGTTACGTATGAGCAAAGAAACACAAGGACACGGCCCGTCAACGCAGAAGACACGAATGGACACAGAGACAGAGAGACACGAATGTTTGTATATTAACGAATGACAAATAAACAACAGAGCATGCGAGCGGTTACAACCGAACAGGCAGGCGAACAGATGCCGATGCCTGCTCGTTTGCGCACGAAAGGGGATAGGATGGAGGTGCTGCCAGAAGCACACGGGCGTTCCTCGAAGTAGCGCGAGCCTCCCGAAAACTTGCAGAGAAGAGCGATGGAGAACGAATAGAGGAGAAGCGTTCGGTTACGGTCCGACAACACTTCGTCCTCCTCTAAAAAAAAATCCTTCTTTCCCCGCGTCTCCCTCTCTTTTATAGCTTCAAGAAGGGAGCCGTTTCCCTCATTAACTTCCTACCTACCGAATCTAACTACCTAGGATATACCTTTGTACCTAATTCTCTATTATATACATTAAAGGGCGCGCACGCGTGAAGAGCCAGTTCACTCGCGCTATGCACCGATTATGCTAAGGGATGGTTTTCTTCACGACACTGTGAAGATCACCATCGGCTCTATAACCTTTGGGTCGGCACATCCGATTTCTCGTGGGAAGAATGTGAAAGCCTTCCCATGTCTCTCAAGCATATTGCGAAACATTTGCTCCTCTTCAGGGAGAAGGAAATCCTCCTTTCCAACTCGTAGCTTCCCTTTCGTCTCTTCGGTGAAGACATGACCTATCGTCTTCGGATCTCTTAAGCTTGGATCGTTAGCGACTTCCTTCATCTTTTGCCAGCAATCTTCCGGTAGCGGAACCGCAACTGGCTTGATCTTCTTATCCACCATTTTATATTTCGTGTTGATGTCAGCTTCCTTCATCGAGATGCCATGACGGTATTCATCGATGATAGCTTACATGTTGACGGAGTTAACCGAAATCACGCGTTGGTCGGGAAGATAGCTCAAGTCCACGACGTCCTCGATTTCGCCGATGGTGTCGTTAAATGAGGCTTCTTCCATAATATGAGTCACGAACTCTCCTTCTTCTATTATGTTTTCTTCTTTCAGCATCTTCTCGAATTCTTGTATCCGACGCTTGTCCTTCTTGTCGAGTAGTACTAGTTTACATGCGCCACTAGGTGTGACACATGTTGCTTCTCCTCGCAATCCACGCACTCTTCTTACTTGTGGGGTCTTGTGATTGCTCGGACTATTTGTGCCCCATGCTTCAATAGTCCGCTCTAAAACTCCGAGGATTCGCCTCCAAGACTATCTCGATTCCTTTCATGATTGGCTTGCACCGTTAGGAATTGGACAGATCTTTGGTTGTCAAGACTCTTTATTCGTGCGAAGGCTGCTCCATTATTGAACACTTTGGTCTCCATCCGAGATGATGTGATATAAGGTTGCCCTAGGATTACAGGATGTGACGCCGATTCTTGTACGAAGCAGTGTTGATCCATCTCCACATCGCCGATCGTGACTTTGACATTTGGACAAGCTCCGTACAAGTCCTCCGTAGACTTTGTTGCCGCGCGAATCTTCCATACGTGGTTTTTATTGATTGGCCATCTTCCTTTTTTGTAGAAGTCGGTTGACATGAGGTTGATCTCCGAGCCGTGGTCGATCAAAGCTACCGCGGTCTCTTTCTTCTCCCCGATCTTCACCGGCGTCTCCGTTGTCGCGTTGTTACGCGCGTGCGTGGAGAAAGGCGGAACCACGGGGTTCTTGGACTAGGGAGCGACGGAGCGTAGGAAGTCGCACTTCACCATTTTCTGGGGCACCCCTGAAACGCACCGGAAGCAGCCGAAGAGAGAGAGGGAGTGAGAGAGCGTGCTTGACACCGACTCACGCGCGCACACACACACACGCACACGCACACGCACACACGCCCTCTTGTACAGGAAACGCAGGGAAGGAGGGGAGCACCCGACACCAACAAGACACGAATATACACAGACAGACGCAAACGTATATGTATATATATATATGTAGAATACACTCCCGGCTTCGAGCCGGACCAGGATAGTTTACAACAGTCGTCTGCTGTCAAGCCGCCGTCGGGGAGCTCTCGGGCTCGTCGCGCCAAGCGGGGTCTTGCATAGGAGATAAGGTGCAGCCAACCCTAAACGAACACGAAGGGGAAGAAGAAGAAGCAGAAGAAACCTAACCCTAAACCTACCGGTATACCCTCTAATCCAAAATGGGCAACCCTTTTACAAAGGACGTTCCCTCCCTTTTATAGAGCAAGGAGAGGGACACGTTAGAATGTGGGACAAATCCCGACTTTCATGGGATCGTCTGTCCCGACTTGACTACTCTTCGGCGCCATAAAGGCGCCCTTGATATTAACACCAAATGTACATGGGTGCGTACACACGTTGCACCCCGCCGATGTAGACAATGTTTCCCGGTTTTCGCCTATGGCCGAAATTCTTCACGACATCCGCCCCCACCTAATTGCACGTCCACCGGTACGTGCCAAATCTGGCTGAAGGGTGAGAGATTTCGGCCGGCGAGAAACCGGTCTCCCATGATCCGCATCTCGGTTCACTGCCGGTTTGATCCGGCGGCTTCGAGTCTCCCTTCGCGCTCGCCTCCCCGTAGGCTCGTTCGACCCGTCGATGGGTCCTCTGCCGCGATCTCCGTCGCACGCGTTCTTTCGTTGGCCCTTGTTCGGCCGTATAAACGCCCCGCTTCCCGCCGTATGCCCGATGTCCTCCGCTAGAGGAATGCCCGTGGCAGCCCGGTTGGCCTCCGTTGTCGAATCGTGATGTCCCGATGGTGTTTCGCGTCGCCTTCGTCCTTCCGCCGCCACCTTCCTTCTCCATGGTCTTACATCGCCGCGTCGGCTCGAACCGCCATGGTCTCCAGAACGGTGTGGAAGATCCCTTTCCGCTTCGCGCTCGCCTTTCTGCTCTGGCACCTCCGTGTGCCACCTACCCTCGTCTGTTGTTTGGCACTGCCCGTGTTACACCCCTCGTCGGCCCCTTTCCGGCCTGATCTTGCATCACTGTTCTCCCGCATACCGGTGTTCTTTGCATCCGAGGAACACCCTGCAGTAGCCCGCTTGGCCCTTCCTGTCGTCGTGCTGCTGCAACAGGTCCTGAGTCCCCTGCTTGCCGTCGTCCCCTCGCCCCCACCAGCTTGTCACCCCGGCTTGCCGTGTCAGTCTTCGTTACTTCGACGGAGCCACCGAGATCTACGAAGCGAGTGTGGAGGATCCTCCTCCGGCCTCTCTTGCCATCCTGACTCCGACCCTGTGTAGTCCACTAGGCACTTGTCCTTTCGTTCTCGGCACCTCCCTTGTGCCGTCTTCCGCTTCCTTCGTTCGGCCTTGCCCGCGCCGAGCGGCGTCCCGTAGTCACGCTTCGATCCGGCCCGTGATGGCCACTCGCGAGACTCTTGTTCTGTCCAAGGTGTGCCTTTCCAGCCTGACACACCTCCCCGTGTTCACCCCTATCGGCTCCTTCCGATACCTCGTGTCGTCGGGTCCCGTTCCCTCCCGCCACCGTCCTTCTCCCTCGGTCTCACGTTGCCACGTTGGCCGAACTGCCGGAGTCTCCGGATCAGTGTGAGGGTCCCATAGGGCCGGACTCCGTTTCTATGCTTGCCGAAAGTCGGGTGTCTTTTGTTTGAGTCCCTCCCGGACTATCCTCGTGCCTTCCGCGTAGCCGGGTTCCGTTTCCCGCCGCCACCAACCTTCTCTCTCGGTCTCACGTTGCCACGTTGGCCGAACTGCCGGAGTCTCTGGCTAAGTGTGGGGATCCCGTAGGACC
Source organism: Azolla caroliniana (assembly GCF_043228905.1). Classification (NCBI taxonomy): domain Eukaryota; kingdom Viridiplantae; phylum Streptophyta; class Polypodiopsida; order Salviniales; family Salviniaceae; genus Azolla; species Azolla caroliniana. Next base: position 2,455,087 of record NW_028230452.1, on the reverse strand, counting down.
GGACTTCCTTACGCCCATTGTCTTCGTCACCTTGCCGCCACCTTCCTTCTCCATGGTCTTACGTCGTCGCGTCGGCTCGAACCGCCATGGTCTCCGGAATGGTGTGAAGGATCCTCCGTAGACCGCCCGATTTGTAGCCCTTGCCTTCGTCACCTCGCCACCACCATCAGTATCTTACGTCGACCTCGTTGCCGACTGCCGAAGTCTCTAGAACCGGTGTGAAGGATCCTCCTTGGGCTATCGTCGCCTTCTTGACCCTATCCCCGGTCATCCTTTTCCGCATGCCGAGAGTGCGGTTTACTCCGCACCCTCTCCCGTGGTACCGACGTACCGTGTCCTCGGCCTCTTCGTAGGCCTGCTCTCTTCCTCCCTCCCGGAATGGTCATCCGGGAGTCTGCTCCGCCCGGTTCTTGTCCGGGTCCGTTCGTCCTTCTCCGGATTGCCGAGTCCCGTTCTCCTGTCGCCATCGATCTCTCTTATAGGACTCACGCCGACACTCGGGCCTGCAGCCGGATCGATGTAAGGAATCCCATAGGACCGACTTTCATTCTCCTTCCAAATCTCGACCTTCGCCCGGTCGGTCTTTCTCCCCATGTAAAAGAGGGTGGCTCGTCCCGCACCCCCTTCCGTATCGGCTCTTTCATGCCGAAACTGGACCCGATCGAACGATCCATGACCGGATCACGCTCCAACCGTATCGGAATGCCGATCGCCTTGTGCCGTGTCCGCCCTCGGCGTCCTCGCAGCCCGTTTCCCATCCGACTTCGTTGGCATCATGCCAGGACTCCTCGGTACCGCCATCCATCTCCTCGGTCTTACATGGGCATACGGGCCTTAATGCCGAGTTCTCCGGAATCGGGTCCTTGGGCTTTCGTCCGCTCCTTCCCCGTATCATCTCGCCAGTGATTCTTGGCCCTCTGCCGCCGCCTTCCTCCGCTTCGGACTCACGTGGGTACTTGGGCCCGACTGCCATCGTCTTGGGAGCAAGTGTGGGAAGACACAAAGAATCACCCGTCCGTTTTACGCCCTTGTCCGTAGCCACCGACTCTTCGTGGTCGGCGGTTTTCTTCTTACCGATCGCGCAAAGCCCGTCTTGGCTCGCTTCTCCAATGACCGGGACCTCGGGCTGACACGCCCTAAACCGCTGATCCGAACGTTTCGATTCCGCGATCGGTATCTCGGCCTCGTCCTTGGCCGTTCTATCTCCGCAAGTCGAGAGGGCATTTTGTTCCGCACCCTCTCCCGTGCTACCGTGGTACCGATCTTCCGCCGTCGCGTGGGGCAAGTCCGTCTCCTCAGTCTCAGCTTCTGGCCTCGATCCCCCCTCTTCCTCGAGCATCGCTTTGAGCGCTGCGTACGCCTCCGCAATCCTGGCCCCAACGCCGACCCTTGCCGACTCTCTTTGCCGTTCAGCCTCTTCGCGCTGTGATGGCACGCCGTCGCGTACCTTCCTCTTAGCCTTATCGGCTCGCTCGTTGTCTAGCCTTTGGCACACCCTTCCGACCCTCGACCAGTCCTCCGTAAGCCCATTCGCTCCATCATCGTCTTTGAGCTCAATCCCGATGGCTTCCCGTTCCGCTCGGTCGATCGACCTGACGAACAAAAGGACTTTGTCCGCCCCCACCAAACCTTGTTCCCGCTCTGGGAGCCGAGCAAGTCGTCGCTCGAACTCCCGGAATGCCTTCATCACACCCCGGTGGGTCTTTGTCGATGCTACCCACTGGTCGAAGTCGTGTCGTCCCCGACTCTTCCGCCGTCCTCCGTATGCCTTTAGGAGCGCCTCTTCGAAGGCCTCCCATGAACCACGAGCCTCACAGAGCTCCATTACTTCCGCATGCATCCGGACAGCTACGACCCGGCAGAAGAACTCCAGCCTCAACGCCTCGTCTACGCCACACTCTACCATTTCCGCGTTGTAGACTTCCAAGTAAGATGGGACTTTGTCCCCGTTGAAACGACCGACTCTTTCGACCGCTCACCCAACCGCTTGTTGCGCTGCTTCTCACCTCATCACCACTCGTGCCGACTCCAACACTACTTCGGCCACCATCTCCGCAAGGTCGTCGTCTTCCGACTCCATCCTCCCTTGCCGCCTTTCACGTCGGGTTCACCAAAGATGTCGCGTTGTTACGCGCGTGCGTGGAGAAAGGCGGGACTACGGGGGTCTTGGACTAGGGAGCGACGGAGCGTAGGAAGTCGCACTTCACCGTTTTCTGGGGCACCCCTGAAACGCACCGGAAGCAGCCGAAGAGAGAGAGGGAGTGAGAGAGCGTGCTTGACACCGACTCACGCACGCACGCACGCACACACGCACACACGCACACGCACACGCACACACGCCCTCTTGTACAGGAAACGCAGGGAAGGAGGGGAGCAACAGACACCAACAAGACGCGAATATACACAGACAGACGCAAATGTATATTTATATATATATATGTAGAATACACTCCCGGCTTCGAGCCGGACCAGGATAGTTTACAACAGTCGTCTGCTGTCAAGCCGCCGTCGGGGAGCTCTCGGGCTCGTCGCGCCGAGCGGGGTCTTGCATAGGAGATAAGGTGCAGCCAACCCTAAACGAACACGAAGAGGAAGAAGAAGAAGCAGAAGAAACCTAACCCTAAACCTACCGGTATATCCTCTAATCCAAAATGGGCAACCCTTTTACAAAGGGCGTTCCCTCCCTTTTATAGAACAAGGAGAGGGACGCGTTAGAATGTGGGACAAATCCCGACTTTCATGGGATCGTCTGTCCCGACTTGACTACTCTTCGGCGCCATAAAGGCGCCCTCGATATTAACACCAAATGTACATGGGTGCGTACACACGCTGCACCCCGCCGATGTAGACAATGTTTCCCGGTTTTCGCCTATGGCCGAAATTCTTCACGACACCGTTGTCACTCGTGCCCAATGAGGTTGAGTATAGTGGCTGTCCACCATATCTTCATCGACTTCATCTCTTGCCATCATTATGGCATTCGTTTTTGCTTTTTGCGGCTTCTCTTCTTCCTCGTCCGATTGTTGTCTTTTTCTCTTTACAAGGTCCACGATCGTGTCATGGAACTCCTCCTTCGTAATGCCAAGCAATTCCCTCAAGGACAAAGTCACGTGGCTATCAAGAACTCATTCTTCAAGAATCTTCTTTAGGTTCGTCGTCTGCTCTATGTCCGACCTTAGCTTATAGGTAGGCATAGTCCTTGTCCTCCGAGCGGGGTCTTCGACACCAACCTTCACGGGCCGAACCGTTTCTTCAACTCGTATGCTCGGCTCCCCTGTTCGGCTTCATTCTCGTTCCTCCGTTTGTAAAGGTCGACTTGTCTCCGATTCGTCCTTCTTTTTCGCGTTCCTTGTTTCATGTCTTTTTTATGGTCCTTGCTCTTGTATTCTTTTTCTCTTTTCTTCGACGAACACCTCATGGTTGTCACACATCACCTCTGTGAGTATGGTGTTGTCGTCTACCGGATCCGACCACCCGGTTATGCTTTGCACGCTTCGGTCCTCAAGCTCTACCTCGTTCGATGTGACCTTCCCCATCTTCTTATACTCGAGAACAGAAGACCAAAACTTGGCTCCCACTTTTGCAGCTTCATTTCTATCTTTCTCGACTCTTATTCCGGCCGACGCAGCATAGTGCATCGCATCCACATGAGTCGCATCGGCATCCTCCATATCTTTCTTCATTCCTCCTCTTTCGAAATTCACCCGTAGGGGTCTTCTAATCTCACTCGAGCAGATCATGTTGTCATCTATGTACACGATATTTTGTCGGATCGCCTCTCGAAGGCTTGCGCAATCCCTTCTCATATGATCCATGTTGTCGCACCACACGCATCTAAAGGGTTCTTTTCCTTTGGGCCCCCGACGATTCATGTTGGCTAGCGTGACCTTCTCGAACTTCTTCGCCAGTTCTTCGATGACATCATCACCAACCTTCTTTTCTTCCACGTCACTTTGTTTTGGCGGCTCAGCTACTTTCGGTGGTCTTGCTTTCTCCGTTGTCGTGAAGAATTTCGGCTAGAGGCGGAAACTGGGAAACATTGGCTACATCGGCGGGGTGCAGCGTGTGTACGCACCCATGTACATTTAGTGTGAATAACAAGGGCGCCTGTATGGCGCCGAAGAGTAGTCAAGTCGGTACAGACGGTCCCATGTAAGTCGGGGTTTATCCCACATTGTAACGCATCCCTGTCCTTGTTCTATAAAAGGAGGGGAACGCCCTTTGTGAAGGGGTTGCCCATTTTGCATTAGAGGGTATACCGTTAGGTTTAGATTTAGGGTTTCTTCTTCTTCTTCTTCTTCTCCCCCTTCGTGTTCGCTTAGTGTTTGCTTCAGCTCTTCTCCTGCACAAGACCCCACTCGGCGCGACGAGCCCGTGAGCTCCCCGACGGCGGCTTGGCAGCTAACGACTACTGTAACCTACCTTGGTCCAACTCGACGCCGGGAATGTATTCTTCTTTTATATATATATATATATACGTTTGCGTCTATCTGTGTATATTCGCGTCTTCGTTGGTGTCGGGTGCTTCCCCTTTCTTGCATTTCCTGTACTTAAGGGTGTGAGTCGGGTTGGCCTGCGTGTGTGTGTGCGTGAGTCAGTGTTAAGTGCTCTCTCTCTCTCTCTCTCTCTCTCTCTCTCTCTCTCTCTTCGGTTGCTTCCGGTGTGCTTCTGGGATGCCCCGGAGACGATGAAGCACGATTTCCTACGCTCCATCACTCCCTAGTCCAAGACCCCCGTGGTCCCGCCTTTCTCCACGCACGTGCGTAACAACGTGACATATTTGGTGAACCCGACGTGAAAGGCGGCAAGGGAGGATGGAGTCGGAAGACGACGACCTTGCGGAGATGGTGGCCGAAGTGGTGTTGGAGTCGGCACGAGTGGTGATGAGGCGAGAAGCAGTGCAACAAGCGGTTGAGCGAGTGGTCGAAAGAGTCGGCCGTTTCAACGGGGACAAAGTCCCATCTTACTTGGAAGCCTACAACGCGGGAATGGAGGAGCGTGGCGTAGACGAGGCGTTGAGGCTGGAGTTCTTCTGTCGGGTTGTAGCTGTCCGGATGCATGCGGAAGTAAAGGAGCTCCATGAGGCTCATAGTTCGTGGGAGGCCTTCGAAGAGGCGCTCCTGAAGGCATACGGAGGACGGCGGAAGAGCCAGGGACGACACGACTTCGACCAGTGGGTAGCATCGGCAAAGACCCACCGGGGCGCGACGAAGGCGTTCCGAGAGTTCGAGCGACGGCTTGCTCAACTCCCAGAGTGGGAACAAGGTTTGGTGGGGGCGGACAAGGTCCTATTGTTCGTCAGGTCGATCGACCGAGCGGAACGGGAGGCCCTCGGGATTGAGCTCGAAAATGATGATGGAGCGAATGGGCTTATAGAGGACTGGTCGAAGGTCCGAAGGGTGTGCCAATGGCTAGACAACGAGCGAGCCGAGAAGGCTAAGAGGAAGGTACGCGATGGCGTGCCATCACAACGGGAAGAGGCCGAACGACGAAGAGAGTCGGCAAGGGTCGGCGTTGGGGCCAGGATTGCGGAGGCGTACACAGCTCTCGAGGCGATGCTCGAGGAAGAGGAAAGACGGAGGCCGCAAGCCGAGACTGAGGAGACGGATTTGCCCCACGCGACGGCGGAAGATCGGTACCACGGTACCACGGGAGAGGGTGCATAACAAAACGCCCTCTCGACTTGCGGAGATAGAACGGCCAAGGACGAGGCCGAGATACAGATCACGGAACCGGAACGTTGGGACCAGCGGTTTCGGGCGTGTCAGCCCGAGGTCCCGGTCATTAGAGAAGCAAGCCCAGACGGGGCTTGCGCGATCGGTAAGAAGACGACCGCCGACCACGAAGAGTCGGTGGCTACGGACAAGGGCGTAAAACGGACGGGCGATTCTTTGTGTCTTCCCACACTTGCTCCCGAGACGATGGCAGTCGGGCCCGAGTGCCCACGTGAGTCCCAAGCGGAGGAAGGCGGCGGCGAAAGGCCAAGAATCACCGGCGAGACAATACGGGGAAGGAGCGGACGAAAGCCCACGGACCCAATTCCGGAGAACTCGGCATTCGGGCCCGTATGCCCATGTAAGTCCGAGGAGATGGATGGTGGTACCAAGGAGTCCTGGCACGATGCCAGCGAAGACAGATGGGAAACGGCTTGTGAGGAGGCCGACGATGGATGTGGCACGAGAAGATCGGCATTCCGATTCGTATGGAGCAGAATCCGGTCGTGGATCGTTCGATCGGGGCCGGATTCGGCATGAAAGTGCCGATACGAAAGGGGGTGCGGGACGAGCCGCCCTCTTTTACATGGGGAGAAAGACCGACCGGGCGAAGGTCGAGGGTTGGAAGGAGAATGAAAGCAGGTCCTATGGGATTCCTTACACCGATCCGGCTGCAGGCCCGAGTGCCGACGTGAGTCCTATAAGAGAGATCGGTGGCGACAGGAGAACGGGACTCGGCAATCCGGAGAAGGACGAACGGACCCAGACGAGAACCGGGCGGAGCGGACTCCCGGATGACCATTCCGGGAGGGAGGAAGAGAGTAGGCCTACGAAGAGGCCGAGGACATGGTACGTCGGTACCACGGGAGAGGGTGCGGAGTAAACCGCCCTCTCGGCATGCGGAAAAGGACGACCCGGGACAGGGTCGGGAAGACAAATCGGACGTCTATGGAGGATCCTTCACACCGGTTCTAGAGACTTTGGCAGTCGGCAACGCGGTCGACGTAAGACCAAGATACTGACGCTGGCGGCGAGGTGACGAAGGCAAGGGCTACGGATGGGCGGTCTACGGAGGATCCTTCACACCGGTTCTAGAGACTTCGGCAGTCGGTAACGCGGTCGACGTAAGACCAAGATACTGACGGTGGTGGCGAGGTGACGAAGGCAAGGGTGTAAGGAAGTCCAGTCTTACGGGATCCCCACAATTAACTAGAGACTCTGACAGTTCGGCCAACGTGGCAACATGAGACCGAGAGAGAAGGTTGGTGGCGGTGGGAAACGGGACCCGCCTACGCGGAAGACACGAGGAGAGTCCGGGAGGGACTCAAACAAAAGACGCCCGAATTTCGGCCAGCATAGAAACGGAGTCCGGTCCTATGGGACCCTCACACCGATCCGAAGACCCCGGCAGTTCGGCCAACGTGGCAACGTAAGACCGAGGGAGAAGGACGGTGGCGACAGGGAACGGGACCCGACAACACAAGGTAGCAGATAGGGAGCCGGTAAGACGGGCGGACGAAGTGCGAAACCCTCACCGGCCGGTCACGGTTTCGGAAGGAGCCGGTAGGGGCGAACACGAGGAGGTGTGTCAGGCCGGAAAGGCACACCTTGGAAAGAACAAGAGTCTCGCAAGTGGCCATCGCGGGCCGGATCGAAGCATGACTACGGAACGGTGTTCGGCGCGGGCGGGGCCGAACAAAGGAAGCGGAAGATGGCACAAGAGAGGTGCCAAGGACGAGGTGACAAGTGTCTAGTGGACTGCACAGGGCTGGAGTAAGGGGATGGCAAGAGAGGCCGGAGGAGGATCCTCCACACTCGCTTCGTAGATCTCAGTAGCTCCGTCGAAGTAGTGAAGACTGACACGGCAAGCCCGGGGTGACAAGCTGGTGGGGGCGAGGGGACGACGACAAGCGAAAGACTCAGGACTTGTTGCAACAGCACGAAGACCGGAAAGGGATCCCCACACCGTTCCAGAGACCATGGCAGTTCGAGCTTACGCGACGATGTAAGACCATGGAGAAGGAAGGTGGCGGCGGAGGACATCGGGCATACGGCGGGAAGCGGGGCGTTCATACGGCCGAACAAGGGCCAACCGAAGTACGCGTACTACGGAGATCGCGGCAGAGGACCCATCGACGGGTCGAACGAGCCTACGGGGAGGTAAGCGCGAAGGAAGAATCGAAGCCGACGGATCAAACCGGCAACGAGCCGGGATGCGGATCACGGAAGACCGGTTTCTCACCGGCCGAAATCTCTCACCCTTCAACCGGACTTGGCACATACCGGTGGATGTGCGGTTAGGTGGGGGCGGATGTCGTGAAGAATTTCGGCCAGAGGCGAAAACCGGGAAACATTGGGTACATCGGCGGGGTGCAGCGTGTGTACGCACCCATGTACATTTAGTGTGAATAACGAGGGCGCCTTTATGGCGCCGAAGAGTAGTCAAGTCGGGACAGACGGTCCCATGTAAGTCGGGGTTTATCCCACATTGTAACGCATCCCTGTCCTTGTTCTATAAAAGGAGGGGAACGCCCTTTGTGAAGGGGTTGCCCATTTTGCATTAGAGGGTTCACCGTTAGGTTTAGATTTAGGGTTTCTTCTTCTTCTTCTTCTTCTCCCCCTTCGTGTTCGCTTAGGGTTTGCTTCAGCTCATCTCCTGCGCAAGACCCCTCTCGGCACGACGAGCCCGTGAGCTCCCCGACGTCGGCGTGGCAGCTGACGACTACTGTAACCTACCTTGGTCCGGCTCGACGCCGGGAATGTATTCTTCTTATATATATATATATATATACGTTTGCGTCTGTCTGTGTACATTCGCGTCTTCGTTGGTGTCGGGTGTTTCCCCTTTCCTGCATTTCCTGTACTTAAGGGTGTGAGTCGGGTTGGCCTGCGTGTGTGTGTGCGTGAGTCGGTGTTAAGCGCTCTCTCTCTCTCTCTCTCTCTCTTCGGTTGCTTCCGGTGTGCTTCTGGGATGCCCCGGAGACGGTGAAGCACGACTTCCTACGCTCCATCACTCCCTAGTCCAAGACCCCCGTGGTCCTGCCTTTCTCCACGTACGCGCGTAACAACGCGACACCGTGAAAGTCGATCCCGTCAAGTCGGTGTCGTCAACCCATTGGCGACGTTTATCGAGCCTATTGCACGCCCGCTTCACCGCGATCCAATCCGCTACAAGCCCATTTGCTTGGGTATCGTCTTCGAGAAGAGTCCCCAATTCTTGTCTATCCTTCATGTCCACAGCTTTCGAGATGTACAAAGTCTTGTCCTCTTCAAGCAACAGTTGGTCCGTGTTGGGGAGACGACTAAACATCTGGTTGAATTTGTCGTACACCCTCGAGGCGCTCATCTTCTTATTCTTCTTCTCTATCCACTTCATCAGGGCATGTCGAGTCATCCTCGTTGAGTCTTCAGTCGCGAACTTTGCTAGTATCGTTTTCTCGAACTCGGACCATGTTGTCTTACCTTCTTGAAGTTCGATGATGCGTCTTTGGACGTTGTTGGCGACAACTCTCTTGAAGCTTGCGATTTGACGTGCTTCAGACATGTCCCTTTGATTCATCACCCTTCTATATGTATCAAGGAACTTCGTAACGTTCCTTCCATCAAATTGGCCCTCGAGCTCTACGACACGATCAACACCCTTCTCCAAGCTCGCGTCGTTGTCCCGAGATCTCATCATTTGCTCGACGATTAGCATCATCCTTTCGAGCTCTCCCGCTTTGATTGCTTGCGGATGCCATCTCCAAGTATCGGTTGATCCTCGACTTGATCCTTCCTACTGCCTCTTTCACGTCGGGTTCACCACTTAATTATGTTGTGAAGATCCGTCACTAGGCGCAAATCGTGAGGCGGAACCGCCGAGGTTTTGGATCGGAAGGATCAAAGTTCGCACCAAGCTTAGCGAGAAAGTATTTAGGATAGAACGAGAGAGAGAAAGAGATTAAGATTAAACGCTTGACTTAGATTGAGAAAGATTGATATGGCCAAGAGAGAGATATCGAGATTAAACTCTTGATTTTAGATTTTAAGAAACAAGTTACACGATCAATTCGATAACGAATTCTCTTCTTCTTAATTTCATAACAAAAAAAAGCCTAACCCTTCTTCTTTTTCATCCCTTCTTTTATAGATACTCTCATGCATATGATGCATGTGAGGGTACAAAGACATGCATAAAATGCATGTTTGCCATTTAGCGCTCATGTATTACATGTGGTGCATGATAACCATGTCACTCATTTTAGCTCTCATGTATGAGAATTTCCATGTAAAAGTACAATGATAGAAATATAAATTCAACTAAATGTCATGGCTTAGTGGTAAGCCAATTGACTCTTAACTAGGAGGTGCAAGGTTCGAATCCTCACTTGCCCTCCTTGTGTATATGTATGTGATATATATTTAATTATTAATTTGGACGCCCGTCGGATGTCGTCGTCGTCGGATGCCGATTCCACCGTCGGCTCGCCGGCTCCGTCGGATGCCGATACCGCCACCTCGTCGGCTCCATCGGATGTCGGTTGCCGGTGTGCCACCGTCGCTTTGCCGGCTGCTGCCGCTGGATCATCGGCTATGGAGCTGATCTGATTTTGGTTGGCCAAAACCTTTACGAGTGGCTAGGCCACCTCCACTCTTAGTTCAAGTTACCTTGAACTCTCTATGTTCAACACATAGACACAAAGATAATAGCTTTTACTCTACCTTATATATTATGAGAGCCATATTTGTCGTGCCTATGTGGGATATCTCACAGTTTTCTCTTTTACTTTCACAAACTCTATACCCTCATATCTTTACATCTAGTTGTCCGTTTTTCGTGTAATAAAGTGCATTCGAAAGTTGTTGAAGACCTCCATCATTTTGTACTTAGATACTTCACTATTATTGTTTTATGTGATTCATACTCGATTTTGTACGTTTTATGTGATTTTCACACCATTGCCGAAAATCTTCACGACAACACTCCCCATTTGAGTATTCATGGTGTTTGACATAGATTTCTTCCTTCTTCTCTCTTAAATACGAGCTATGTGGTTGCACTACGATAGCGATGAGCCGGTTCTTCTTGAACGTCGATGTACAACTCAACACACACGGATGAGCGAGATTAAGCTACCAAACCGCTCTGATACCATGTAAAGAATCAATGGTGATTCTTGTGTAGCGGAATAGACTAGAGATATGTGTTGTGAGTGTGTGTGTATAAGAGAGAGAGAGAGAGAGAGAGAGAGAGAGAGAGAGAAACATAAGATAGATTAGAGAGACAATAAAACACTCAAGAAAATGTATATTACAAAGGAGATTAATCGACTTAATTACAAAGTAGGAGGACAGTGCTTTATATAGTCACTCTCTCTCTTCATTAACTACCGAAGCTCATGGGTCATGGGGAATGTGAAAACTCATTAGTTATGTGTCATAGAATATGATTTTATGATACATAGTTAATGTGTAGATAAGAGTGGTGACTTTTGATCTTTGAGTGCACACTCTCAAGGGTGTGTTCACACACTAGACTAGGTTGAGCTTGATTCTCAACACTTATTAACTCAGAAAATCCAAGGAGATTGACTCACCATAGGAACATAGGAACATTCTATTAAAAAGCTATGATATGATATGAATTCCAAGGACCCACTTGCGAAATCTCCAAGTTTTGTCGATACGTGGATAAATGTGAATCAAGATAGTTGTTCCCCTAGGCCATCGATCATTGGCTGGCCATGGAGTAAAAATGCAAACAATTTGAAGTTTAAAAGGCATATTTATACATAGTTCAAATGCTCATGTTGGAGATTGTGCTCCTCGTGTGAGTAATCAAATAGCTTTTATGATGGCAGTCCTTAAAACTGTGCAATCCAGTCCAGTCCAGTTCTCTTGTCCAACACTACTACTGATTCACTTCAATTTTGAGGAGACGAGATGGCTGAGAAATATGCCAAGTGCAACCCCACCGGGATAGCCCACCAGAACTGCCCATGGAGATACGAACTCATGGAACCAAATCATGATCAATAATAGGTGCTGCTTTGGCCTGCCTGTGCTTGTGCTTGTGATGCCCACATAACTACTTGCATCATCGATGCTTGTGTTGCAGGAGGAGGAAAGAGGGTAGCCACACAGGCCCAGGTTGTTCTCGTAGCTCACATTCGTGAACCTGGTATTAAAGTTGTTCTGTGTGGGAATGGGTCCTTCCAATTGGTTGTGGGCGAGGTTTAGAGTAGAGAGGCTGTCCAGAGACGTGAAATCTTGTGGGATGCCACCGCTGAGCTGGTTGTAGGACAGGTCCAACACCTCCAAATGCATCAGCCTACCGAATGTACCCTCACCTATGGGGCCGCTGATTCGGTTGTGGGACAGGTTGGCTCCTGTCAAACCCTGCAGCTCCCCGAAGCTCTCCGGAATTTCGCCTTCCAGATCGTTCATGGACACATCAAAGTAGATCCGCGCACTCAAAAAATAGTCAAGAATTTGGACAGTATTCTTCAACGTGACAGGCACCTCCTCGTAGAGGGTTGACTGGTTACTGCCTGCTGTTTGATTGAGCTTGAAGTAGGAGAGGTGCGTGAGAGTCGCAGGGAAGCGGCCACTAAAACGATTGTTGGAGAGGTCTAGTGCCTGCAGACTGGGAAGCTTCCAAACCCAACTAGGGATGTCTCCGCTTAGTTGGTTGTAGCTCACCGAGAGCACCCTCAGGTTGAATAAACCAGTGATGTCAGGAGTAGCAGTATTGCCTAAGGATCCGGTGAGATATTTGTTCCCCTGCACATCAAAGACGACCAGTTCCTTACTCTCTGTTAGACCAGCAGGTAGCTCCCCTTCTAAAGCATTTTCATAGGCACTAAAACTCGAGAGATCCGGCAACTTGGACAGGTCCAAGTTCTCTATCTTCCCAGTCAAATTGTTTCGAAAGAGACGCAAGACCTGAAGAACCGTCAGATTATGTAAAGCGTCAACAGGGACAATCCCTTCTAGGTTGTTTCTAACTAGTGAGAGTTCCTCGAGGTTTATGAGCATTCCCAACTCACTGGGGATGGAACCCTTGAGAGTGTTGAACCCTAGTCGAAGGTCGGTGAGTTGTGAGCAGCTTCCGAGTGCAGCTGGTATCGTCCCTGTCAGCTTGTTGCTGTCGAGACGCAAGGCCCGTAGCTGGGTGAGGTTCCCGAGACTGGAAGGAATGGGCCCTTCCAAGTTGTTGCTGTGGAGACGCAAGATCCGTAGGTGGGTGAGGTTCCCGAGGCTAGACGGGATGGGGCTCTCGAGGTTGTTGCTATTGAAATCCAAGGTCTGTAGTTGGATGAGGTTCCCGAGACTAGAAGGAATGGGGCCTTCCAGGTTGTTCTGGTCGAGATCCAAGGTCTGTAGCTGGATGAGGTTCCCAAGGCTAGAAGGAATGGGACCTTCCAGGTTGTTGCTCTCGAGACCCAAGCTCCATAGTTGGGTAAGGTTCCCGAGGCTAGAAGGGATGGGGCCTTCCAGGTTGTTGAAGGAGAGATCCAAGATCTGTAGCTGGATGAGTTTCCCGAGGCTAGAAGGGATGGGGCCTGAAAAGTTGTTGCTCTCGAGGTACAAGGTTTGTAGCCGGGTGAAGTTCCCAAGGATAAAAGGTATGGGGCCTTCCAGGTGGTTGTTGTCGAGATCTAAAGTCTGTAGCTGGATGAGGTTCCCAAGGCGAGAAGGGATGGGGCCTTCCAGGTCGTTGCTGTCGAGATCTAAGGTCTGTAGCTGGATGAGGTTCCCGAGGCTAGAAGGGATGGTGCCTTCCAGGTCGTTGCTGTCGAGAACCAAGATTCGTAGCTGGGTGAGGTTCCCGAGGCTAGAAGGGATGAGGCCTGAGAATTTGTTGTACTCGAGGACCAAGGTCTGTAGTTGGATGAGGTTCCCGAGGCTAGAAGGGATGGGACCTTCCAGGTTGTTGCCGTTGAGATCCAAGATCCGTAGTTGGGTGAGGTTCCCGAGGCTAGAAGGGATGGTGCCTTCCAGTCTGTTGTTGTCGAGAACCAAGATTCGTAGCTGGGTAAGTTTCCCGAGGCTAGAAGGGATGGGACCTTCCAGGTTGTTGTACTCGAGATCCAAGGTCTGTAGCTGGGTGAGGTTCCCGAGGCTAGAAGGGATGGGGCCTGAAAAGTTGTTGTAGGAAAGATTGAGAAGAGAAAGGGAAGGGAGGAGAGCCAGAGAAGGGGAGATGGAACCAGAGAGCCACAGAAGGGGAGAAGGGAAGGGAGGCGAGCCAGAGAGGCTGCAAGAGGAGAGGTTGATGGAGATGATGTGGAAGCGGTCATCACAGTGCAGGCCGTACCAGCCGGCAGAGCTGTTGGAGGGGCAGTAGGAGGCCGGTGTTGTGGTGTGGACAATATGACTAGTAGAGTTGGAGAAGGTGGAGGAGGTGGTCCAGGACGAGAGGCAAGAAGAGGGGTCATGGGTGATGGCATCCTTGAATGCTATGAGAGCTTGGGCTTGGGCTTGCACTACCGCCAAGTCGTCGTCATTATCAGAGGAGGAGGAGGAAGTAGGAGAAGAACCAGGCGCCACAGCCTCGGTCGTCATTGCCGAATTTATGATGAGAAAAAGGATTGAGAGGAGAGGGAGAGTGGATGGGAGGTTCAGCATCTCCTGGAGTGTTGGATAAGATGGAGTGAGTGAAAGAGGTGGGAACTTTGGAGTAGAAGAAATCAACAACACCAATGGAATGAATACGTTTCAAGATGGGAAGGGTAGTTATCAAGAGCGATTTGTCAATAAACTCACTAGAACAAACAACTGAGATAGCGATATGCCTTATTTTCCTAAAAGGCATTGCTAAATGACACAAAGAACATGCATCATTTAGTGACACCGGCTAAAATTTAATGATTTTACAAGTTGGAAAGTATCATGCGATCATATAAACTGAGCATAGGTTCTTCAGTGAGCACTTTGATTCCTGATATGTAGGATTTTGGGTTATTCACATAAGTTAATTAAATGCGCGCACACACACAAAGCATATATACACACACATATATATACAATCATACACACATATACAGTAATGATAGTTTGTACAATAAATTGTACATTAGTGACTTTCTTCGCTAGTAAGTGGTACTAGAACTTGTTCATATTTGTTCATAATAGCTTGTGGGCTCCACTTACTTTTTGACTCCTTCGGTTGTGCTTCATGGATATCATAGAAACATATCATAGATGGTGTGAATAAGAGAACATGATTGGACGTGTGGTGTGGCAAAGGTAAACATCGGTGTAATAGGAGTAGATATACATAATGGGAATAACAAATGGGGTAGAGGATTCATGGATATATACAAAGCAGAAACGATAGGGACATGGAGAAAGAATATATATACAAAGTCATGGATTGTATATGTAGAAGGCATCACGTGGCATATCTATACATACACCCATGATCACTTCCTCGACATGCTACATGTAATCAAATTCTTACAAGAAGAATCATGGGTATATATACCCCAACCAAGAGGACGCATAAAGAGAATTGCGGGTAGCTAGGCAAACGAGGAGTTATGTAACAACCCTACACTACCCATCGCTTGTTCAAGTCGTGCATTATTTACATTTTCTGGGCACGACGGCCACCAACTATGACCATAGCTATGGACCACTAATGCGGACCCACAGAGAAATAAGGAGCGCGTGGCTATGAAGTCTTCTCCGTAAAAATGGGACACAGTATTTTCTGTGTCCACGTACATCGTAACCTCTTCCTAGAAAAGTTTCATTTGGAATGTATAATTTTTCTTACAAAATGAGGGTTTTCAAAGACCAAAGGTTCTCATATTGTCCTTCCAAAAGAAAGACTTTTGACTGATTGATTTCAAAGACTGGATAGAGATATATCTCTCTCTATATGAACTAATATATCTCTCTATCTGTACTACAGTGACCTTAAAACCTTCCTCCCTTTTTCACACCTGACAGCACAACAATAATTATAGTACCATACAATCCAACCTTTCTACAAGCGTTTTTTTCACTCCAAAGCTCTACGACTTGTGCATATACGCATTTTACAAAAAAGAGTATTATAAGGCATTCCTCCCTATTTACTATTTGGAGTTTTCGTTATCCATAGCCTCTACGTTTGGAGAAACAATTATGTTTGTAGTATGTACACAACCATTACAGTAGGTGATTTATGTTCAGAAAACTTTTGTAAAAGCATGCTCTGTTCTTGTCTAATGTTAAAGTTTGTCTCACAAGGCTAGTCACTCATTGCATTCTTTGTTACTTTGAAGTTTTTCCCAACCTCAATGATTTTGTTTGGATTGTTTCTTCACCACCCTCAACAATGGAAGACAATTTTTTGTTTGGCCCACGTGCACAATCAATTGTCTTTAAACATCAAGTCTAGCTGATACCCATTTGGCTTCCATCTTCTAAAATTGCTAGTTCCGCCTTACGGTTAGTCATAACAATGGGTCATAAGTAATATTTAGCAAATTTGTTTACAATTGGTAGCACTGAACCAAATTTGTTTACAGTAAGAAGAAGATAACACAACGAATTCAATGGAGGGCACATCGCAATTTTTCCCGAATGATGGTGACATACGAGAACTTTTGGCACAAGAACATTTTGTCAATCATCAAGCTAACTATCAATTCGAACAACCAAATTGATGGCAATACAACCAAGAAACTACCCTAGTTTTATATACAAAGAAGAACCAATCCAAATGGCGCCAATCCTCAAATATCTTAATATTATGTCTCATTAACAAGTTGATGGAATGTGTGCTCCACGTCTAGAGGTCAAGTTGGTTGGATTAGTAATTGTACAATTGAGATGAAACTAAAGTGATATTTAACGATGGAAAGTGAGATTAATGATATCGAACATTAGTGGTTGAAGTATTGCTTTATGGAGTGGAAGTGTTGGGTGGCGCTATCTCACTTAGTGCATGGGATGAGGGAGTGAAAATTAACAAACAATTGTAACATGGACAATTACGATTAAAATCCTCTCATGTTATTAGAACCAACAATATGATTCTACTCTTCACATGAATATGCCAAATGAAATGTAGCTGAATAATAACCATTAATTGTGACTATTCCACGTATAAATTAAGATCCAAACTAAGAAGTAATCCTGTATTTATTACTAATGCCATAGGCAAAAAAACAACTACATTGCCAAAAGCATTTTAGCATACAATTCACATACCTGTTTGGTTTTCATTCTTCATTAAGGATCACTTGCCATAAAACTAAGGACCATTGCACACCCATTATCTTACATTCCAAACATTGTTGGGAATATGTCTCTATAATACCACTAATTCACTCATTGTAGTCACGAAAACACCATTTAGAAACTTTTCAACTCAACAAATCTAAACAAGTTGGAAACTCAGGTAACAAGCATTCAAGTTAGTTGATTTGTGTTAGCTATATAGCAATCACATCTCAGATGTATAAAAATAAGGGCCGAGTTTAGCATGCTCGCAAAAAACATTCCACGAAATTTGATGCAGAAAATGATTGAGATGGTTTTAATTTTAAGTATCTATGAACTCAATTTCTAAAAAAGACCTTGAAGACAACAACATGTCTACACGATACAATCTTCATTTAGAAAAGTATAAAAGAAACCCAACAACAATTTGTGTTACCTATATAGCAATCACATCTCAGATGTATAAAAATAAGGGCTGAGTTTAGCATGCTCGCAAAAAACATTCCACGAAATTTGATGCAGAAAATGATTGAGATGGTTTTAATTTTAAGTATCTATGAACTCAATTTGTAAAAAAGACCTTGAAGACAACAACATGTCTACACGATACAATCTTCATTTAAAAAAGTATAAAAGAAACCCAACAACAATTTGTGTTACCTATATAGCAATCACATCTCAGATTCAGTGTACCGTGCAACAGATGGAGGAGTTGGTATCTAACCAAAAACTACCAAAAGAAATATCGTTCTTTGATCTCTTGACATGGGAGAATAGATATTAAATCAAACTTTAAGATCTAAACAGCCATGATTAGAAGATCATTAGCCACGAATTGATGGATGAGAAAACCACTGATTATAAATTAGTTACATTAGCCGGAGTACGAGACCCCATTCTTGTTCTTCTGGAGCCGCCAATTCAGAGACTATTACTGCCACGGCCTCTTTTATGTCCTGCGGAATGTTTCCAACGAGCTAACAAAGTATGCAATTAATTAGCTAAAAGCATTTGTTTACATAAGCAAAAGGAAAGTTTTGTCAAAGATAAAACTATATCCTAAAGACATGGTTTTAAGGGGGAAAGTACATTTTTATATTTTATAGATCTCACCTCCTTGTACTTGATAATCTTTTCTCTGCGAACTCATCAATCGACGGTCCAACTCCCGGATGGTCACGTTGTTGACCGGTTGTAAGTCTTGGATGAAGCGCAGCGTACCATTCTTCTTTGGTACCATAAACCACCGGTTAGAGTAAGGGGCACTCGATGGTTCGAGGATGCCCAGCTCCACCTTCTGCTTAAGAAGTTCCATCAATATTGGCATGTGAGCTCTCGGTACTTGAATCGGTTTGAGACTCCATGGCATGTGTGGCACGGTAAAGATCACCATTGGTTCAACAATGGTCGGGTCGACGCACCCGATCTCTCCCGGCAAGAATGCGAAGGCTTTCCCGTGCCTCTCGAGCATCCTTTTGAACCGGTCCTCTTCCGCCGGCAGTAGGAAGCCAACCCCACCGATCTTCAGCTCTCGTAGCGTTTTGTCGGTGAAACGGTGTCCTATGCCGGTCAGATCCCGCAAGCTTGGGTCGGTAGCGACCCCCTTTATTCGTTCCCAACTGCCCTCCGGTAAGGGAGCCGCAACGGGCTTCACCTTCCGGTCCACAGTCTTGTACTTGGTGTCTACTCGGGCGATCCGATGCGCCCTGGTTTTTCTTTCGAAGTCCGCAATGACTTCATAGATGTTGACCGAGTTGACCGGTATGACTCGGTCTTTGCTTAGGCCTCCTTCGACTAACTTTCTGATTTCTCCAAGGGTATCATCGAACGAGACCACCTCCACGGCTTCCCCAATCCCTTCATTGTGACTCAAGGCTCTACACGCCTTTGAGCGTATCTCGGCCACTGATGCTGGCTATGGTACATCCCCCGTTGTTAGAGAACAAAACTTTCCTTCTTAGTTTACAGATGTGGGGAATTTTCCGGCTATCCAGACTATCGCGGCCCCATGCCTTGATAGCCCTTTCGAAAAATCCGCCTTGTCATTATTTTCGAGGGTGTTCCTGTTCCGCTCGTGATTCTTCCGAACGGTCAAGAATTGGACGGAATGATGGCCATCTTGACTTTTTACCCTCGCATAGGCTGAACCATTGTCCAACACTTTCATCTCCATTCTAGCCACTGTGATGTATGGTTCTCCGAGGATGACCGGGTGGGAGGACGTCTGTTGCACGAAAAAGTGTTGGTTTATATCAACGTCTCCGACGCTCACCCTGACGTTCGGGCAAGCCCCGTGTGGTTCTTCCGTCGCTCTTGTAGCCGCACGTATCTTCCATCCGTGTTTGGTGTTGATTGGCCAATTCCCTCTTTTGTAGAAATCCATGGACATCAGGTTAACTTCCGACCCGTGGTCTATTAATGCCACCACCGGTTCCTTCACGTCCCTGATACGAACCGGGGTTTCTGTGGTTGCTCTTGCCCAGTGCGGCCTGGTGTAGTGGTTATGTAAAGAATCGGGTATGATTCTTGTGTAGCGAAATAGGTGAGAGATGTGCGTTATGTGAGTGAGTGAGAGAGAGAGTGTGTGTGTGAGAGAGACAAGGAGTAAGACACAGAGAATACGCAAGGTTAAGTATATTAACAAAGGAGAAAGACTCAACACAATACAAGGAGGGAGGAGGGTGCTTTATATAGTCACCCTCTCTCTTCATTAACTACAAGAGTGATGGAGCATGGGGAATGTTAAAGCTCATAAGTTATGTGTCATAGAATATGATTCTATGGCTCATACTAAATGCTAGAATACAAAGTGGTGACATAATGGTGACTCTTGACCGTTGGAGTGTCTATTCACTCTCAAGGTGAATTCACACACTAGACGAAGTTGAGCTTGATTCTCAACACGCCCCCTCAAGCTCAAGTCGGGGTGGTTTTAGACGGTATCCGAAATCCACTTCGACTCGCGTTCCGGAGTCCGCGTCGACTCATATTTATGCAGAGTTGCAGAATCCGTGCTCCAGCTTGCGTTGTGCGTAGTTGCGAAGTCTGTGCTTCGGCTTCGTTGTGTGGTTGGGGAATCCACGCGTTATTGCGTAGTGTCTTCAGTACGCCCCCTCAAGCTTGGCAGGTCAGGGATCGTCAATCTGAGATCGGTCATGAATTGCCATAGCTTGGTGAATGTCGGCCGTTTGAAGATTGGTGCTAATGTGTTGTAGGTCGACATCGCCAGCTAGAACGCACTCTCAGATGAAGTGATAGTGAACTTCGATGTGCTTTGTCCGCACGTGGAACACCGGGTTCCGAGCCAGATAGATACTGCTCATGTTGTCGCAGTAAAAGGAAGTCGGATCCTTGATGGGTACGCCCAGATCCTTGAGTATCCTTTTGAGCCATACAGCTTCACATGTGGCCACTGCTGCGCCCCTGTATTCCGCCTCTATGCTCGAAAGAGCGACGGTTGGTTGCTTTTTGCTGCTCCAGGATATTGCTCCGTTGACGAGGGAAAAAACAAATTCGGAGGTTGATCTTCTATCAGCTTTGTAGCTGGCCCAATCAGTGTCAGTGTACCCCTCGAGTCGTATTGGCATCACGGTCTTGTAGAGGATGCCGCAATCCATTGTGCCGCTGACGTATCGTAGAACTCGCTTAATGCAATCCAAGTGAGTATCACACGGTGTTTGCATGAATTGGCTAAGGAGACCGACCGGATAACTGAGATCGGGTCGTGTGATCGTGAGGTAGATGAGAATCCCGATGAGTTGCCGATACTGAGTCGGCTCACACGCTTTGGTGCCGGAGTTCACATCTAGTTTGAGATTGCGATTGAGCGGGGTTGCCGTAGATTTGCAGTCAGCCATACCGAACTTGTATAACAAGTTGAGGATGTAGTGCCGTTGAGAGATCATGATTCCGGTCGGAGTCCGAATTACCTCGATGCCAAGGAAGTAGTGGAGCTCCTTCATGTTTGTCATCTCGAACTTGTTGGAAAGGAGGGATTTGACCTTATTGATTTCGACGAGATGCTCACCTCCAATGACTAGGTCATCCACATATAAGATGATGACGATCGGACTTGCGGAAATGCTTCGTATGTAGAGGGAGTTGTCCGATTTTTGTTGGGATTTCGGTCCCTCCGGATGGGATGTCCGGAGATGAATGACGGCAAGCCCGGTTCCGGTTACGGAACCGGATGATGAAGACCCCGGTTACGGAGCCGGATGATGAAGACCCCGGTTACGGAACCGGATGATGAAGACCCCGGTTACGGAGCCGGATGATGAAGACCCCGGTTACGGAACCGGATGATGAAGACCCCGGTTACGGAACCGGATGATGAATGTACCCGGAGAGAGATCCGGATGCGGAGACATATTTGTGAATATGTTTGCCAAGAGCCCTTGAGGCTATATTTGTAAATAGCCCGAAAGTCATATGTGTATAAATATGACTTAGGGCAAACAGTTTTATGTTGTTGCTCAATTTTTCATGAGAAGTGAGAGCAGCCGAGAGAGAGAGAGAGAGAGACGAAGAGGTCGCTGCCTCTGTGTACTACCGCCGCCTGTGGCGAAGACATGAGCTCAAGGTTGTTGCCTTGAAGCTTCACCATTGTACATCTCTGTTCATAGTGATAGTTGGAGTTTGAGAACTCCCGTGGTTTTTCCCAGTTAGGGTTTTCCACGTAAAACATCCAGTGTACCTTTCTCTCCATTGTTCTGTGCATTTCCTATTTCCTGTTTTTTTGTGTGAGTTGATCCCATTCCTCGGTTGTGGCCGAGCACTGTCGTCTAACAAATTGGTATCAGAGCGACGGTAACACAGAAAATGGAAGGCGGCGGTAGTGGGCCTCCGGGCATGATGGTGCTGAACGCGCAGAACTACGCCGACTGGAAGATAAAGATGGAGGATCTGCTCATTGTTCGGGACCTGTATGAACCGATCGACAGGTCGGAAATACCCAAGGGGGTACTTGAGACGGAGTGGAGGCTTCTGAACCGGAAAGCCGTTGCAACCATTCGGCAATACGTCGACGTGAGCGTTCTACAACACGTGGCGAACGACACCAACGCATATGAGATGTGGAGGAAGCTGTCGGGCCTCTACGAGAGGAAGAATGCGTTGAACCGGACCTCCCTGATGAGAAAGATAGTGAACCTCAAGTACCGGGACGGCGAAAGTATGGTGGAACACGTAAGCACGTTCATGGGATTCGTGAACCAGCTTGCGGCGATCAAGTTCCCGTTGGAGGATGCAATGCAAGCCATCATTCTGATGTGTACATTGCCGGACAGCTGGGAGAACTTGGTTGTGACTCTCAGCACCTCCTGCACCGAAGATAACTTGTCTCTACAAACGGTAAAGACAAGCATTTTGAACGAAGAAGCGCGACGGAGAGATAAAGAACCGGTCTCCGACTCGAAGGCGCTGCTTACCGAATCGGAACGGGGAAGACAATGGAACCGGAGTCCGCAAAGACGGGAGAAGTCGGGGACCCGGTCGCAGTCAAGAGGAAGGCCCACATGCTTCCACTGTGGGAAGCCGGGGCACTTCCGGAAGAATTGTCGGCATTACCGAAAGGACAACGGAGCCGATGACACCGATTCGAAGAAGTCACCGGAGAGAAACGGTGCATACCGGGGAGCCACGGACCGGAGAGGTTCGGATCGACGAGGGCAGGACCGGAAAGGAACGACGGCACTCGCGGCAAGTGAAGAGGAGATCATGCTCATCACTGAAGAAGGTGAACTAAACATTGCTGGCGATGAGACGACCTGGGTGGTCGATTCCGGAGCATCGTTCCACCTGACCCCGGAGAGAAGATACTTCTCATCCTACACAGCCGGTGAGCATGGCTGTGTTCGGATGGGAAATGAAGGTACGTGCCGGATAGCCGGCATAGGAGACGTGTGGTTGACAACCCCGACCGGATGCAAGATGCTGCTGAAGGATGTCCGACACGTTCCGGAGGTTCGATTGAACCTGATTTCGGCCGGGAGGCTAGACGATGAAGGCTACACAGGTAGCATCCGGAACGGCGTAATGAAGTTCAGCAAGGGGAGCCTGACAGTGGCTCGGGCCCGGAAAGTCAACACACTGTACCTGATGAATGCCCGGTTATGTCCGGAAGAGCTGAATGTGGCAGCCGACACTGCCGGTGAGCTGTGGCACAAGAGACTGTGCCACATGAGTGAGAAGGGGATGAAGAGGCTTGCAGAAGACAACCTCATTCCAGTGAAGCTTGTGCATCTGGAGAAGTGCACCGATTGCCTGGCCGGTAAGCAGAACCGAACCTCCTTCCACTCAAGGCCACCGACGAGACGTAGCGCACCATTGGAGTTGGTGCACACTGATGTGTGTCAGGTAGAAACGAAGTCACATGGCGGAGCCCAGTACTTCGTGACTTTCATTGATGATCACAGCCGGAAGCTGTGGACGGCGCCGTTGAAGACAAAGGACCAAGTGTTGTCCGTCTTCAAAGAACTCCACGCGAGAGTGGAAAGAGAATCCGGCAAGAAGCTGAAAGCGATACGAACGGATAACGGAGGGGAATACCGGGGGCAGTTCCAGGAGTACTGTCGCTCGAAGGGAATCCGGCTCGAGTTTACTGTGCCGAAGACGCCGGAACTGAACGGGCTGGCCGAGAGGATGAACCGGACCATAATGGAGAGGGTCCGGAGTATGCTGGCGCATGCGAAATTACCCAAGGGGTTTTGGGCTGAGGCGATGTCGACGGCGACATACGTGATAAACAGATCACCCTCAGTACCTTTGGACGGAGACACGCCGCAGAGAGTGTGGACCGGTAGGGAAGTATCCTACCGGCATCTGAAGGTGTTCGGGTGTCTCGCATACGTGCATGTGGCAAAGGACCGGAGAGGAAAGCTAGATCCAAAGACCCGGCCAGGCATATTCCTCGGTTACGGTGACGACGAGTTCGGCTACCGAGTATGGGACCCGGTCGACAAGAAGATATTCAGGAGTCGAGACATCATCTTCATGGAGGACAAGACACTCGCCGACTGGGAGTCGGAGAAGAAGATGAAGAGCTCAAAGTCGACCGGTGAGGATAAACTCTACGAGGAGCAGTCCCGACCGGCAAGGGACCGGTTAACACTCGAGGATCCGGCCGAAGACGGTGAAGAAACAGAACCGGCCGAAGAAGATGAAACTGATACCGGAACCGGCCCCGATCCCGAAATGGATTCGGATGAAGAGGAAACGGAGGAGCCGGTTACCGAAGCTCCGGAACGGAGATATCCTCTAAGAGAGAGAAGGGCCCCCCGGAGATTTCCGAAACCAGAGCACGTGCTGCTAACCGACGAGGGGGAGCCGGAGAGCTTTGAAGAAGCAAAGTATGACACCCAGAACCGCAGGTGGTTGAGTGCCATGCAGGACGAGATGGATTCCCTGCATGAGAACCACACATATGAACTTGTGGAGTTGCCGAAAGGAAAGCGGGCACTTCGAAACAAGTGGGTGTTCAAGCTGAAACCGGGAGATGCCGGAAACCCCCCGAGATACAAAGCCAGGATCGTGGTGAAGGGGTTCCAGCAGAAGAAGGGCGTCGACTTCGACGAGATATTTGCCCCGGTAGTGAAGATGACCTCCATCCGGACGGTGCTGAGCATAGCGGCAAGCATGGACCTCGAGGTAGAACAGATGGACGTGAAGACGGCATTCCTTCACGGCGACCTCGATGAAGAGATCTACATGCTGCAACCGGAAGGATTCGAGAAGAAAGGGAAGGAGCACCTGGTATGCCGGTTGAAGAAGAGCCTTTACGGACTGAAGCAGGCTCCCCGGCAATGGTACCGGAAGTTCGACTCCTTCATGACCGACGAAGGGTACCACAAAACGCAGTCTGATCACTGCGTGTTTGTGAAGAAGTTCGAAGGAGGAGACTCTCTAATACTCCTCTTGTACGTGGACGACATGTTGATCGTCGGACGGGACCAGGTCAAGATACGGATGCTGAAGAAGGCTCTTCACCGAACCTTCTCAATGAAGGACTTGGGTCCGGCGAGACAAATACTAGGGATGCACATCATCCGGGACCGGAGCAAGAAGCAGTTGTGGCTGTCACAGGAGAAGTACGTGACAAAGGTGCTTCAACGGTTCAACATGTCGGAAGCAAGACCGGTCGGATCAACCCTCCCGGCAAACTGCAAGCTGTCCAGCAAGCAAAGCCCCAGGACAAAGGCTGAGAAAGAGGACATGATGAAAGTACCATATGCCTCTGCTGTCGGAAGCTTGATGTACGCAATGGTGTGTACAAGACCAGACATTGGATACGCAGTCGGAGTGGTGAGCCGGTACATGAGCAATCCCGGCAAAGAGCATTGGAACGCGGTCAAGTGGATACTCCGATACCTGAAGGGCACGGCAAACGTGTGCCTCCGATTCGGCTCCGGTAAGCCTGAACTCGACGGCTTCACCGATTCGGATATGTCGGCTGATGCAGATACCAGCCGGTCCACATCAGGGTATGTGATGACCTATACAGGGGGAGCCGTTTCGTGGCAGTCGAGGCTGCAGAAGACGGTTGCGTTGTCAACCACGGAGGCGGAGTACATGGCAGCTGTTGAAGCCGGCAAGGAAATAATATGGATGAAGGACTTCATTAGAGAGCTCGGTATCCATCAGGAGGAGTACCGACTCTACTGCGACAGTCAGAGTGCCATCCACCTTGCGAAGAACGCGGCTTATCACTCCCGGACGAAGCACATCCAGCGAAGATATCACTGGATCCGGGAAAGGATAGAAGACAAGGAGTTCGAGCTGACGAAGGTCCACATGGACGAGAACGGGTCAGATATGCTGACCAAGGTGCTCACACCCGACAAGCTGGAAGCATGCCGGAAGAGGATCGGACTGGAGAGACATCCCATGCCGAAGTGAAGGGGGAGTTTGTTGGGATTTCGGTCCCTCCGGATGGGATGTCCGGAGATGAATGACGGCAAGCCCGGTTCCGGTTACGGAACCGGATGATGAAGACCCCGGTTACGGAGCCGGATGATGAAGACCCCGGTTACGGAACCGGATGATGAAGACCCCGGTTACGGAGCCGGATGATGAAGACCCCGGTTACGGAACCGGATGATGAAGACCCCGGTTACGGAACCGGATGATGAATGTACCCGGAGAGAGATCCGGATGCGGAGACATATTTGTGAATATGTTTGCCAAGAGCCCTTGAGGCTATATTTGTAAATAGCCCGAAAGTCATATGTGTATAAATATGACTTAGGGCAAACAGTTTTATGTTGTTGCTCAATTTTTCATGAGAAGTGAGAGCAGCCGAGAGAGAGAGAGAGAGAGACGAAGAGGTCGCTGCCTCTGTGTACTACCGCCGCCTGTGGCGAAGACATGAGCTCAAGGTTGTTGCCTTGAAGCTTCACCATTGTACATCTCTGTTCATAGTGATAGTTGGAGTTTGAGAACTCCCGTGGTTTTTCCCAGTTAGGGTTTTCCACGTAAAACATCCAGTGTACCTTTCTCTCCATTGTTCTGTGCATTTCCTATTTCCTGTTTTTTTGTGTGAGTTGATCCCATTCCTCGGTTGTGGCCGAGCACTGTCGTCTAACAATTTTGACATACGGAAGCCGATTTGATGAAGATATTGCATTATCTTCGAATGCCAAGCACGCAGTGCTTGCTTGAGGCCGTAGAGTGGTTTCTTGAGTCGGCTTACAACTTTCAGATGGGTGCTCGAGTTGAAGCCGGGGTGGTTGTATCATGTACACCTCCTCTTCTAATTCGCCTTGTAGAAAGGCGTTCTTGACATCCATTTGATGGAGGTGCCACCCTTTCGCCGCGGCAAGCGCAATTACGGTTCGTACTATCGTCATCTTTGCCACCGGGGCAAAGGTCTCTTCGTAGTCAACTCCGTGCATTTGTGTGTAGCCTTTCGCTACGAGTTGTGCTTTGTAGCGGTTGACGGAACCGTCGGCGTTGTACTTCACTTTGTAAATCCATCTGTGTGGTGAGGTGGGAACGAGATCCCACGTCTCGTTCTTGCGTAGTGCCTGCATCTCCTCGTTCATGGCTTCGATCCATCGCGGATCCTTGGCTACTTCGGAAAATGTTTCCGGGGCTGACCGGATTCTTTTCCCGAGTGGAGCACATAGCTTTTCATTTGCAGAGATGAGGACTTTCTTAGCTCCAATTGGTACATCGAAGCCGCCGAACTCACTGTCGAGTGAGTGAGTCGACTCATCATCGTCGAAGTGATCGTCTTCGTATTCCGACATTTTAGCCTTGCCTTTGTGCATCTTCGGGCTAGGCCGTGATGTGCTTTGATCGCTCAAAGGCTCTTGTGGTCCGCTCAGTCGGGTCATGATCGGACTTTCTTCGAACATGCAAGTAAGGCGATCTTCATCCTCTATCTCTTGTTCGAAA
Source organism: Azolla caroliniana (assembly GCF_043228905.1). NCBI lineage: Eukaryota > Viridiplantae > Streptophyta > Polypodiopsida > Salviniales > Salviniaceae > Azolla > Azolla caroliniana. The sequence continues at coordinate 2,427,779 of NW_028230452.1, read as the reverse complement.
GATTCCGGGTCGAGCGGAGTCGGAGTCAAAGTTGTCTCTGGTGCGTACCAGGATGCAGACTCATCGAAAACGACGTCTCGACTTACTCGAGATTTTCGAGTTGAGGGGTTGTAGCGCTTGTACCCCTTTTGCTCCAATGAGTATCCTATGAGGATACATTTCTCCGACTTCGGGTCAAGCTTTTAACGCTTCTCGTCGGGGATGCACACGTACACTATCGCGCCGAATATCGGGGTGTGCGATAAGTCCGGCTTCTTTCCGAAGTATTTTTCGTGTAGAGTGACCTCATGCACTCCAGATGTTGTGCACCGGTTCATTAGGTAGACGGCCATATTTGCAGCTTCGGCCCAATATGACTCGGGCATATGCTTCTTTTTCATCATGGCCCGTGCTACTTCGAGGATGTGCCGATTTTTGTGCTCGGCTATGCTGTTTTGTTGCAGAGTGTGTCGGCAAGTGAATTCTTGCTGAATTCCTTCCTTTCGGAGATACACCGTGAAATCGTCCGAGAAGTACTCCTTACCGCCATTTGATCCAAGGCATCGTACATGATGACCAATGACTTTTTCGACTTCATTTTTAAACCTTTGGAAGTGTCCGAACACTTCGCTCTTTTGCCGCATCGGATAGAGCCACGTGTGCCTGGAGAAGTCGTCGATGAAGAGCACATAATATCAGCTTCCGCCGAATGTAGCCGTCTACATTGGTCCCCATACGTCGGAATGAACTACGTTGAGTAGACCTTTGCTCATGTTCCGCTCTTTCAGGAATGGGTGTCGGAGTTGCTTGCCGAATTGGCACGCTTCGCATACACCTTCAATCTCCTTCTCTGTGAATGTCGGGAGTCCGATGACGACTCCTTCCGATTTCATTGCTTTGAGTTTGTTGAGATTGATGTGGCTGATTCGCTTGTGCCATATCTCTATGTCAGAGTCGGCTTTTGTGCTTTTTGCGAACCTGGCAGATTTCATCTCGGGTGAATCAAGAATGAACATCTGGCACTCTCTTCTTCCACGCACGATGATTCGGCCCTCATTTTCGATGAAGCACCCTTCTTGGTTGAATCGTACTTGCATCGCTTGCTGAACCATTTGGTCGACCGAGACCAAATTCTTCATGATGGTGGGAACATGCAAGCCATTTTTAATGTATGTTTGCTTACCTCTTTCGCCAAACAGAAATTTGCCAATGTGCCGAATCGGGTGCATAGTGTGATCTCCGGTTTCTACATAACCGGGTCACTCCGGCTCTCGAAGTTCAAGAAACCATTCTTTATGAGATGTCATATGGTTTGAGGCTCCTGAGTCAACAAACAATACGTCCTCCGGATTGAGGACACTAGTTGAGGTAGAGGCCGACATAGAGTTTGCTCTATGTTTCATCATGAACATTCAACCACGGTCGGAATTCTGTGCATGCATTCCGTCACGATCTTCGTAGTTGGAGTTGTGCCTGTACATTCGGCTATACTCTTCGTAGTCGGAATTGTGGCGTAATTCGTGAGTTGTCGGCTTGTGGAAGCCGATTCACGCATTTTCTTTCGGCACTCTTCTTCATGGTGGCCGAGCTTTCCGCAATATCCGCATTCGGTTGCGTTTTGACGGCTCGGGCTGGAGTGGAAGCTCCCCCTTCTTGCGAAGGTTCCTCGTTGGCTTCCGTTTTGTGGCCGAAATTGGGAGTTGTTGTCGTAGGTCGAACCTCGTCTGCCTTGTCCTTGGCCGAATCGGCCTCTTCTTGCACGGCCGCATCCTCTTCCTCCGTTCGAATGTGTGTAGAGCATTTGGCTTTTCGAGCCATTACTCCTTGTTCAAACATGGTTTTCTTTGACCAACAACATGGATTGAAGATCGAAGAAGGAGGGCGGATTCTCCCGTTGTCGCGTTGTTACGCGCTTGCGTGGAGAAAGGCGGGACCACGGGGGTCTTGGACTAGGGAGCGATGGAGCGTAGGAAGTCGTGCTTCACCGTTTCCGGGGCATCCCAGAAGCACACCGAAGCAACCGAAAGGAGAGAGAGAGAGAGAGAGAGAGACAGAGAGAGAGAGAGAGAGAGAGAGAGAGAGAGAGAGAGAGAGAGAGAGAGCTTACTTAACACCGACTCACGCACACACACACAGCCCAACCCGACTCACGCCCTTATGTACAGAAAACGCAAGAAAGGGGGAAGCACCCGACACCAACGAAGACGCGAATATACATAGACTGACGCAAACGTATATATGTATATAAAAAAAAGAATACATTCCCGGCTTCGAGCCGTTCCAAGGCAGGTTACAGTAGTCGTCAACCGCCAAGCTGCCGTCGGGGAGCTCACGGGCTCATCGCGCCGAGCGGGGTCTTGCGCAGGAGATGAGCTGAATCAAACCCTAAGCGAACAAGAAGGGGAAGAAGAAGAAACTAACTCTAAACCTAACGGTATACCCTCTAATGCAAAATGGGCAACCCTTACACAAAGGACGTTCCCTTCCTTTTATAGAACAAGGAAAGGGATGCGTTACAATGTGGGACAAATCCCGACTTACATGGGATCGTCTGTCCTGACTTGACTACTCTTCGGCGCCATAAAGGCACCGTCGATATTCACACTAAATGTACACGGGTGCGTACACACGCTGCACCCCGCCGATGTAGCCAATGTTTCCCGGTTTCCGCCTCTGGCCGAAATTCTTCACGACGTCCGCCCCCACCTAACTGCACGTCCACTGGTACGTGCCAAATCTGGTTGAAGAGTGAGAGATTTCGGCCGGTGAGAAACCGGTCTCCCGTGATCCGCATCTCGGCTTGCTGCCGGTTTGATCCGTCGGCTTCAAGTCTTCCGTCGCGCTCGCCTCCCTGTAGGCTCGTTCGACCCGTCGATGGGTCCTCTGCCGCGATCTCCGTAGTACGCGTACTTCCGTTGGCCCTTGTTCGGCCGTATGAACGCCCCGCTTCCTGCCGTATGCCCGATGTCCTCCGCTTGAGGCATGCCCGTAGTGGCCCGCTTGGCCTCCGTTGTCCAGTCGTGATGTCCCGATGGTGTTTCGCGTTGCCTTCGTCCTTCCGCCGCCACCTTCCTTCTCCATGGTCTTACATCGCCGCGTCGGCTCGAACCGCCATGGTCTCCGGAATAGTGTGAGGATCCCATTCCGGCCTGATCGCGCATCGCCGCATACCCGCGTACCGGTGTTCTTTGCATCCGAGGAACACCCCGTAGTAGCCCGCTTGGCCCTTCCCGTCTTCGTGCTACTGCAATAGGTCCTGAGTCTTCCGCTTGCCGTCGTCCCCTCGCCCCCACCAGCTTGTCACCCTGGCCTGCCATGTCAGTCTTCGCTACTTCGACGGAGCTACCGAGATCCACGAAGCGAGTGTGGAGGATCCTCCTCCGGCCTCTCTTGCCATCCCCCGGCTCCGACCCTGTGCAGTCCACTAAGCACTTGTATCCTCGTTCCCGACACCTCCCTTGCGCCGTCTGTCGCTCCTATTGTTCGACGTCACCTGCGCCGAACGCCGTCCCGTAGTCATGCTTTGATCCGACCCGCGATGGCCACTTGCGAGACTCTTATCCCGTCCTAGGTGTGTGTTTCCGGCCCGACACACCTCCCCGTGTTTGCCCCTACCGGCTCCTTCCGAAACCTCGTGTTGTCGGGTCCCGTTCCCTGCTGCCACCGTCCTTCTCCCTCGGTCTCATGTTGCCACGTTGGCCGAACTGCCGGAGTCTCCGGATCGGTGTGAGGGTCCCATAGGACCGGACTCCGTTTCTATGCTTGCCGAAATTCGGGTGTCTTTTGTTTGAGTCCCTCCCGGACTCTCCTCGTGTCTTCCGCGTAGTCGGGTCCCGTTTCCCGCCGCCACCTTCCTTCTCCCTCGGTCTTACGTTTCCACGTCGGCAAAACAACCGGAGTCTCCGGAACCGGTGTGGGGATCCCGTAGGACCGGACTTCCTTACGCCCATTGCCTTTGTCACCTCGCCGCCACCGTCAGTATCTTGGTCTTACGTCGACCGCGTTGCCGACTGCCGAAGTCTCTAGAACCGGTGTGAAGGATCCTCCTTGGGCCGCTGATCCGTAGTCCTTGCCTTCGTCACCTCGCCGCCACCGTCAGTGTCTTGGTGTTACGTGGACCGCGTTGCCGATTGCCGAAGTCTCTAGAACTGGTGTGAAGGATCTGTTGAACAACAGTGCTCGGCCACAACCGAGGAATAGGATCGATTCACAGAAAACGGGAAATACACGAAATGCACGAAGACAATAGAGAGAAGAGTACACAGGATGTTTTACGTGGAAAACCCTAAATGGGAAAAACCACGGGAGTCCTCCAACTCCAACTATCACTATACACAGAGATGTACAATGGTGAAGCTACAAGGCAACAACCTTGAGCTCACTGCCTTCGCCACAGGCGGCGGTATTACACAGAGGCGTCGACCTCTTCCTTCCTCTCTCTCTCTCTCTCTCTCGGCTGCTCTCACTTTGCTCTCTCTCGGCTGAAAACATAAAAAATGAGCAACAACAATAACTGTTTGCCCTAAGTCATATTTATACACATATGACTTTCGGGCTATTTACAAATATAGCCTCAAGGGGCCTTGGCAAACATATTCGCAAATATGTCCCCGCATCCGGATCCCTCTCCGGGTACATTCGTCATCCGGCTCCGTAACCGGGGTCTTCTTCATCCGGCTCCGTAGCCGGGGTCTTCTTCATCCGGCTTCATGCCGGGTACTCTTCATCCTCCGGTTCCGTAACCGCAACCGGGCTTGCCGTCATTCATTTCTGGACATCCCATCCGGAGGGACCGAAATCCCAACAGGATCCTCCTTGGGCGTTCGTCGCCTTCTTGACCCTGTCCCGGGTCGTCCTTTTCCGCATGCCGAGAGGGCGGTTTACTCCGCACCCTCTCCCGTGGTACCTACGTACCGTGTCCTCGGCCTCTTTGTAGGCCTGCTCTCTTCCTCCCTCCCGGAATGGTCATCCGGGAGTCCGCTCCGCCCTGTTCTCGTCCAGGTCTGTCCGTCCTTCTCCGGATTGCCGGCACTCGAGCCTGCAACCGGATCGGTGTAAGGAATCCCATAGGACCGGCTTTCATTCTCTTTCCAAATCTCAACCTTCGCCCGGTCGGTCTTTCTCCCCATGTAAAAGAGGGCGGCTCGTCCCGCACCCTCTCCCGTATCGACACCTTTATGCCGAGTCCGGCTCCGATCGAACAATTCACGACCGGATCACGCTCCACCCGTATCGGAATGCCGATCTCCTCGTGCCGTGTCCGTCCTCAGCCTCCTCGCAGGCCGTTTCCCATCCGACTTCGTTGGCATCGTGCCAGGACTCCTCGGTACCGCCATCCATCTCCTCGGTCTTACATGGGCATACGGGCCCGAACGCCGAGTTCTCCGGAATCGGGTCCGTGGGCTTTCGTCCGTTCCTTACCCGTATCGTCTCGCCGGTGATTCTTGCCCTTTCGCCGCCGCCTTCCTCCGCTTGGGACTAACGTGGGCACTCGGGCCCGACTGCCATCGTCTCGGGAGTAAGTGTGGGAAGACACAAAGAATCGCCCGTCCGTTTTACGCCCTTGTACGTAGCCACCGACTCTTCGTGGTCGGCAGTCGTCTTCTTACCGATCGCGCAAGCCCCATCTGGGCTTGCTTCTCCAATGGCCGGGATCTCGGGCTGACACGCCCGAAACCGCTGGTCCCAATGATCCGGTCCCGCAATCTGTATCTATGCCTCGTCCTTGGCCGTTCTATCTCTGCAAGTCGAGAGGGCGTTTTGTTCCGCACCCTCTCCCGTGGTACCGTCGTACCGATCTTCCGCCGTCGCGTGGGGCAAGTCCGTCTCCTTGGTCTCGGCTTCCGGCATCGATCTTCCCTCTTCCTCGAGCATCGCTTTGAGAGCTGCGTACGCCTCCGCAATCTTGGCCCCAACGCCGACCCTTGCCGACTCTCTTTGTCATTCGTCTTCTTCCCGTTGTGATGGCACGCCGTCGCGTCCCTTCCTCTTAGCCTTCTCGGCTCGCTCATCATCTAGCCGTTGGCACACCCTTCCGACCTTCGACCAGTCCTCCGTAAGCCCATTCGAGCTCAATCCCGACGGCCTCCCGTTCCGCTCGGTCGATCGACCGGACGAACAATAGGACCTTGTCCACCCCCACCAAACCTTGTTCCCGCTCTGGGAGCCAAGGAAGCCGTCACTCGAACTCCCGGAACGCCTTCGTCGCGCCCCGGTGGGTTTTTGCCGATGCTACCCACTGGTCGAAGTCGTGTCGTCCCCGGCTCTTCCGCCGTCCTTCGTATGCCTTCAAGAGCACCTCTTCGAAGGCCTCCCACGAACTATGAGCCTCACGGAGCTCCTTTATTTCCGCCTGCATCCGGATAGCCACGACCCAACAGAAGAACTCCAACCTCAACGCCTCGTCTACGCCACGCTCCTCCATTTCCGCGTTGTAGGCTTCCAAGTAAGGTGGGACTTTGTCCCCGTTGAAATGACCGACTCTTTCGACCACTCGCTAAACCGCTTGTTGCGCTGCTTCTCGCCTCATCACCACTCGTGCCGACTCCAACACCACTTCAGCCACCATCTCCGCAAGGTCGTCGTCTTCCGACTCCATCCTCCCTTGCTGCCTTTCACGTCGGGTTCACCAAAGATGTCGCGTTGTTACGCGCGTGCGTGGAGAAAGGCGGGACCACGGGGGTCTTGGACTAGGGAGCGATGGAGCGTAGGAAGTCGTGCTTCACCGTTTACGAGGCATCCCATAAGCACACCGGAAGCAACCGAAAGGAGAGGGGGAGAGAGAGAGAGAGAGAGAGAGAGAGAGAGAGAGAGAGCTTACTTAACACCGACTCATGCACACACACGCACGCACACACACGCACACACAGCCCAACCTGACTCACGCCCTTATGTACAGAAAACGCAAGAAAGGGGGAAGCACCCGACACCAACAAAGACGCGAATATACACAGACAGACACAAACGTATATATGTATATAAAAAAAAGAATACATTCCCGGCTTTGAGCTGTTCCAAGGCAGGTTACAGTAGTCATCAGCCGCCAAGCCGCCATCGGGGAGCTCACGGGCTCGTCGCGCCGAGCGGGGTCTTGCGCAGGAGATGAGCTGAAGCAAACCCTAAGCGAACACGAAGGGGAAGAAGAAGAAACTAACTCTAAACCTAACGGTATACCCTGTAATGCAAAATGGGCAACCCTTACACAAAGGGCGTTCCCTTCCTTTTATAGAACAAGGAAAGGGATGCGTTACAATGTGGGACAAATCCCGACTTACATGGGATCGTCTGTCCCGACTTGACTACTCTTCGGCGCCATAAAGGCGTCGTCGATATTCACACTAAATGTACACGGGTGCGTACACACGCTGCACCCCGCCGATGTAGCCAATGTTTCCCGGTTTCCGCCTCTGGCCGAAATTCTTCACGACACCGTGCTAGAACGGCAGTTCGCATCATGCTGAACCGTGGTGCGAGGCCGCTGAGGCATATTTGCACCATCTCATCATCATCGATATTTACGCCTATTGAGCCGAGCGAGTCACAAAGCTCCTTGATCTGCAAGGTGTATGTCGAGATGGACATGTCCCTTTGTTGAATGTTGTTCAACTCTTGGTGGAGTTGAAGCCTTCTTGTGGTTGTGTTCGCCGCGAAAATCTTTCATAGATTTTCCCATGCCTCCTTCGGCGTCTTGGCTTCGTGAATGTAGCCGAGCATGTGATCGTGAACACATGTTGCCAAGCAATACATCACGCGGCTTGCGGCTTGCTCCCATGTTGCGTATCCGAGAGCCGTTTCGATGGGTCGGTCTTCGTGTGCTCTTTTGATGTAGCTCCAATAGCCTTGTCTTACAAGGTATTGGTGCATCTTGTACTCCCAAGATGCGAAGTTGTTTCGATCCAACTTCTTGGTAGGGAGAACGCTCCCCATTTGAGTATTCATTATGTCGATTCTTCTTCTTCTTCTTCTCTCTTCGAATACGAGCTATGTAGTCGCACTATGATAGCGATGAGCCAGTTCTTCTTGAACGTTGATGTAGAGCTCAAAACACGATCACGATGAGGTGAGTGGGCTAGATCGAGCTACCAAATCGCTCTAATACCATGTAAAGAATTAGGTATGATTCTTGTGTAGCGGAATAGGTGAGAGATGTGCGTTATGTGAGTGAGAGAGAGAGAGAGTGTGAGAGAGACAAGGAGTAAGACATGGAGAATACACAAGGTTAAGTATATTCACAAAGGAGAAAGACTCAACACAATACAAGGAGGGAGGAGGGTGCTTTATATAGTTACCGTCTCTCTTCATTAACTACAAGAGTCATGGAGCATGGGGAATGTGAAAGCTCATAAGTTATGTGTCATAGAATATGATTTTATGACTCATACTAAATGCTAGAACACAAAGTGGTGACATAATGGTGACTCTTGACCATTGGAGTGTCTATTCACTCTCAAGGTGAGTTCACACGCTAGACCAAGTTGAGCTTGATTCTCAACAGGCTCTCCGCAAGCTCGTCCTCCGTGGCCATGTCGTCAAGGAGTGCCGCTCTTACCTCAACCGACTTCTCGGGCTCTAGTTCTGTCGCGAGACGCTTTCTCTTCACGAGGTCCACGATGCTATCGTGGAATTCCCTTCTTGCTATGCCAAGCACTTCCCTAAGCGTGAGTTCTATGCGACTGTCGAGAACTCGCTCCTCTAGAACCTTCTATCGGAGTGGCATCCTGCCCTTTTTGCGCGCTTCGGGTGTCATACCTCCCCGAAGGGCCCGCTCCCCTGGTTTTCCCCGCCCGTCTTTTGTCGATCAAGGTCTCGTATTTCTTGCACGTGGCCTCCACAAAGCTGGTGCTCTCTTCAACAGGGTCACTCCAGCCGGTAACTTTGCGCGCTCTGCTTCTTCCTTCTGCAGCCTTCCTCCAGACAAGGTCTCGAGAATAACCAGCCAGAACCCAGGGCTTGAATCGGGGTTTGCCGCCTTTTTGCCTACGTGGATGCCAGCCAAAACCGAGTAGTGGACGGCTTTGACGTGCCGTGCCGTGGCGTCTTCCATTAGCCTCTTCATGCCACCTCGTCTGAAATTCGCGTCAAACAATCTTCGTGTGCTGCTCGCATGTATCCTGCCATTCGAAAGATAAACTACATTACTTCTGAGCACTTCACCGAGGTCAGCGCAATCTCTCCGGGCATGTCCGGTGGCGTCGTACCATATGCACCCCTAATTGGCCGGCGGTCGCCGGTCGCACGACCGACCCTCGTCAATTCGTCGTGTTGGGGAACAAGGACGGCAATGCGGAAGTGCAAGCAACATTCGTGATGAAGAAGAACCTGCGTATGCGAATGAGCAAGATAGACACGGAGAGAGGGAATGTGTATCCAAAGGCACAATGTGAATATGGCCATTATACACTCCTATTCAACACTCCCCTGTAATGGGCGTATACATGGGTTATCTGAGATTACAGGTAAGGTTTATCGGATAGATCGGTTTTGTTTGAGTCGGTAGGATCCGAAGACTGAAGCCAAAACCGGTTGGGTCGGAATAGTTGAAGCCGATCCTCAAAGAACCGATGTCTGTTGACCAAAACCGTCCTGTGTTGTGTGTCCGACTTTAATCGGACCGATTTTTCGTTACGCCCATCTGGTGCCGAAGGGACCGGAAATGATCCGCAGAAAGACACTTGGTCCTTCCATCTACAACATTATCAGTTTACCAGAAATGATCCGCAAAAAGACACTTGGTCATTCCATCTACGACATTATCGGTTGTGGATATCTTCTATAGACTGATTTTCCCTGAAATGACGCAGTCCGAAACGAAGTGATATCGAATGTCGATATGCTTGGAGGCGTTGTGGTGAACCAGATTCTTCGACAAAGCAACAACACCCTGCCTGTCGTTGTAGACAACTGGAGCCGAGTCAAGGTCGACCTATCGAAACGTGTGCGCCAGCCGATCGAGCCATAAAGCTTCTTTTGTCGCGTCGGACGCAGCTACATATTCCACTTCGGTCATTGAGGTGGCTGTGCACTCCTGAGGTTTTGACTTCCACGAGATTGCTCCATTGCCGAATTTGAAACAATATCCGGTTGTTGATTTCTGACTGTCGATGCAGCCGGTGAAGTCCGAGTCGGTGTAACCGACTACACCTGAGGTTGAGTTCGGGCCAAAAAGGATTTCGTGGTCTTTTGTGCCAGCTAGATATCTGAATACATGCTTGACTGCGTTCCAGTGCGATCAGCCTGGGTTGTGCATGAATCTGCTGATGACTCCTATGGCGTTAGAAATATCAGGCCGTGTGGCGACCATCGCGTACATAAGGGAGCCGACTGTTGGTGCATACGGTACCGACTTCATATCTTCCCCGTCCGGACCGGATGGTGGGCAGTCTCGCTGAGACAGCTGAAGGTTAATGGGGAGCGGGGTGGAAGCTGACTTGGCCGAGTGCATGTTGAAGCGTTCCAAGACACGTCCCATGTAGTTGGTTTGAGACAAGAAAAGTTGTCGTGTATAGCGATGCCGACTAATCTTCATATCGAGTATGTGTCTTGCTGGACCAAGGTCCTTCATGGCAAACTTCAACCGCAGTTTCCGAACGAGTTCGGTGAGCTCTCTGGCATGGCGGCCGGAGAGGAGCATGTCATCCACGTAAATGATGAGGAAGACGGGAGACCCGTCTTGAGCTGTTTTGGTGAAGAGACAGTGGTCCTCATCGCTCTTGGAGAAGCCGACTGACTCGATGAAGTCGTCGAACTTCTTGTACCACTGTCGGGGTGCCTGTTTCAGGCCGTATAAACTCTTCTGGAGTCGGCAGACTAGATGTTCTTGGTCGGATGCCACAAAGCCTTGCGGCTGAATCAACTGCAAGTTGTCGGCGGCCACGACGCCGAGCATGAAACGAAGGGTTGTCATTTTCACCACTGGTGAAAAGATTTCGTCGAAGTTGACGCCATATTCTTGCCGAAATCCCTTCGCAACTAATCTGGCCTTGTACTTTGGGGTGATCGAGTCGGACGTCTCTTTTAGTCGATAGACCCACTTACACGGAAGAGCACGTCGACTCTTCGGTAATTCGACTAAGTCCCAAGTCTTGTTTGCGTGAATGGAGTGCATTTCCGACTCCATCTCCAGATGCTAGGTGGCTGAGTCAGCAGATGTCGATGCTTCTTTGTAAGACGTCGATTCGCCGGCATTTGTAAAGAAAATTCCGGGAGAGTACCTCTCCGGAGGTTGCGACAGTCTCTCGTATCTGCGAGGTATGATTGGACTGGTCGCACTAGGTATAGGTGTCGGATGGTTGGAAGTCGAGCCACTCGGTTGTGGTGAATCGGTGGATTCAGTGCGGGAGGTGTCGATTACCCGTGAAACCAATCTCGTGTTGTGGGTTGGGCCTTCATGAAGGGTTGGCACTTCGGAAAATATTACCCTTCGGACTTCAATAGGCCTTTTCGCCATTTTATGCATAGCCGACTCGTTGAACACGACGTCCGAACTTCGAACGATTTGTCTGTGCTCGGGGTCCTAGAGTCGGTATCTGATCTCGCCATCAGGTCCATATCCAAGGAAAACGCATTTCCTTGATCTTGGTTCGAGTTTCCGGCGGTCGTCTTTCAGTATAAGGCCATACGCCTCATAGTTGAAGATCCTCAACCTGTCATAACTCGGCTTACTGCCGGACCATATTTCCTGAGGTATTTTAAGTCCTAGAGGTTTACTTGGCGACATATTGATTATGTGTACTGCCGTAAGTAGAGCCTCAGCCCAAAGCCATCCGACAGTCCAGAGTGTTGGAGCATGGATATTATGCGTTCTTGAATCATCTAATTCATGCGTTCTACAATTCCGTTCTCCTCCGGACTATAAGGTGCCGTGTATTCACGTCGAATGCCGCGTCCCTGGCAAAATTTGACGAATTCTTTAGACTTGAATTCTCCTTCGTTGTCGGTTCGGAGACATTTCAGTTTCCGATCGGTTTGATTTTCGACCATTGCAAGCCATTCGGAGAAGATCGAGAACACATGATCTTTGGTTCTTATGGGGTAAGTCCACACCTTCCGAGTCGAGTCGTCAATAAAATTGATGAAGTACGAAGCCCCACCGAGAGACTGATGTGGCATCGGGCCACAGATGTCCGAGTGGACCAAATCGAGGGGACTCAATTCTCTTGGTGCTGATGTCGGGTGTGATATGGTTACATGTTTGCCATACTGGCAATGCTCGCAGAATTGGTGATCTGAGAAGGAGAGTTTGGGAATGTAACTGGCTCTTGGTAGGTGTGTTATGCATGCCTTGTTGAGGTGTCCAAGTCGTCCGTGCCATAACGATGACACGGGGATATCAACCAGAAATAAGTCACCCTCATTGAGCATGACATATAAAGGGTACAAAGAGTGTACCTTTGGTCCTCGAGCAAGCAGGAGGTTCCCTTTATGGAGTGTCCACCCTCTTGATGAGAACCCGACACGGATACCGGGTTCGTCAAGTTGTCCGATTGAGATCAAGGGACTTGAAAGCTCAAGAACGTGTTAGACGTTGTGTAGTACGAGTGTAGAGCCACCCGGAAGGTTGAGCTCTACGGTGGCGATTTCGATTATAGCACAGTGCTGCAAGTTTCCGACTCGAACTGAGTCGGAGTGCCGGTTTGAGTATTGCCGAAACTGAGATCGGTGAGGTGTCACATGATACGATGTGCCCGAGTCCAGGAGCCATGTGCTCGAATCCTCAGTCATAAGTAGAACTTCTAATTCAACTAGGTTCTCTATGGACAATATGTTTGGGTCGGTCGTCCAAATTTCGGTTGAAGAGCCGACGTAGTTGACCTCCTCATGCCAGCTACTCTTCTGATCCACTCTATAAGCTTTGCCGGTTTTTGCTTTGAGTGCCCGACAGTCGGCTTTGATGTGTCCGGGTTTCTTGCAGTACTTGCAGATTCGGTTGTCCCGGGACTTGCTCTGGCTTCGCTGATTATTTGGCGGTCGGGAAGAACTTCTTCCTCAGTTGTTCGATCGGTCGATCAAACCTTGTACTACGTAAGCTTCATCAGCCGGGTCTTTGGCGAAAGACTTTCTCCAAGCTACTTCAGTCAGGATTGCGTTCGTGACTTTGGAGTACTTAACGGTAGTCATTGAAGCATTGCACACGGTTGTAACGAAAGTTTCCCATGAGGAGGGGAGGCTACTCATGAATATCATTGCTCTGAATTCATCCTCGATTGCCGTCCCCTGAGATGAGATTTGGGAGCTTATGCTTTCGTACTCGTTGAGGTGTGCCTGAACCGAATTGGATTCTTTCATCCGCAAGTTGTAGACACGTCGGATCAGATACATCTTCGTTGAGGCGACCTTCTTTTCATAAGTTTCCGACAATGTTTTCCAAAGTTCAAATGTTGTCGTGCATGATTGCACTGTGAAGTACACTGATTCCGACAAGTGCATTTGAATCATGGCGCGGGCAATTCTGTCCAGCTTTAGCCACTCGTTTGCCTTGTACGCTTCTAGAGGATTTTCATTCTCAATCGGGTCTATTTGACCCTTGACTATGAGATAGTCCTGCATTTGTTCCTTCTAGAAGTTGAAGTTCGAACCGTCAAACCTCCTTAGACTCATCTCCAATGAAACAGATGTTGATGCCATCTGCTTCGGTTTCGGTTGGTAAGACTTGGTTCGGAGTTGACTACAAACCTTAGTGGGGTGCAGCCGGTCGGCTCACCCGATATCGGTCTAGTCAGTTTTGAACCCTAGTCAGTTTGGTTTCGGATACTTGTTGCTGAACTTGCTCGGAGTGACTGCGGTAACTTGAGGGATAGAACCAACTGGTCTTCCTGAATGTTGCCGAGTCGGCGGGAGCCCGATTAGCTTCCGATTGTATGCCGAATACCGATTACGAGAAACCGATTGTTTGGGCCGATTCTGCTTCGGATGACTACAGTGATGAGAGGGACGGATCCAACTAATCCTTCCGAATGTCGATCAGCCAAATGAAGCATGAATTTGGTTGTTGCTAGGACACCAATCTGCAGCGCATGGTTACAACAAGCGGGTGAATAACGTCCAGTGATCTATTCAGATGTTGTTTAACCGAATGAAGCATGATTGGGTCGGGTGTTGCACAGGGAGCTCACCTCAAGTGGTGACAATCATAGGAACAGAGTACAGCCGCCTAGCTTACTCCAATTAGTGATTTAACACAGTGAGATGCAAACTTCTTGTTTGTCTTCTCTCTTCTCTATTCTTCAAGAAGTTACCAGAATAGAATGTTGTGGTGTTCGATGACGGCCGACAGCGGGTTGAAGAACCCCCAACGCTCTGATACCAAATGTTCGGAAACAAGGCCGTCAATGTGGAAGTGCAAGCAACATTCGTGATGAAGAAGAACCTGTGTATGCGAATGAGCAAGATAGACATGAAGAGAGAGAGAGATAGGCACAAAAGAAACGTTATATTTCTCAATAGCAACAGTTACAAAATAACAACCAACCTACACTAAAGGTTACAAAGTCACTTTATATAGTGACTATCCTAGAGCAATTGCCCTTTATGCTATTTACAGAAATGGCCCAAACTTGGGCTGTCCAAAGGGACAATGTGAATACGGCCATTATACACTCGTATTCGACACGTCGGGCCTGGGCGATCTAGAGGTTGCGCACCATCCTTGTTAGTTCTTCGAGTCCTATGCCGCCTGCAGATCCCGCGACTTCGTTTGCTGGGGATTGGCCTAGCTCGAGCCACCTCCTCATTTCTTCCATTCGGGTCGGTGTGGGCTCGACTCCAGTTTCGACAGCTGGTCCGGCTGACGAGGACCCCTTTTCTTTCCAATCTCGGCGTTTGTCAATCCTCTGCATACTTCTTTGACGGTCACCCAATTAGTCGTGAGACCGCGGTTGGTTTCAAGAAGAAGACCCACACTTTCCCAGATGCGCGAGTCGAACGACGTAACGAAAAATAGGACTTTGCTAGTTTCGAGCACGGTTCAGTTCAATCTAGAGAGCCGCATGAACCGTGACTCGAACTCCTGGAGGAGCGTTGAAGCATTCTGACCCTTGTCGGGGCTGTTGACCCAATCCATAAAGTCCTTTCTCGATAACCGGAGCGAGTCGTTGTAGCTGTATCTTTCGAGAACTTCGTCTGCGAATTCCGCCCAATCACGGCAGCCCACTTGTATTTCGGCCATCTCTGTATGGATGTGTGGTGTGATGACCCGAGGGTTTTGTATCTTTCGAGAACTTCGTCTGCGAATTCCGCCCAATCACGGCAGCCCACTTGTATTTCGGCCATCTCTGTATGGATGTGTGGTGTGATGACCCGAGGAAACCCTGTCAGCCGTCTATCCTCGGGTATATTCCTCATCTGCATTTCAGATTTGTAGGCCTCTAAGTGTCATGATATGGCAAGACTCGAACCCATGACCTTATGGTATATGGGTCGAGCTCTTAACCATCACACCATCTATTGTAATTCATAGGATATTATTTTCATTTATGTTTTATTATAAGAAAGTAATGTATATTCCAAATTTCTCTGGAACATTCTAGAAGTTTCAGGATTACTCTTGACAACACTATAAAAGAAGGCACTAGGCATTATGTTGAACCAAATTGGTTCAACGCCAGTGTTAAGCCTCTCAGCCGCTTGTACTTATCTTTTCACATAATATATTAGCTGCTGTCATCATCTTTCTCTCTCTCTCATCCTCGCTATCTCTCTCTCTCTGTCCTCTTCTCACTTCCTCTCTCGGGAATCTTACGCAGTCCCGTCCTCTTAGTACTAATAGTACTTCTCTTCTTAGTACTAATTCCATCTCTGCTTTAGTACTATTCCTGACAGTTTGAACCAAATTTTCCTTTCCTCCTACCCTTTTCCCTATACTATGGCTACTGTTAGCGCCCAAGAATATCAATCTGTTTTGTCCGAGTTATAGTGCCTAAAAGAAAAGTTTGTTGCTCTGGAACAAGAAAACCAACTGTTGATAGGGGATCTGCAACAAATCGCTCTCGAAAAACAACAAACGCAACAACAACATGGGGAGTTAGCATTACGGGTACAACAACTCGAAGCAGCGTTGCAACAACAAGGTTCAAGTCCCCAAGGATTTCATAAAGAGCCCAAGATTGGACTTCCTGTGAAATTTGATGGAACGCGATCGCAATTCCGGGGATTCCTTAATCAGGTACGCTCAGTCATCCAGATGCATCCTTCCCGATATCCCACTGATGCATCTCGAGTCGGCCTAATAGGCACGTTACTTAGCGGCTCAGCCTTGGCATGGTTCGCTCCGCTTCTAGAAAAACAATCACCCTTGCTTAATAACTTTGAAGATTTTATTGGTGAGTTTAAAGCCTGCTTTGGAGATACCGACAACATCAGGACGACTATCAACAAAATCCGAAGATTGCGTCAAGGCGATCGTCCAGCCTCTGCCTACGCGGCGGATTTCCGTCTACTCGCCTCAGATATTCCCTGGGATGATCAGGCCCTCATTGAGCAGTTTCGCTACGGCTTGCGCAATGATGTCAAAGATCTGCTTTTAACCTTCCCCGAAGAACCAAAGTCTCTTACGGAGGCAATCAGTCGAGCGGTCCGATGCGACAACCGCCTTTTCGAACGGGGTTCGGAGCGTCAGTTACAAATACCACGCTCTCGGTCGGAACCCACATACGCCTCAGTCACGGCTAAACCGTTTGCACGCGATGTACCTCAAGCCAATATTCCGACACCGATGGAGATCGACACCATGCGTCGACGTGGCTCGTTATCGGAAGAAGAAAAGCAACGACGACGTGCCAATCGATTATGTCTTTATTGCGGTGGACCAGGGCATATCGCCATCAATTGTCCCCATAGGCCAAGAAGACAGGTAAATCAAATCATCGCTTGTACTAAACCCGAGTTAATTCTTCCCTTCGGAGTGTCTGATAGTATTAATAGTATTAATAGAGTGTCAGATAGTATTCATAGTATTAATAGCCCAAGTATCTCAAACAAATTTGAAATCCTTAGTCAATTAGATGAAGAGTTAAACGATTGAGTCCAGCCAAAATAGGAGCCGTTTGGTTGGACAGCAGCCCTAGATCTGTACAACCCATTAGTGGTTCCATTCCTTCCAAGCAAGTTAACAATGTGTTCCTAGCCCAAGTCATTGTTAGTACTAAAAGTACTCCCTCAGTACCCGTCCTCGCACTCTTAGATTCCGGAGCTAATTCCTGTTTCATGGATCGAAATTTTGCCCAAGCTTCTTAGATATCCCTAAGAAAATTTCCTTGTCCCGCATCTATAGTAGTCATTGATGGTCGTCCCATTGCTTCCGGGAATATTGTAGAAGAATCAGAACCCATTCAAGTTATCCTAGGTAGTTTTGTGTGTGTAATATCATTTAATATAATTAGTAGTCCAGAGCATCCCATTGTCCTAGGATTACCTTGGTTTGAATTACATAATCCAGCCATAGATTGGAGAACAAGAGAAGTCCGATATCGACCACCCCAAGAATCTACTCACCGAGTTTCGACCATTTCACTCCATCAATTACGCGAAGAAGGACACAAGGAGGCAATGTTCCCATTTGCAATATCAGTACATCCTTCCAGCACTATTAAGAAGGACTCCTCAGTACAACTTTCGGCAAAATATCATCCTTATGCCGATGTATTTGACAAGGTAAAAGCCGGTACCCTTCCTCATCACCGTCCCTATGACTGTCCCATTGATTTACAACCAGGAACCGAACCACCATGGGGACCAATTTACAACTTGTCACCCACCGAGTTAGAAGTTCTTCGAGCCTACATCGAGGAGAACTTGGCAAGCGGGTTCATCCGTCATTCGAAATCTCCGGCCGGTGCACCCATCTTCTTTGTCAAGAAGAAAGATGGCTCACTTCGTCTCGTCGTTGATTACCGCGGATTGAATAAGGTCACCATCCGGAATAGGTATGCACTTCCTCTTATATCAAGTCTTCTAGAGCGAGTTAATGGTGCCAAGTTTTTTACCAAAATCGATCTACGAGGAGCGTATAACCTCGTGCGGATCCGACCGGGAGATGAATGGAAGACCGCCTTTCGCACGCGGTATGGGCATTTCGAGTATACTGTTATGCCATTCGGCCTAACCAATGCACCCGTAGTCTTCCAACACATGGCAAATGATATATTCAGAGACCTCTTGGATATCTGTTTGATCATCTATCTTGATGATCTATTGATTTATTCGAAGACCCAGCAAGAGCACGATTCTCATGTACTATTAGTATTAAAGCGACTCCGCGAGAATGGTCTTTATGCCAAGCTAGAAAAATGTAGCTTTGACTGCAAGCAAGTGGAATTTCTAGGCTACGTCATCTCCTCAAAGGGCATCACCATGGATCCAGCTAAAGTCCAAACTGTACTAGAGTGGCAAATTCCACGGTCGGTACGAGATGTACAATGTTTTCTAGGTTTTGCTAACTTCTACCGTAAGTTTATACAGGATTACTCGAAGATTATCTTACCCCTCACACAACTTACGAAGAAGGGCCAAGCATTTCTTTGGTCCATTGAAGCAGATATGGCTTTTCGGCATCTTAAGAAAGCCTTTACATCAACACCGACTCTAGCTCATGTGGATACTAGTAAACCATTCATCATGGAGGCCGATGCTTCAGATTTCGCCCTCGGTAGCATCCTTTCTCAACAAGGAGATAAAGAAGAGTTGCATCCGGTGGCTTTCCATTCGCGCAAATTCGATGTTGAGGAAATCAACTACGAAATACATGACAAGGAGTTATTAGCCATCGTGGATTCATTTGTGTAATGGCGGCATTTCTTAGAGGGCTCTCCACATCAGGTCATTGTCTTTAGTGATCATTAAAATCTTGCTTATTTCCAGAACGCTGTCGTGAAGAAAACCGTCCCTTAGCGCAATCGGTGCATAGCGCGCGTGAACCGGCTCTTCACGTGTGCGCACCCTTAATGTATATAATAGGGAATTAGGTACATAGGTATATCCTGGGTAGTTAGATTCGGTAGGTAGGAAGTAAATGAGGGAGACGGCTCCCTTCTTGACGCTATAAAGGAGAGGGAGACGTAGGGAGAAGGGATCGCGCATTAAGGAGGACGAAGTGTTGTCGGACCGTAACCGAACGCTTCTCCTCTGTTCGTTCTCCATCGCTCTTCTCTGCAGGTTTTCGGGAGGCTCGCGCTGCTTCGAGGAACGCCCGTGTGCTTCCGACAGCACCTCCACCCTTTTTTTTTTCCTCTCGTGCGCAGACGAACAGGCATCGGCATCTGTTCGCCGGCCTGTTTGGTTGTAACCACTCGCGTGCTCTGTTGTGTATTTGTTATTCATTAATATACAAACACTTGTGCCTCCCTGTCTCTGTGTCCATTCACATCTTCTGTGTTGATGGGCCGTGCCCCTGTGTTCTTTGCTCATACGTGACCGGGCGTCTCTCTCTTTCTCTTTCCCCATCTATCACCTACTCTTCGGTTCAAGACCCCGGTGGTCCCGCCTCGTTTCTCCACGCATGCGCGTAACAACGTGACGTATTTGGTGAACCCGATGTGAAGAGGCGGTAGAGGAGCGGAGATGAGGGGGTCGGATCTTGCAGAGGCCATGGCTTCGGCCGTGGACTGGATAGTGAGCGCGCGCGAGGGCACCGGTGCCCTTGACAGGGCTATTGAGGCGATCGTTGGTATGATCGGCCGGTTCAGTGGAAAGGATGCCACGAGTTATTTGGCGTCCTACCGGGCGGAGATGTTGATGAGGGATATTCCGGAAGAGAGGCGTCTTGCCGGATTCCCTCGAGTGGCGATGCCCGGCATCCATGCGGAGATGCTCGAAGTCCGGGCAGAGAGCCGAACCTAGGAGGAGTTCGAAGGACGGCTCCTGGAGAAATACGGGTTGGATGACGCGCTTCGACTTTCGAAGCAGGGCTTCATGGAGTGGGTGGGGTCCCCCAACAAAGGAAGAAATGCGTCGGTACTCCTCCGGGAGTTTGAGGAACGCTTTGCACGCCTTTCAGCGCTCGATCGGACCGTTCTGGACACAAGTCGTGTCCTATTGTTTGTCAAATCGGTTGATGCACGGGATCGGGGGCAAGTGGGCTCCTTACTGGAAACCGAAGACGGGCTGACGGCCAACTGGGCCGCGGTAAAAAGAGTCTGCGGCCGTTTTGACAAACGGTGGGAGTGGGCTAATACAAAGGCGACCGGGGCGGGACCTGTCGCAACAAGGAAGCTCGAACCGATACCGCAGGCGCGAAGGGAAGAGACCCGAGAGTGGCTCGAAACCGGTTCGGCTTCGACCGGCGTGGTCAGAGGCTCGTCCGGGGGAACAACTTTGGAGGAGTTTACATGAGCGGTAAAGGATCTCCAGATCGCCCAGGCTCGGAGGGAAGGCGGCGATCAGGCTCGTGACCGACGGCCTCCGGCAGGAAGTAGGTGCATGTGGTGCGACGAGGTCAGCCACATTCGGAAAGACTGCGGGGACTTTACGGAGGCTTTGAGAAGCCGGGTAGTGTACCTGTGGGAAGGTCGGGTGCACGCTAGCGATACCCGGAGGGCCCTGAACCGAAACGATGGGCGAGGAGGAATGAAAAGGCTGATCGAAGAGGCGGCAGCCCGGCATGCGGAGACCGTCCACTACTCAGCGTCAGCCGGTATTCGGGTCGGAGGCAGCGAGGCCCGGAAGGAGAGCAAAGCCGGGTTCTAGCCGACGGTGCTGGAAGGCCTCGCCGGTGCCCGACTAATGAGAGACGAGGCGGACCGCGCGGAGAAGCGGGTCCAGGAGGTAATCGGGTGGAGTGACCCAGTCGAAGAAAAGACGGGTTTCGTCGAAGCAGCTTGCCAGAACTACGAGGCTCTGGTTGAAGACAAACGGGTAGGTAAAACCGGAGGGGCCGGACCCTCACAGAGATACGAAACCCGATTCGGGCCGAAACGGAACGAGGCCGGTGAGTCCAGTGCCCGGGATAGCCACAAGAAGGGCGGATACCGTTTGGGCATGGAGATTGAAAGGACCACGGACCTACGAAAGGTCCTGGAAGAACGAATCCTCGACAGCAAAGTGGAACTGTCGTTGCGGGAGGTGCTCGGAATCGCCAAGAAGGAGTTCCACAACTCCATCGTGGACTTGGTGAAGAGGAAGAGGCTGTCGACGGAGGCAGAACTGGAAAGGCCGGTGGAGGTGCGGACGGCGCACATAGAGGACATGGCGCTGGAAGACGATTGGGCGGAGAGCCACTATTCGAGGCCACACTGGGCCCGAGCGACCACGGAAACCCCGGTGAAGATCGGAGATGTTCAGGAACCGGTGGTGGCGCTGGTGGACCACGGTTCGGAAATAAACCTGATGTCCATGGACTTCTACAAGAAGGGGAAATGGCCGATCAACACTAAGCACGGGTGGAAGATACGGGCGGCGACGCGCGCCACCGAGGAACTACACGGGACCTGCCCAAACGTGCGAGTCAAGATCGGCGACGTCGAGATAGACCAACACTTCTTTGTGCAGGAGATGTCCTCGCACCCGGTCATACTGGGAGAACCGTACATTACGACAGCGCGGATGGAGACCAAGGTGCTGGACAACGGTCGGCTTACACAAGGGTCAAGAGTCAGGACGGGCGTCATTCGGTCCAGTTCCTGACGGTGCGACCGAACCACGAGCGAAACCGCGAGTCCCTCAGTGGCGAGAACCGAGAGGATTTTTAGAGAGGGATGTCAAGGCGTGGGGCCGCGACAGTCCGGACACTCCGGGAAAACCCCACAAATGTACGATAGAAGCAAAACAGAAGAAACCTTGTACCATAAGTAGGAAGTTTTGTTTCTCCGACAACGGAGGGTGTACGATAGTCGGCATCGTAGGCCGAGAAAAGACAAGGGCGGAAGAGCGACTTCGGGCGTGCGGAGTTCTCGGACCCAGCGAGGAAATCAACGGAGCCGTGGAGGCGGTCTCCTTCGACAATACCTTGGGAATACTGCGAGAGGTGGTCGGAGAGGGCCTTAAAGAGGACCGGATGATACCGGTTTGTTCAGAAGAGATGTACGAAGTCATCGCGGACTTCAGTCGAGGGCTCGAGTCGAATCGGACGGCCCGAGTTAATACAAAGTACAAGATTGTGGACCGGAAGGTAAGGCCAGTCGCGGCACCCTTACCGGAGGGCAGTGAGTTGCGAATCAAGGGGGTCGCGTCGGACCCCAGTTTACGAGATCCGGCCTGCATAGGGCACGCCTTCACCGACAAAACGCTACGGGAGCTCAAAATCGGTGGGGGCGGGTTCCTACTGCCGGCGAAAGAAGACCGGTTTCGGAGAATGCTCGGAAGGCACGGGAAAGCCTTCGCATTCTAGCCGATGGTGATATTCACGGTACCGCATGTGCCGTGGAGTCTCAAACCAATTCCGGTACCGAGAGCTCACATCCTGGAGCTGATGGAGCTGCTAAGGCAGAAAGTCGATATGGGCATCCTCGAACCATTGAGTGCCCCGTACTCGAACCGGTGGTTTACCGTACCGAAGAAGAACGGGACGTTGCGCTTCATTCAAGACCTGCAACCGGTCAACAGAGTGACTATTCGGAACGCAGGAATCAGACCAACGATAGACGAGTTCGCGGAGGCCTTCGCCGGAAGGTCGATCTACTCGGTCGATGATCTGTACTCGGGGTACGATCAGTTCCAACTAGCCGTAGAGAGCAGAGACATTACAATGATGCGGACTCCTCTCGGCCGAGTGCGGTGTGTACCCTGCCACAAGGAGGGACGAATTCGGTGGCCCACATGGTGAATGCGATGAACAAGGTGCTGAGGGATTGTATCCCGGACATCACCATGTCATTCTTGGACGACATCCCGATCAAGGGATGTCCGATGGAGAAAAAGGACGAAACGATCGGACCGGACGGATGCGGGAAATTCATGGCGACACACATTGACGACTGCGAGAGGGTACTGCAGAGGCTAGAGGACGCGAGGCTCACCTTCTCCGGGGAGAAATCGGCCTTTGGGCAATTAGAGATCATGGTCGTCGGACATCTATGCGGACCATATGGCCGGAAACTGTCTCCGGCTAAGGTGGAAGCCATCTCCGCAAGGAAGCCCGACTGTAACTTGGTCACGGAGGTACGGAGGTTCTTGGGAGCATGCGCGTTCTACCACATATGGATCCCGCATTACGCCCACGTTGCCGAGCCACTATACGGGTTGCTGAAAAAGGGGCGAAAATTCGAGTGGCGAGACGAGCATACAGAGTCAGTCCGAAAGATGAAGGAGGCTTTTGCTGCAGCTCCGGCACTCCGGAAGGCTGTCTACGAGAAAGGCACTCCCATCTACATAACCAAATATGTCGCGTTATTACGCGCGTGCGTGTAGAAGGGCGGGACCACGGGGGTCTTGGACTAGGGAGTGGAGGAGAAAGATTAGCTCAAGAGGAGAAGAGAACGAATATGACATTATGATAGAAGAAGAAGATGCAATCAAGATACTCAACAAGAAGTTCTATTAAGAAATGAATGATTACAACAAAATGGTGGCCGCCATGGCCACACCAAACGACTATATGAAAAACCCTAAAGGAAAACCCAAGAAGAAAACCCTAACCGAAACCCTAACCCTAAAACGAAATGGGAAGAAGTAGACCCCTCGACTCAGTGGTATACCTTACTCGGGCCGGAAATTAGGCAACCCCCACAATGGTGCCTTCTCTCTCCTTTTATAACACTTTACAAAAGTGAGACTAAAATATCCCCTTTCATTCAAGGGGATATTTTAGACCACTCGTGTGCTCTGTTGTGTATTTGTTATTCGTTAATATACAAACACTTATGCCTCCCTGTCTCTATGTCCATTCGCGTCTTCTGTGTTGACGGGCCGTGCCCCTGTGTTCTTTGCTCATACGTGACCGAGCGTCTCTCTCTTTCTCTTTCCCCTTCTATCACCTGCTCTTCGGTTCAAGACCCCGGTGGTCCCGCCTCGTTTCTCCACGCACACGCTGTCGTGAAGAAAACCGTCCATAGGCGGAATCGGCGCACCAAGGCGTGGGAACCGGTTCTTCACGCGCGCACGCTCCGAGTTGTACATAGAAGCGAATTGGGAGGATAATCGGCGGGAACGGACCCTAACACAAGTGGAGACAAAGACCGCGCGAACAGTCTTTTCGGTCGCGCGCGCGAGCGAAGGAACCGTACGAGTCGGCGGCGTAACTACGCGGATGCGTGAAGGACGAAGCGAATCCCTGTCCAAAAGGGACAGGGAATAAAGCTGACATGACGGCCTGCTCGTCGGCCTATATAAGGAGCAGGAAAGAGCTGTTGCGGGGTATCTGGGGCAGGGAGGACGAAGTGCTGCCGGACCGTTTCTGGACGCTTCTCTCTCTGTTTCCTTCCTTCTCGAGCTCCATAGCTTTCTGTGCAGGGTTCCGAGGAGGCTCGCGCTGTTTCGAGGAACGCCCGAGTGCTTCCGGCAGCACCTCCGACCGGCTACCCCTTGTGCGTCGAAGCGAACAGGCATCGGCATCTGTTCGCCGGCCTGCTCGGTTGTAACCAACCTGTGCCCCATCGAGGGTTGTAGTCGTGTTAGCCATTCTTGATATATATATTTAGTCATTCGCATCTGTCTGTGTCGGTGTTCGTTCGCGTTCTCCGTGCTGAAGGGCCGTGTCCCTGTGTATTCCCGGTCCTGCGTAGCCGGTTCTCTCTCTTTCTCCTCCCTCGCTTGCTCTTTGGTTCGAGACCCCCGCGGTCCCGCCTCGTTTCCACACGCACTTGCGTAATAACTCGACATCTTTGGTGAACCCGACGTGAAAGAGGCGGCAGAAGAGCAGAAGATGAGGGGGTCGGATCTTGCAGAGGCCATGGCTTCGGCCGTGGATCGGATTGTAAACGCGCGCGAGGGCACCGGTGCCCTCGACAGAGCTATTGAGGCGGTCGTCGGCACGATCGGCCGGTTCGATGGGAAGGATGCCACGAGGTATTTGGCGTCCTACGGTGCAGAGATGCTGATGCGGGACATTCCGGAAGAAAGGCGTCTTGCCGGATTTCCCCGAGTGGCGATGCCGAGCATCCATGCGGAGGTGCTCGAGGTGCGGACGGAGAGCCGTACCTGGGAGGAGTTCGAAGGTCGGCTCCTAGAGAAATACGGGCTGGACGACGCGCTCCGGCTTTCGAAGCGAAGGTTCATGGAATGGGTGGAGTCCCCGGGGAAGGGAAGAAACGCGTCGGCACTCCTCCGGGAGTTTGAGGAAAACTTTGCGCGCCTTTCGGCGCTCGACCGAACCATCCTGGACACGAGCCGGGTCTTGCTGTTTGTCAAGTCGGTCGACGAGCGGGATCGGGAGCAAGTGGGCCTCTTGCTGGAAACCGAAGACGGGCTCACTACCGACTGGGCGGCTGTCAGGAAGGTCTGTGGCCGTTTCGACAAACGGCGAGAATGGGCGGATAACGGGGCAACCGGGTCGGGCTCGATCGCAGCAAGGAAGCTCGAACCAGCGCCACAGGTGCGAAAGGAAGAGACCCGAGAGTGGTTGGAAACTGGTTCGGCTTCGGCCGGCGTAGTCAGAGGCTCAACCGGAGGAGCGGCGCTGGAGGAATTGACGAAGGCGATAAAGGACCTCCAAATCGCGCAGGCCCGAAGGGAAGGAGGCGAACCGGCTCGTGACCGACGGCCGGCGGCAGGAAACAGGTGCATGTGGTGCGATGAAGTCGGCCACATTCGGAAGGACTGCGGCGACTTCGCGGAGGCGCTGAGGAACAGGGTGGTGTACCTGTGGGAAGGACGGGTGCATGCCAGCGACACCCGAAGGGCCCTGAGCCGAAACGACGGGCGAGGTGGTATGAAAGGGTTGATGGAAGAGGCGGCGGCCCGACACGCGGAAACCGTCCACTACTCGGCGTCGGCCGGCATTCGAGTCGGGGGCGGCGAGGCCCGAAAAGAAAGCAAAGCCGGATTCTGGCCGACGATGCTAGAAGGCCTTGCCGGTGCAGGGCTTAAAAAGGAGGAATCGGACCGTGCGGAGAAACGGGTACGGGAGATGACCGGGTGGGGCGACCCGGTCGAGGAAAAGACGGGCTTCGTGGAAGCCGCTTGCCGGAACTACGAGGCTCTGGTAGAAGAGAAGCGGGTGGGGAAACCCGGGACGACCGGGCCCTCACAACGATACGAGACCCGGTCCGGGCCACGACGGGACGAAGCCGGCGGGGCCGGTACGCAAGATAAACCCCAGAAGGGCGGGTACCGTCTGGGGACGGAGATAGAAAGGACCACGGACTTACGAAAGGTCCTGGAGGAACGGATCCTCGACAGCAAGGTGGAGCTGTCGTTACGAGAGGTGCTGGGAATCGCCAAGAAGGAGTTCCACGACTCCATCGTGGACTTGGTGAAACGGAAGAGGCTGTCAACGGAGACAGAACCGGAAAGACCGGTGGAAGTGCGGACGACGCACCTAGACGACATGGCGCTGGGAGACGAGTGGGCGGAAAGCCACTATTCGAGACCACACTGGGCCCGAGCGACCACGGAAACCCTGGTGAAGATCGGCGATGTCCAGGAACCGGTGATAGCTTTGGTGGACCACGGATCGGAGATCAATTTGATGTCCATGGACTTCTATAAGAAGGGCAAATGGCCGATCAACACCAAGCACGGGTGGAAAATAAGGGCAGCAACGCGCACCACCGAGGAACTGCACGGGGCCTGTCCGAATGTGCGAGTCAAGATCGGCGACGTCGAGATTGACCAGCACTTCTTCGTGCAGGAGACGTCTTCGCATCCGGTCATACTGGGAGAGCCGTACATCACGGCGGCGCGAATGGAGACCAAGGTGCTGAACAATGGTTCGGCCTACGCGAGGGTCAAAAGCCAAGACGGGCGCCATTCGGTCCAGTTTCTGACGGTACGGCCAAACCACGAACGTAACCGCGACTCCCTCGGTTCCGAAAGCCGAGAGGATTTTAGAGAGGACTGCCAAGGCGTGGGGCCGCGACAGTCCGGATGCTCCGGAAAAACCCCACATCTGTACGATAAAACCGTGTACAATAGGTAGGAAATTTTGCTTCTCCGGCAGCGGAGCATGTGCGATGGTCGGCATCGCCGGCCGAGAGAAAACAAAGACGGAGGGGAGACTTCGAGCGTGCGGAGTTCTCGGCCCTGACGAAGAAATCAACGGAGCCGTGGAGGCAGTCTCCTTCGACGACACCTTGGGAATGCTGGGGAAGGTAGTCGAAGAAGACCTTAACGAAGACCGGACGATACCGGTATGTTCCGAAGAAATGTACGAAGTCATCGCGGACTTCGGTCGATGGCTCGAGTCGGAACGGACGGCCCGAGTTAGCACCAAGTACAAGACTGTGGACCGGAAGGTGAGGCCAGTTGCGGCGCCCTTACCGGAGGGCAGCGAATCCCGAATCAAAGGGGTTGCATCGGACCCCAGCTTACGAGATCCGGCCTGCATAGGACACACCTTCACCAACGAGACGCTCCGCGAGCTGAAGATCGGTGGGGGCGGGTTCCTACTACCGACGGAGGAAGACCGATTTCGGAGGATGCTCGGAAGGCACGGGAAAGCCTTCGCATTCTCACCGGAGGAAATCGGGTGCGTAGACCCGACGATCGTAGAGCCGATGGTGATATTCACGGTACCGCATGTACCGTGGAATCTCAAGCCAATTCCGGTTCCGAGAGCTCACATCCCGAAGTTGATGGAGCTGTTGAAGCAGAAAGTTGATATGGGCATTCTCGAGCCGTCGAGCGCCCCGTACTCGAACCGGTGGTTTACGGTACCAAAGAAAAACGGATCATTGCGCTTCATTCAGGACCTGCAACCGGTCAATAGGGTGACCATTCGGAACGCAGGGATCGGACCGACCATAGACGAGTTCGCGGAGGCCTTCGCCGGAAGGTCGATTTACTCGGTCGGTGATCTATACTCAGGGTACGACCAGTTCCAGCTAGCCGTGGAGAGCAGAGACATTACGACGATGCGAACTCCCCTCGGCCTAGTGCGGATGTGTACGCTGCCGCAAGGAGGGACCAACTCGGTGGCCCACATGGTGAATGCAATGAACAAGGTGCTGAGGGACTGCATCCCGGACATCACCATGCCGTTTCTAGAAGACATCCCGATCAAGGGATGCCCGGTAGAAGAGAAGAACGAGACGATCGGGCCGGACGGATGCCGGCGATTCGTGGTGACGCACATCGACGACTGCGAGAAGGTGCTGCAAAGGCTAGAGGATGCGAGGCTCACCTTCTCGGGGGAGAAGTCAGCGTTCGGGCAGTCGGAAATCATGGTGGTCGGACATTTATGTGGACCATATGGCCGGAAACCGTCCCCGGCAAAGATAGAAGCCATCTCCGCGATGAAGCCTGAATGCAGCTCGGTCACGGAAGTACGAAGATTCTTGGGAGCATGCGCCTTCTACCACATATGGATCCCGCATTACGCGCACGTCGCGGGGCCGCTGTACGGATTATTGAAGAAAGGGCGAAGATTCGAATGGCTAGACAAGCACACGGAGTCGGTCCGGAAGCTGAAGGAGGCTCTTTCGGCAGCACCGGCGCTCCGAAAGGCCGTCTACCGGAAAGGCACCCCAGTGTACATAACGGTTGACACGAGTCCGACCGGAATCGGGTGGGTCGTCAACCAAGGAGACGAGGACGGCAATCGGTTTCCGATCCGATTCGGCGCGAAGGTCCTCAGCGAACGGCAGCGAGGATACGCCCAGGTTAAACGCGAACTCTGGGGTATCGTTTCGGCGGTGAAGGCCGACAAGGACTATCTGATCGGGACGGAGGTAATCATAGAGACGGATTGCATGCCAATTCTCGGCATGGTTTCCGGATGCGCGACGCCGGACCTGGCAATGCTCAGGTGGATAGCGTACATCAAGTCCCTGGACCCGGAAATACGACACATTTCCGGGAAAGACAACGCCATGGCCGACATGCTTTCAAGGGCGAGATTCGATGACGAGGGCGGCATGGTTTCGGAGGACGAAGAGGTCGGCGTGGATTTCTTCGAGACTGCGTATGTAACGACCGACGGAACAAGCACTCCGGCGCTTAACGACTTCGACGCGAGCAAGTACGACGGGGAGTGGCTGCAGATCGGTGGGTTTTTGAAGACAATGACGCCCGATGCGTCATGGACGAAGGACGAGGCCAACCGGATCCGGAAGAAAGCGTACCGGTTCTTTCTGCGGGATGGCTATCTATGGAAGCACCCGAAGAAGAGGGACGGCGCTCCGCTCCGGGTGGTGGCGATGAAGGAAGAACAGGAGGAGCTGCTGACGGCCTACCACGACAGCCCTTGGGCTGGACACCGGGGAACATGGGCTACGTTCGAGAAACTGAAGGGGAAGTATTGGTGGCCGGGGCAGTACCAGGACGTGCATCGGTTCGTGACAACTTGCGAGAGCTGTCAGATGCACTCCATAGTCCGACATCGGGACGAGCTTCACCCCACGTACCCTCCGACCATCCACTTCAAATGGATGGTAGATCTGGTGACGATGCCAATGGGGATAGGACAGATGCGGTACCTGGTCCTAGCGCGGGAGGATCTGACGAACCAGGTGGAAGGCCGGGCCCTTCCGAACAAAACGACCGCGGCCGTATGCCGGTTCCTAATCGAAGACGTGATATGCCGGTACGGGTGCGTCGGGAAGATCGTGGCTGACCGAGGGGAGTTGGACGCCGAAGAGGCCGCGGAGCTGTTCGACCGGCTTGGAGTCAAGCTCTCGCTCACCACTGCGTACAATCCGGAGGCGAATGGAAAGGTGGAGCGCGGACACGGACCGATCGTCAAGGCGTTGGTTCGGGCATGCAGAGGCCGAGTCGGTAACTGGCCGGGGCTGCTACCTTATGCTTTGTGGGCAGACCGGACCACGCACAGTTCGGTAACCGGGTATATGCCGACGGAGCTCATGTTCGGCCAGAAGCCGATCATGCCGATGGAACGGACGATCTCCTCGTGGGCAACGGTCGACTGGAGGGACGAGATGAGCCGGGAAGAGTTGTTGGCCGCACGTATACGACAGCTCGAGCGGAGACCGGAGGACGTGGCACTGGCTGCGGAGAAGCTCCGGGTGGCGAGGACAAAGAACAAAGCCCGGTTCGACCGAACGCACCGGCTCCGACCGAAGAAAATCGAAGAAGGTGACTGGGTGCTCGTCTACGACAGCAGCCTCGACAACCAGCACCGAGCTACACGGAAGTTCGCGCGAAGGTGGTTCGGGCCTTACGTGGTACGGAGCGCCAATGACAACGGGACATATCACCTGGCGGAACTCGACGGCACGAGAATGGCGATACCGGTTGCGGGGAAGCGGATCAAAGCGTTCAAGAAGCGACACGACGACGAGCCAGACCCAGCTCTCCTAGTCAGCAGTGACGAAAGATCCGAAAACGAGGAAGAACCGACGGGCGAAGAAATGAAGACGGGCCGGTTTTCTCCGTCCCAACTCTCTTGGTGCATACCGGAGGATGCACGGTTAGGTGGGGGCGGATGTCGTGAAGAAAACCGTCCATAGGCGGAATCGGCGCACCAAGGCGTGGGAACCGGTTCTTCACGCGCGCACGCTCCGAGTTGTACATAGAAGCGAATTGGGAGGATAATCGGCGGGAACGGACCCTAACACAAGTGGAGACAAAGACCGCGCGAACAGTCTTTTCGGTCGCGCGCGCGAGCGAAGGAACCGTACGAGTCGGCGGCGTAACTACGCGGATGCGTGAAGGACGAAGCGAATCCCTGTCCAAAAGGGACAGGGAATAAAGCTGACATGACGGCCTGCTCGTCGGCCTATATAAGGAGCAGGAAAGAGCTGTTGCGGGGTATCTGGGGCAGGGAGGACGAAGTGCTGCCGGACCGTTTCTGGACGCTTCTCTCTCTGTTTCCTTCCTTCTCGAGCTCCATAGCTTTCTGTGCAGGGTTCCGAGGAGGCTCGCGCTGTTTCGAGGAACGCCCGAGTGCTTCCGGCAGCACCTCCGACCGGCTACCCCTTGTGCGTCGAAGCGAACAGGCATCGGCATCTGTTCGCCGGCCTGCTCGGTTGTAACCAACCTGTGCCCCATCGAGGGTTGTAGTCGTGTTAGCCATTCTTGATATATATATTTAGTCATTCGCATCTGTCTGTGTCGGTGTTCGTTCGCGTTCTCCGTGCTGAAGGGCCGTGTCCCTGTGTATTCCCGGTCCTGCGTAGCCGGTTCTCTCTCTTTCTCCTCCCTCGCTTGCTCTTTGGTTCGAGACCCCCGCGGTCCCGCCTCGTTTCCACACGCACTTGCGTAATAACTCGACAACGCGTAACAACGCGACAATGCTCGCGTACTAAATCGACGGCAAGCTCGGTGGGCGCAATTCCTCACGCGTTTCGACTTCAAAATCACATATCGACCGGGGAAGCAGCAAGGAAAAGCAGATGCACTATCACGGCGTTCATATCTTGCACCTCGTCCTGGTGATCCAACATTTGATATTCAAAAGCAAGTAATCTTAGGACCAACACGATTGCACACGACGCGGATTTTTCACACCCCGATGGATTCACGGATTACCGATGACATACGTGCAAACTTGAAGACGGATTGTTTTGCTCAAGACATCCTGGCGCACATTGATACTTCTCGGGCATCCTGTTCTCAGTCTCAACAACCAGGTATTGACTACCGACAATTCGAATATCATGATGGTTTGTTATTCTTTAAAAAGCGCGTATATGTCCCCGATTGCTCCTGTTGCCTTCAAATCGTCCAGCATTGTCACGACACCCATACGGCGGGACATTTCGGTAGTACTAAGACGTTGGAGCTAGTGCATCGATCTTTTTGGTGGCCCCACATGCGCCGTTTTGTCGACGACTACGTTCGGACCTGTGATGCTTGCTGCCGAGCAAAGATGCCACGACACCATCCATATGGCTTGTTGGATCCCTTACTGATTCCAAGTAAGCCGTGGCAGTCTATTTGTCTTGATTTTATCACAGATCTGCCGGTCTCGCAGGGGTTCAACGCTATCTTAACCGTCGTCGATCGATATACGAAGATGGCACATTTTGTTCCGTGTACTAAGGCCATCACTAGCGAGGAAACCGCCGCCCTAGTCATGCGTGAGGTATTTCGGCATCATGGCCTCCCAGACAGTATCATCAGTGACTGAGGACCGCAATTTGTTTCCAAATTTTGGCAGCATCTCTTCAAGATGCTCAAGGTCTCTTGCAACCTCTCCTTTGGCTACCATCCTCAGACCGATGGGCAGGCAGAACGAACAAACCAAACGCTGGAGCAATATCTCCGGTGTTTCCTGAGTTATCAACAGGACGATTGGGCCGAGATTCTCCACTTTGCGGAGTTTGCGCATAATAATGCTGTTCACTCCTCGACTCGAGTCTCCCCATTCTACGCTTATACCGGTTCTCATCCTCGCTGGTCAGTGATCGACACCCCGGAGCTACCTACCAATCCTCGTGCCGGGGATCATTTGGAGAGACTACGCAAGATCCAGATAGATCTCTCGACTCATCTTCGTCATGCTCAATAAACACAGAAGACTTACGCAGATCGTCATCGGCTTCCCTCCTCTTTTGCCATCGGAGATCGAGTATGGCTCTTACGTCGTCACATCAAGACTACTCGACCGTGCGACAAGTTGGATTATCGACGACTCGGTCCTTTCCGTACTACGGGTAAAGTTAATGATGTCACATTCCGCCTTGATCTCCCTCCGCAGCTTCAGATACATCCGGTTTTCCATTGTTCTCTTCTTGAACCTTATAAAGCAAACACCATTCCCGATCGTGTTACACTACTGCCGCCCCCGCTGGAGTTGGACGCCGGCCCGGAGTATGAAGTTGCTACCATCCTCGATTCCAAACTTATTCGCAACAAACTTTATTATTTGGTCGATTGGGTTGGTTATAGTCCGAGCGAACGCACTTGGGAACCCGTCGAGCATGTTGCCAATGCTCAGGATCTGCTTGCTGATTTCCACCAAAAATATCCAGACAAACCCAGTCCGCAATTAGCGCTGACTCGTTCCACTCGTCGTCTTTAAGGGGGAGATAGTGTCATGATATGGCAAGACTCGAACCCATGACCTCATGGTATATGGGTCAAGCTCTTAACCATCACACCATCTATTGTAATTCATAGGATATTATTATGTTTTATTATAAGAAAGTAATGTATATTCCAGATTTCTCTGGAACATTCTAGAAGTTTCAGGATTACTCTTGACAACACTATAAAAGAAGGCACTAGGCATTATGTTGAACCAAATTGGTTCAACGCCAGTCTTAAGCCTCTCAGCCGCTTGTACTTATCTTTTCACATAATATATTAGCTGTTGTCATCATCTTTCTCTCTCTCTCATCCTCGCTATCTCTCTCTCTCTCCTCTTCTCACTTCCTCTCTTAGGAATCTTACGCAGTCCCGTCCTCTTAGTACTAATAGTACTTCTCTTCTTAGTACTAATTCCATCTATGCTTTAGTACTATTCCTGATACTAAGTAACTCGTGGCGTCTTTCCCACTGAACTGGCCTATCTTGTCAATCGTTGCTTCTATGGCCCTGTCGAGGGCACTCGCGCCCTCGCGAGCACTAACCAGGCGGTCTACTGCCACCGCCATTGCTTCTGCAAGTTCACTCCCTCTCTTTTTAAGATTCCTTTGCCACGCCCCTCTTCACGTCGGGTTCACCAAAGATATCGAGGAAATCCTTGCGGATGTGTAGAAGTTAGGCAGGAACACAGGGGTCTTGAACCAAGGAATCAAGAAATGAGGAGGAAGGGTCTGTGGTTTACGTAAGGCTTGAGACCGCGGTTCAACAAAGAAGGTTAGCGAAATGAGAGAGATAGCATAAGAGGATCGTGTTTAGACACATGTGCAAATAGAGATGCTAAGAACAACTTGCATTAGGTAGGTAAGTTTCTATTAATCAAAAATATGCGCGTAGCGCTGTGGGTGATCACAACTGGATCAGTGCCGGTGATCGAGTGTAGGGCTCTGCAGTAGTTAGTTACAAATATGTGTCGACACGTAGAAGGTCAATCCCCTAGTCGGGAGCGCTCGGGTGTCTGATGCGAGCAGGGGAAGCGCCTTCCAGTGCTCCGTCGTCAGACTCCTCGTCTCCCCTCCTCTCTATTTCTTTTCTCCTCTCTCTCTGCCCCCCTCTTAAAGCAGTCAAAGGTTGCCCCTTTTATAGCGGGATTTTGACATCCAAAATCTGACTTGATCAAGATACTGCATGATCTTCGAATGCCAAGCACGCGGTGCTTGTTTGAGGCCATAGAGTGGCTTCTTGAGTCGGTATACGATGTACGGATGTTTACGCGATTCGAATCCGGGTGGTTGTATCATGTACACCTCTTTTCTACCTTTCCTTGGAGGAAAGCATTTTTCATGTCCATCTAGTGGAGGTGCCATCCCTTCACTGCGGCGAGTGCAATTACGGTCCATACAGTTGTCATCTTTGCCACCGGGGCAAAAGTTTCTTCGTAGTCTGTGCCGTGCATTTGCGCATAGCCTTTGGCAACGAGCCGTGCTTTGAAGCAATTTACGGATTCGTCGGCATTGTATTTTACTTTGTATATCCATCTGCAGCCAATCGCTTTCTTGTTCGGGGGAGAGGAATGAGATCCCATGTCTCGTTTTTGCATAAAGCTTCCATCTCCTCATTCATCCCATCGACCCATCGTGGATCCTTTGTGGCTTCGGAAAGCGTTTCCGGTTCCCGTACTGACGCTACTTTCATCATAAAATCGTAGTGATACACCATGTGCTCGTCGTAGCCGTAACGGTTTATGGGGTTCTTTTCACGTGTGGATCGGCGTAGCTCTTGATCCGTGGGGAGTATGGCTTGCTTCGCTCCATTTATTTCGGATGTCGAGATCTTCAAATTCACTATCAAGAGTGTGAAGCATCTTGGTCTCTTCCTGATCTTCATATTCCCACACTTTCGCCTTCCCTTTGTCCAGCTTCGGACTCAACCGAGATATACTTTCATCGCTCGACGGCTTTGATGGCCCACTCAGCCGTGTCATAATTGGGTTGTCTTCTAACATCTGTGTGAGCCGATCCTCAACTTCTATTTCTATTTCAGTGTTATCTACGTCGAGCGGGGTTGGAGTCGAAGTATTCTCTGGTGCGTACCAGGATGCGTATTCATCGAAGACTATGTCTCGACTTGTTCGAACCTTCCGGGTAGATGGGTTGTAGCATTTTGTTGAGAGACAAGCTCAACATCGGCCGGATCGGCTGAAGAAGCCGAGGACCGGATCGGTTGGGACCGATCGGTTAGGCCGAGTGCGTAAACCGGGAGGCCGTTAGGAAAGATATTCCGTGAGGAATATATTTGGGAGTTAGTGTAGGAGCTCTTAAAGAGCATTGAAGTACGGTCAGTACTTCGGTCAGTCCTTCGAGGACTTGTATAAAAGTGTTCATGGAACACACATATGTATAGAGTAGTGAATCGAGATCTTTTGTGGAATATAGTTCTTGTGTCTTCTCTCTCACTCTCTTGGTCTCTCCCACGTATACTGTGTAAGCTCAAGCTCTCCATTAAACCTGAGTGTTCTTCCTTCTGTTCTGTCTTTATACTTGCTTTCGCACGCTACTTTCTACACATTTGTACCCCTTTTGTTCGAGTGAGTATCCTACGAGGATACATTTCTCCGACTTTGGGTCAAGCTTTTGCCGCGTATCGTCGGGAATATGTACATAGGCGATAGAACAGAAAATGCAGACATCTGACAAGTCCGGCTCCTTTCCGAAGAACTTCTCATGTGGAGTTATATCGTGTACTTCCGAGGTTGTGCACTTGTTCATGAGATATACGGCTGTATTTGCCACTTCTGCCCAATACGATTTCGGCAGGTTCTTCTCGTTCATCATGGCTCATGCGATTTCTACTACATGGAGATTTTTACGCTCTACTACGCCGTTTTGCTGAGGCGTGTGTCGACACGAGAACTCTCGTCGGATTCCTTAAACCTGAGTGTTCTTCCTTCTGTTCTGTCTTTATACTTGCTTTCGCACGCTACTTTCTACACATTTGTACCCCTTTTGTTCGAGTGAGTATCCTACGAGGATACATTTCTCCGACTTTGGGTCAAGCTTTTGCCGCGTATCGTCGGGAATATGTACATAGGCGATAGAACCGAAAATGCAGACATCTGACAAGTCCGGCTCCTTTCCGAAGAACTTCTCATGTGGAGTTATATCGTGTACTTCCGAGGTTGTGCACTTGTTCATGAGATATACGGCTGTATTTGCCACTTCTGCCCAATACGATTTCGGCAGGTTCTTCTCGTTCATCATGGCTCATGCGATTTCTACTACATGGAGATTTTTACGCTCTACTACGCCGTTTTGCTGAGGCGTGTGTCGACACGAGAACTCTTGTCGGATTCCTTCTTTTCAGATATACGCCATAAATTCATCCGAAAAATATTCTTCGTCTCCATCTGATCGAAGACAACATACATGCCGACCCGTAGTTTTTTCGACTTCGGCTTTGAATGTCTAGAAATGCCTGAACACTTCACTCTTCTACTTCATCAGATAGATCCAGGTGTTCCTAGAGAAGTCGTCGATGAACATGACATAGTATCAGCATCCGCTGAATGTTGTTGTCTAGGTTGGTCCCCACACATCTGAATGTATGACATCCAGGATTCCTTTGTTCACATTCCCCTCTTTAGGGAATGGGTGACGGCGTTGCTTTCCGAACTGACATGCTTCACATAGGCCTGTAATCTCGTTCGCCGTAAAGTTTGGGATTCCGATTATGACTCCTTTCGATTGCATGTTCTAGAGCTTTTGGAGATTGATGTGGACGATTCTCTTGTGCCATAGTTTCAAGTTGGTTTCGACTTTCTGGCCCTTTGCAAACATTGTCGACTTTACCTCGCTCGATTCGAGGATGAACATATGGCCTTCACCACGGCCGTGAGCTATGACTTGATTGCCATTTTCGATGAAGCACCCATCGTTATTGAAGCGTACTTGCATTCCTTGTTCGACAATCTCGCCAACGGAGACCAGGTTTTTCGTAATAGTGGGGACATGCAACACGTTCTTAAGGTAGGTCTGTTTGTCGTTGTTTCCGAATGGGGCGTTCCCGATATGTTGTATTGGGTGAGTCGTGTCATCTCTTGTTTCGACATATCTGGGACGTTCGGGCTTCCGTAGTTCCCGAAACCAATCTTCATGGGACGTCATGTGATTGGATGCTCCTGAATCGACAAACCATACGTTGTTCGGAGTGGATGTGGTAGTTGACGCAAGTGTGGACATTGAGTGCGCTTCATGCTTCATTATGAACATTCCACCGTGATCGTCGTAGTCGGAGTTCATGGTGTAATTTGTTAGTTGTCGGCCTTGCTCACGCTTCTTCTTCCCACACTCCTCTTCGTAGTGGCCGGGTTTTCCGCAGTACCTGCACTCAACTGGGTTCTTACGGTTGCTTGGTCTGGCGTGATGACTCCCCCTTCCGCCGAACTCTCTGGGGCCGTTTCTCTCCGCTTGCCATTGGTGGGAGTTACGCTCTTAGTTGTGTCGGCCTTGCCCAAATCGACCTCTCCTTCCACGGCTTTGTCCTCTTCCTCCATCGAAGTTCGAATATAGCATTTGTCTGTCACGTGCATTGTTCCTTTGACGCACGTGATTCTCTTCGACTAGCAACAATGATTGGAGATCAAAAAAGGAGGGAGGATTCTCTCTCGCAAGAACAACCGATCTTATTGCGCCAAATCGTGATGCCAAGCCACCGAGGCATATCTGCACCATTTTGTCGTCGTCAATGCTACATTGATTGATCCAAGGGCATCGCACAACTCCTTGAACTTTAAGGTGTAGTTGTCGATCGACATGTCCCTTTGTTGAAGATTGTTCAACTCTTGTCGAAGTTGGAGCTTTCATGTGGCCGTATTGGCTGCGAAAATCTTCTTGAGGTTTTCCCATGCCTACTTCGGCGTTTTTGCCTCTCGAATGTAGCCAAACATATGATCATGAATGCATGATGCAAGGCAATACAACACAAGGCTTGTGGCCAACTCCCAAGCGGGATAGTCAAAGTGTGTTGGGTTGGGTTGTGATTCATGAGCTCCTTCGATGTAGCTCTAGTAGCCTTGTCCGACAAGGTATTGATGCATCTTGTATTCCCAAGATGCAAAGTTCGTTCTGTCGAGCTTCTCGGTAGGAAGAGCGCTTCCCATTTGAGTATTCATGGTGATTTCTTCTTTGTTGATGGGTCGGTTCTGTTGATCGTCGGCGTGCAGCACAACACAGTCGAATAGGCTTAATCAGGCAACCACACGCTCTGATACCATGTAATGGAATGGGAGGCAAGAGTGATTGCAATGCAGCAGAAGATGATTGAGTGTGTGTGTGTGTGTGTGTGTGTGAGGCAACAGAGGGAGAGAGAGGGAGAGATGTTAAGACAGAGATAGAAAAACTGTATATTAACAAAAATTACATCAAACATATAACATCCAACAGTAACGAAGTTACAATGCGTTGGTTTATATACCAACTAAGCTAGGGCAAGTGCCCTTTCTACTATTTACAAAACTAGCCCAACATGTCCATGAGCTAGTGTGAAACCTATCTATGGGAAGTTGAGTTCGACTCTCAACATGTTCAAATTCACAACCATGGATATCTATTGTTCAATATTACATTGAGAACAAGGGTTTAACACATGGCAGGATAATGATTAAGGTTTCATGGTGGCAATTACTGAATGAATGTATTTCACTTAGGATTCCGGGCTCTACATGTGTTCAACACTTGGTTACCTCATGGCAAGAAACACTCTTGTTATGTGTATGGAAACCATCATCTAGTAGAGAACATTGTAAGTCTTTGCAACAAGAGTTGCTTGTGTCTTCTCGATTATTATGTTGGCCAGGAAAGGAGAGATTGTGCTCTCAATTTAATTGTTTGTTTTGTTTGGGGGTCAAAGAGGTGAGAGATATAGTTGAGGCTCCATATCAAAGAATTTTGGAGTTTGTTGAAACGCGACAATTATTACGCATTCCTCCTAATTATGGGTTTATTTGGCAACAACTATAAAATATTCCATTGATGCAAGGTCCCTTACCTCAACAAACTGGAGAACCATGAATTGATTGGTGTTTAAAGGCTCAAACGTCGTTGTTACGAGTGACTACTAAAGGCTAAAGAAAAATGGAGAATACACAAATCTGATCATAGGTGGTGGCAGATCTTACAACATAATTGGAATTCTAAATTGCCACTTATAGCAAAGGTCTTCATTTGGAGAGTTTTGATTGGAGGATTGCCTTTGGGATTAGCTCTAAAGCGTCGTGGGCTAGCTGTCATGAACAGTACAGAGACAGAGAAGGAATTAGTACTAAACGAAGGATTAGTACTATGAGAGGTGTGGAACTTCTTCGAGAGAAGGAAGAAGTGAACGAGACAGAGAGAAAGAGAGAGATTGAGAGAGAGAGAGAGAGAGTGATGATAAGAAAGATATGTATTATATGAAGAGAATATACAATGGTGGCTAAAAGGCTTAAGACTGGCGTTGAACCAATTTGGTTCAACATAATGCCTAGTGCCCTCTTTTATAGTGTTTTCAAGAGTAATCCTGAAGCTTCTAGAATGTTCCAGAGAAATCTGGAATATACACTAATTTCCTATAATAAAATGTAAATGAAAATAATATCCTACGTATTACAATAGATGATCTAATGGTCAAGAGCTCAACCCATATAACCTAAGGTCATGGGTTCGAGTCTTGCCATATCATGACACTATCCCCCCTTTAAAACGACGAGTGTCACGAGTCATCTTGGATTGAGGACCTGGTTTGTGTGGATATTGACGATGGAAGTCTTCAAGAAGAGCACGAGCATTGGTCACATTCTCGATCGGTTCCCAAGTACGTTCGTTGGGGCTGTAGCCTAGCCAATCGACTAGATAGTAGAGCTTGTTGCGAACAATCTTGGAATCAAGGATGGCGACAACCTCGTACTCCGGCCCATCTTCAAGCTCGATCGGGGGTGGAGGTTGGATAAGACGTCCTGGGATGGTGCTCTCGTGGTAGGGTTCGAGGAGAGAACTATGAAACACCGGATGTATCCGAAGTTGAGGAGGTAGATCGAGACGAAAAGCGACATCATTAATCTGTCCAATAATACGGAAAGGACCTAATCGCCGATAATCTAACTTCTCACATGGACGAGTAGTCTTGATGTGTCGTCGTAGCAGCCACACCCAATCTCCAATATTAAAACTGGATGGAAGTCGATGACGATCTGCGTAGACCTTGTGTGTTTGTTGAGCTTGCTGGAGATGAGTAGATAAATCCGCTTGTATCTTGCGTAACTGCTCCAAACGATCCTCCGCGCACGGATTTGTGGACACCTCTGGGGTTTCAAGTACACTCCACCGGGGGTGACATCCCGTATAAGCATAAAATGGCATAACTTTAGTGGATGCGTGGATAGAGTTATTATAGGCAAATTCGGCGAAGTGGAGAATATCTGCCCAGTCATCTTGATGATAGCTGAGAAAGCACCGCAGATACTGCTCCAACGTTTGATTTGTTCGTTCAGCTTGACCGTCGGTTTGTGGGTGGTAGCCGGAGGAGAGGTTACAAGTGACCTTCAGCATGTTAAAAAGGTGCTTCCAGAATTTTAACACGAACTGGGGTCCACGGTCGCTGATGATACTATCGGGAAGTCCATGATGCCGACATACTTCACGCATGACAATTTCGGCAGTGTCTTCACTGGAGATCTCCTCAGTACATGGCAGGAAATGAGCCATCTTCGTATATCGATCGACCACCGTTAGAATCGCATTGAACCCCTTAGAGACTGGAAGATCTGTGATGAAGTCTAGAGCAATGGATTGCCACGGCTTGCTTGGAATTGGTAATGGTTCTAATAAACCATATGGATGATGCCTTGGCATTTTCGCTCTGCAACATGTATCACAAGTCCGAACAAAATCCTTGACAAATTGTCGCATATAGGGCCACCAGAATGTTCCTTGTACTAAATGTAATGTTTTAGTACTACCAAAATGCCCAGTTGTATATGTGTCATGACAGTTTTGTACTACTTGAAGGCGGCAAGAACCATTAGGAACATACAAAAGTTCTTTAAAGAAGAGTAATCCATCATGGTATTTGAATTGCCGATAGTCCGTACCTGGTGGTTGCGACTGTGAACACGACACTCGAGAGGGATCAATTTGTGCTAGTATAGCTTGGGCGAACGCATCTGTCTTCAAGTCTTCACGTATGGTATCAATAACGCGGGAATCCATAGGCATGTCAAAGATCTGTGTTGCTTGTAGTCGTGTCGGTCCCAAGATGACTTTTTTTTGGTTATCGAAAGCTGGCTCGCCGGGACGGGGTGCTAGGTACGAACGCCGTGATAATGCATCTGCCTTCCCTTGGTGCCTCCCCGAACGATATGTAATTTTGAAGTCGAAACATGTGAGGAAGTGGGCCCACCGAGCTTGACGTCGATTCAACACACGAGCATCCTGAAAGTAGGCAAGATTCTTGTGGTCACTAAATACGGTCACTGGATGAGAGGATCCCTCCAGAAAATGCCTCCATTGCATAAAAGAATCCACTATTGCCAATAGCTCCTTATCACGAATTTCGTAGTTGATTTCGGCGACGTCAAACTTGCGTGAGTGAAAAGCCACAGGATGTAGCTTCTCATCATTCCCCTGTTGTGACAGAATGCTCCCCAATGCAAAATCCGATGCGTCAGCTTCGATAATGAATGGTTTTTCCGGATCGACATGAGCTAGAATTGGAGCCGATGTAAATGCCTTTTTAAGACTCTCGAAAGCCATGTCCGTTTCTTCAAACCAGATGAACAATTGTCCCTTCCTGGTAAGTTGTGTGAGAGGTAGAACGATCTTTGAGTAATCTTGTATGAACTTCCGGTAAAAATTGGCAAAGCCTAAGAAGCATTGCACATCCCGCACCGAACGCGGAGTCTGCCATTCTACCACCATTTTGACCTTAGCTGGGTCCATGGAGATGCCTTCTGACAAAATGATGTAGCCAAGAAATTCCACTTGGTTGCACCCGAAACTACATTTTTCCAGCTTTGCATACAAACCATGTTCTCGAAGTTGTTTTAGTACTAATAGTACATGAGAATCATGTTCTTCTTGGGTCTTTGAATAAACCAGTAGATCATCCAAATAGATGATCAAACAATCATCCAATAGATCTCGGAATATATCATTAGCCATGTGCTGGAAGACTATCGGCGCATTAGTGAGGCCGAACGGCATGACCGTATACTCGAAGTGCCCATATCTGGTGCGAAACGCGGTCGTCCATTCGTCTCCTGGTCGGATCCGTACGAGGTTATATGCTCCCCGTAAGTCGATCTTCATGAAGAACCTGGCACCATTGATCCGTTCTAAAAGACTTGAGATAAGGGGAAGAGCATACCTATTCCTGATTGTAACCTTATTCAAGCCACGGTAATCTACAACGAGACGAAACGATCCATCCTTTTTCTTTACGAAGAAAATGGGCGCGCCGGCTGGAGATTTCGAATGCCGAATGAAACCATTTTCCAAATTCTCCTCTATATAGGCCCGAAGGACTTCCAGCTCGGTTGGTGACAAATTGTAGATCAGTCCCCATGGCGGCTCTTTTCCCGGTTGTAAATCAATGGGGCAATCGTACGGTCGATGATGAGGAAGTGTGTTGGCTTGTACTTTATCGAACACATCGGCGTAATGACGATACTTCTCGGGAAGTTGAACGGTGGATTCTTCTTTAGTGGTGCTGGAGGGGTTTACTGATATTGCAAAGAGGAACATTTCCTCCTTGCGCCCTTCTTTACGCAACTGACGTAGCGAAATGGTTGCCATCTTCTGAGTTGACCCTTGGGTTTGTCGACACCGGATTTCTCTTGTTCTCCAATCTATGTCTGGGTTATGTAACTCGAACCACGGTAATCCTAAAACTATAGGATGTTCTGGGATACTATTAATATTAAATGATACTACACATGCTAAGTTATCTAGGACAATATTAATGGGCTCTGACTCTTCTATGATATTTCCGGAAGCAATGGGATGTCCATCAATGACTACTACAGAGGCTGGACACTGGAGTTTTCTTAGGGATATCTTATGAGCTTGAGCAAATTTCTTATCCATAAAGCAAGAGTTAGCTCCGGAATCTAGGAGTGCTAGGACATGTACTGGAGGGGTACTTTTAGTACTAACTATTACTTGGGCTACGAACACATCACTAACTTGCTTAGAGGGAATGGAACCACTAATGGGTTGCACAGATCTAGGGTTGTCCAACCAAACGGCTCCTATTTTGGCTGGACTTAGTCGTTTAACTCTTCTTCTAACTGACTAAGGACATCAAATTTGTTTGCTAGATCTGGGATATTAGTACTATTAGTACTATTAGGACTATCAGATATCCCTACTGAAATAGGGTCGGATTTAGTACAATTAGAACTAGCGACTATTTGGTTTACCTGTCTTCTTGGCCTATGGGGGCAATTTATTGCGATATGTCCTGGTCCACCGCAATAAAGACATAGTCGATTTGTACGGCGTCGCTGCTTTTCTTCTTCGGATAATGGCCCTCGACGACGTGTAGTGTCAATCTCCATCTGAGTCGGAGTATTCGCTGGAGGCGCATTATATGACTCCCTCGGAAAAGGTCTTGCTACCACTGAGGCGTAGGTGGGCTCTAATCTTGCCCTCGGCATCTGTAGTTGTCGTTCCGAATGTTGCTCAAAGAGGCGGTTGTCACATCTCACCACGCGACTGATTGCTTCTCTTAAG
Source organism: Azolla caroliniana (assembly GCF_043228905.1). NCBI lineage: Eukaryota > Viridiplantae > Streptophyta > Polypodiopsida > Salviniales > Salviniaceae > Azolla > Azolla caroliniana. The sequence continues at coordinate 2,384,028 of NW_028230452.1, read as the reverse complement.
GACTTTGGCTCTTCGGGGAAGGTCAATAGTAAATCCTTGACGTCGTTGCGTAAACCATAACAGAATTGCTCCATCAACGCTTGATCATCCCAAGGGATATCGGCGGCGAGTAGGCGAAAATCTACAGTGTATGCGGAGGCTGGACGGTCACATTGGCATAATCGCCGGATTTTGTTGATTGCGGTCCTGATGATGTCAGTATCTCCGAAACATGCTTTAAACTCACCTAGAAACTCTTCAAAATTGTTGAGTAATGGAGATTCCTTTTCTAATAGTGGAGCGAACCATGACAACGCTGAGCCACTTAACAAAGTGCCTACTAAACCCACTCGTGATGCATCGGTGGGATATCGGGAAGGATGCATTTGAATAACTAATCGTACCTGGTTAAGGAACCCTCTAAACTGCAATCGCGTTCCATCGAACTTCGTGGGAAGGCCAATCTTGGGTTCTTTATGAATCCCTTGTGTTCCGGGCCCTTGTTTTTGCATCGCTACGATGGTTGCTTCGAGTTGTTGCACGCGTAACGCAAGTTCCCCATGTTGTTGTTGCGTTTGCTGCTTTTCTAAGAAGATTTGTTGAAGATCCCCCAGCAACCGTTGGTTTTCTTGTTGCAAAGCATGGAACTTCTCGTTCAAGCATTGAAATTCCGAGAAAACAGATTGATATTCTTCAGCGCTAATAGTGGCCATGGGATGAAAGAAAAGAGGAATAAAAGATTAGTAGGAAATGAGAGAGACAGAAGGTAGGGAAATTGGTTCAAACTGTCATGAACAGTACTGAGACAGAGAAGGAATTAGTACTAAACAAAGGATTAGTACTATGAGAGGTGTGGAACTTCTTCGAGAGAAGGAAGAAGTGAGCGAGACAGAGAGAAAGAGAGAGATTGAGAGAGAGAGAGAGAGTGATGATAAGAAAGATATGTATTATATGAAGAGAATATACAATGGTGGCTAAAAGGCTTAAGACTGGCGTTGAACCAATTTGGTTCAACATAATGCCTAGTGCCCTCTTTTATAGTGTTTTCAGGAGTAATCCTGAAGCTTCTAGAATGTTCCAGAGAAATCTGGAATATACACTAATTTCCTATAATAAAATGTAAATGAAAATAATATCTTATGTATTACAATAGATGATCTAATGGTCAAGAGCTCGACCCATATAACCTAAGGTCATGGGTTGGAGTCTTGCCATATCATGACACTAGCAACAAGTAATTGCTTTTTTGCATTGTTCAAATGGAAGATAGTTACACTCATCAATTTATACAATGTTTGATTGCTTGTTAGATTTAGAGTTACAATTCTCAAATTTGGCAAGTCTTATCATGATGTTATGATACTTAGATAGTGGGTATTTGCACAATTTACACAGGTTGACCCAAAGTTAGAGATAGAGATCGTTTCTCTATTTCTGAGATATTGGGGATTGCGTCATAATTAGAACATACGCAACGCTTTTGTATTCGATGGTAGACATGGAGTGAAAGCATATCTACGAAAGTTGAAGGGAGTACTAATGTGGAAATTTTCTTTATTGGAGCAAGTGAAAATTCTTTCCTCAGTGGAGTGTTTGTCTTGCCTGTTGGCAATTCAACATGTTCCACTACCCATGTAGTGTAGTTAGTAGGTGACCATACCCCATTGTCACACCCATTATGAGTAGTGTTTTTTACACACATTTATTAATATAATTGTGTGTTTTCACCAAGAGAGAGAGAAAGAAAGAGATGTATAGAATAATAGAGATGTAGTGCTAGGAACAATTTACCACTACGGTTGTCCAATGGAGCGTGGGAGGTCATTGGTTCAACTCATACAATCCAGAGTGGTAACATAGTAAATTAATAGAACATTTTCATATATACAAAGTAATAGAGGTAAGCAAATGAACCTAGGCCTTCAAAATGGATTGGAAGATGAGTAACACAATGCTCTCGAGGTCCATGGAGTAAAAATGCATACAACACAAAGTTGGAAAAGCATATTTATACATAGTTCGAAATGCTCATGTTGGAGATTGTGCTCCTCGCGTGAGTATTTCAATTAGCACTCCTCAAATCTGTGCACTCCAGTCCAGTCCAGTCCAGTTCTCTTGACCAACAGCTACTACTGATTCACTTCAATTTTAAGAAGAGGATATGGCAGAGGATTATGCCCAATGCAAGCCCAGCGGGATAGCCTACTAGAACTGCCCAGGGAGATACAAACTCATGGAACCAAATCATAATCAATAATAATTGTTGCTTCGGCCACCATGTGCTTGTGCTTGTGATGCCCACATAACTACCCGCATCATCGATGCTTGTGTTGCAGGAGGAGTAAAGAGGGTAGCCACACAGGCCCTGGTTGTTCTCGAAGCTGGCGGAGGTGAACCTAGTATTAAAGTTATTTTGTTTGGGAATGGGTCCTTCAAGTTGGTTGTGGGCGAGGTTTAGAGTAGAGAGGTTGTCCAAAGACGTGAGATCTTGTGGGATGCCACCGTTGAGCTGGTTGTAGGACAGGTCCAACTTCTCCAAATGCATCAACCTGCCGAATGTACCCTCACCTATGGGGCCGCTGATTCGGTTGTGGGACAGGTTGGCTCCTGTCAAAACCTGCAGCTCCCCAAAGCTCTGCGGAATTTCGCCTTCCAGGTCGTTCATGGACACATCAAAGTAGATACGTGCAGTTAGAAAATAGTTCTTCAGGACAATGTTCTTCAGCGTGACAGGCACCTCCTCGTAGAGGGTGGTCTGGTTACTATTTGTTGTTTGATTGAGCTTGAAGTAGGAGAGGTGCGTGAGAGTCGCAGGGAAGTGGCCACTGAAACGATTGTTGGAGAGGTCTAGTGCCTGCAGACGGGGAAGATTCCAAACCCAACCAGGGATGTCTCCGCTAAGCTGGTTGTAGCTCACCGAGAGCACCCTTAGGTTGGATAAACCAATGATGTCAGGAGTAGCAGCATTGCCTAAGGATCCAGTGAGATATTTGTTCCTCTGCACTTCAAAGACGACCAGTGCCTTACTCTCTGTAAGACCAGCAGGTAGCTCCCCTTCCATAGCATTTTCATAGGCACTAAAACTCGAGAGATTAGGCATCTTCGACAGATCCAAGCTCTCTATCTTCCCAGTCAAATTGTTTTGAAAGAGACGTAAGACCTGAAGAGCCGTCAGATTATGTAAAGCGTCAACAAGGACAATCTCCAGCCGGCGCACCCATTTTCTTCGTCAAGAAAAAGGATGGCTCACTTCGTCTGGTGGTAGACTACCGTGGCTTGAATAAAGTTACAATCCGCAATAGGTATGCACTTCCCCTTATCTCAAGTCTTTTAGAACGGATCAATGGTGCCAGGTTCTTCACAAAGATCGACTTACGGGGGGGGGCCTATAACCTCGTACGGATCCGACCAGGAGATGAATGGAAGACCGCATTCGGCACTAGATATGGGCACTTCGAGTATACGGTCATGTCGTTCGGCCTCACTAATGGTCCAGCCGTCTTCCAGCACATGGCAAATGATATATTCCGAGATCTCTTGGATGTGTGTCTGATCATCTACTTGGATGATCTACTGGTTTATTCAAAGACCGAAGAAGAGCATGATTCTCATGTACTGTTAGTACTAAAACGACTTCGAGAACATGGTCTTTACGCAAAGCTAGAAAAATGTAGTTTTGGGTGCAACCAGATGGAATTTCTTGGCTACGTCATTTCCTCAGAAGGCATCTCCATGGACCCAGCTAAGGTCAAGACGGTGGTAGAATGGCAGGCTCCGCGCTCGGTGCGGGATGTGCAATGCTTTTTAGGGTTTGCCAATTTTTACCGGAAGTTTATACAAGACTACTCAAAGCTCGTTCTGCCTCTCACACAGCTTACCAAGAAGGGACAATCGTTCGTTTGGTCTGAAGAAGCAGATATGGCTTTCGAGAGTCTTAAAAAGGCATTTACATCGGCTCCAATTCTAGCTCATGTCGATCCGGAACTACCATTCATTATCGAAGCTGATGCATCGGATTTCGCATTGGGGAGCATTCTGTCACAACGGGGTCATGATGAGAAGCTACATCCTGTGGCTTTTCACTCACGCAAGTTTGACGCCGCCGAAATCAATTACGAAATTCATGATAAGGAGGTATTGGCAATAGTGGACTCGTTTATGCAATGGAGGCATTTTTTAGAGGGGTCCTCTCATCAAGTCACCGTATTCAGTGATCATAAAAACCTTGCCTACTTTCAAGATGCTCGAGTGTTAAATCGACGTCAAGCTCGGTGGACCCACTTCCTCACGCGTTTCGACTTCAAAATTACATATCGTCCGGGGAAGCACCAAGGGAAGGCAGATGCATTATCATGGCGTTCGTATCTAACACCGCGTCCCGGCGAGCCGGCTTTTGATAACCAAAAGCAAGTAATCTTGGGACCGGCACGACTACAAGCAACACAAGTTTTTGGCATGCCCATGGATTCCCACGTTATCAATATCATATGTGCGGACCTGAAGACAGATGCTTTCGCCCAAGCTATACTAGCACAGATTGATCCCTCTCGAGCGTCGTGTTCACAGTCACAACCATAAGGTACGGACTATCGGCAATTCAAATACCATGATGGATTACTTTTCTTTAAAGAACTTTTGTATGTTCCTAATGGTTCTTGCCGCCTTCGAGTAGTACAAAACTGTCATGACACATATAGAGCTGGGCATTTTGGTAGTACTAAAACATTAGATTTAGTACAATGATCATTCTGGTGGCCTCGTATGCGACAATTTGTCGAAGAGTTTGTTCGGACTTGTGACATGCTGCAGAGCGAAAATGCTGAGGCATCATCCCTATGGTTTATTAGAGGGTGAAAGCATGGGAATGGGAACAATTAGCTATGTCCTTGACATAGCTAATTAGCTATCTAAAAAGCTACATGTAATCTTTATATTTTGGCAAATTTAGGGATGATTAGAAATTGATCTAAGAAAAAGACTAGCTAAACAGTGGACCATAAATGGTAATATTTCTATCTCCATAATAAATGATACGTATCTTTAAGATCTTCCTACTAAAAATTAGCTATAAAAAAATCTATTTAGCTGTAGTCATTTTAGCAGCTAAATAGCTATAATAGTGTTTCCATTCGCATGCTTTCACCCTAGAACCATTACCAATTCCAAGCAAGCCATGGCAATCCATTGCTCTCGACTTCATCACAGATCTTCCAGTCTCTAAGGGATTCAATGCGATTCTAATAGTGGTAGATCGATATACGAAGATGGCTCATTTCTTGCCATGTACTAAGGAAATCTCAAGTGAAGACACCGCCGAAATTGTCATGCGTGAAGTATGTCGGCATCATGGACTCCCCGATAGTATCGTCAGCGATCGTGGACCCTAGTTCGTGTCAAAATTCTGGAAGCACCTTTTTAAATGCTCAAGGTCACTTATAACCTCTCCTCCGGCTACCACCCACAAACCGACGGCCAAGCCGAACGAACAAATCAAACGCTAGAGCAGTATTTGCGGTGCTTTCTCAGCTATCATCAGGATAACTGGGTAGATATTCTCCACTTCGCCGAATTTGCCTATAATAACTCTATCCACGCATCGACTAAAGTTTTGCCATTTTATGCTTATACGGGATGTCACCCTCGGTGGAGTGTACTTGAAACCCTAGAGGTGTCCATAAATCCTTGCGCGGAGGATCGTTTGGAGCAATTACGCAAGATACAAGAAGATTTATGTACTCATCTCCAGCAAGCTCAACAAACACACAAGGTCTACGCGGATCGTCATCGACTTCCATCTAGTTTTAACATTGGAGATCGGGTGTGGCTGCTACGACGACACATCAAGACTACTCGCCCATGTGAGAAGTTGGATTATCGGCGATTAGGTCCTTTCCGTATTATCAGGAAGATTAATGATGTCGCTCTACCTCCTCAACTTCGGATACATCCGGTGTTTCATAGTTCTCTCCTTGAACCCTATCACGAGAGCACCATCTCAAGGCGTATTATACAACCTCCACCCCCGATCGAGCTTGAAGATGGACCGGAGTACGAGGTTGCCGCCATCCTTGATTCAAAGATTGTTCGCAACAAGCTCTACTATCTAGTCGATTGGCTAGGCTATAGTCCCAGCGAACATACTTGGGAACCGATCGAGAATGTGACCAATGCTCGTGCGCTTCTTGAAGACTTCCATCGGCAATATCCACACAAATCGGGTCCTCTATCCAAAACGACTCATGACACTCGTCGTTTTAAAGGGGGGATAGTGTCATGATATGGCAAGACTCGAACCCATGACCTTAGGTTATATGGGTCGAGCTCTTGACCATTATATCATCTATTGTAATACGTAGGATATTATTTTTATTTACATTTTGTTATAGGAAATCAATGTATATTCCATATTTCTCTGGAACATTCTAGAAGCTTCAGGATTACTCCTGAGAACACTACAAAAGAGGGCACTAGGCATTATGTTGAACCAAATTGGTTCAACGCCAGTCTTTAGCCTCATAGCCCTTTTGTACTTACTCTTCTTATAATATATAATCTGTTATCATCATCTCTCGTCCTCACTATCTCTCTCTCTCTCTCTCTCTCTCCTCTGTTCCCCTAAACCCTAAACCCTAAACCCTAAACCTTTTCGACTCATTAGTGACCCTGTCCCTCATGTATGCATCAGTAGTATGGGCTCCAGGTCTACCATCTTTCATGTGGACGCAATTGGAGAGACCTTTAGTGGTGATGTTATCACGTCAACTCCGAAGCAAATCGACAGTACCACATGACATTATTAGAGCGGAGTTTAGCCTACCCCCGATGTTAGTAGAAGCACTCTTTCAAGTGGTAGCTTTTATTCATCGGATACATAGTCAACCACAAGATAGGATATCCCGTCGAGCCTTTGAGGCATCCCGATCCTTACATGTGTCTGGAGACACTAACTCTTGGTATAGCATTGTGGTGAGTTGGTTATTTGCAAATGGCATAGACATTAATAACCTACCTCCCCTTAAGTACAACCATGGGACTGATCAAACTTTAATCTCTCGTGAAGATCGTAATAAAGTGATACGCCAAGAAATATGGCAAATCTACACTCGATACAAATGGATCACCCCACGAGAGCCACTCCCATCTAAAATGGTGTACTATAAGGAACACTTCTTGCACTTCTCTAAGTTAGGGTTTATTACACGACCAAGATACCTAGATACTTTCTTATCAAATGCACTAAGGGTGGCCATTGGACAACTTAGGATATCATCTCACCAACTTGAGATTGAGAATGGTCGAGCTAATAGAGTCCCTAGAGAGGAAAGGCTATGTAGGTTATGCCACATAGAGATAGAGGATGAGTATCACTTCACATGCAAGTGCCCAACTTATGCCGAGATACGGGCGGAATACCAAGACATACTAGGACCCTCTCCCACCCTCTCCAAACTATTAGATACCCCGAGTGTAAAGAGACTAGGTAGGTATATCTTAGAGCTAAAACAACATAGGGAGGATAAATTACAAAGTGTTAATCATAACCCTTTTACTACTCATCAACATGTACCTAGTGTAATTTTTCAGGAACATGGGGAGACGATGAATGTGGATACACTTATGCCGCTCGGCCTCTCCCTTGAGGAAGCAGAAATACAAAGAGCAACCAAACGTCCTCGGATGTTGGGCTTCAACACAAGTCAACGTGGAGTAGAAAAGATTAAGAAGATAAGGGAACGTGAGCTACGTCGACTCGAAGCTATGGTTGGGGTACCTCTTACATGGGGACCACGGGCCACATCCACATGGCAACCCTTTGACCCCCCGCTTCTCTTCGAGAGACTTGGATGGAAATGAAATTAGGCCTAGTATAGAATCATTTCTCATTGTAGAACATGTTTTTTATATAGAATATGTTTGTTGTTTTCTTAGAACTATTTAGCTTAAACTCTATTTTATCTTATTTTTATTTTTACTTTCGATGAATGGGTAAATATCCCATTTTTGTTGTACACCATTTGTCTCATGGGCCAATTTTGGCCTTAGAAGACGTTAATATATCTTTCTTTCTTTCTTTCTTTCTCGGGAGTCTTACGCAGTCCCGTCCCCTTAGTTCTAATAGTACTTCCCTTCTCTAGTACTAATTCTCTCTCTGTTTAGTACTAATCCTATCTCTGTTTAGTATTATTCCTGACAACGATGTTATATTGGAAGCATACAAACTCTTGTTTGTGGACAATGTAATGCTTCCCAAGCAAGCAAGGAAAGTAAAATGTTTGCTTGTCTAGAATAAAAACGCCATGTGATCTTCTTGCCTTGTGCTTTCATCAAGTCTTTTTCCTTTATTGTCTGTCATTCATAGAGAAATTGCTATCCACAATGTAGATAACGGTAGCTTCATCATCATCTATTATGGCCAAGTCACATAAAGTCTCCCTTTTTGATGGTCATGGAATTTGAGGGACCAATAAAATATTGGATTCTTTTTACAAGTTTATGCTTTATGTGCAACAAGTCATCTTATGGCTATTTTTGAATCGCAACTATTTAGAGTACATTGATTGTTTCGTGACTTCCTCAATGCTTACATATTTAGGTTTAGTTTTTGACAATAGTTTCAACTAAGGAAGGGCGTGCGGTGACAGGGCCATTGTTAACCATTTCCTTTATTGGATTCCTTTGTCTCCCATCATTGAATTTTCTTATCTTTGTTTTGTGTATGAATCTCTTTTAATAGGGAATAACTTTTTTAGACACTACCAATTTCTCTTCTTTTTTCTCCCTAAGTATATTTACCTTACCATGTTGATTAAATGTCAAGAAAGGTTTTGAAGAAACATATGCGGCAATTATATAAGGAATATAACATAGAAGATGGAACAAGCTCAACATGCTCACATTTTACATTCAATCAATTTTATTTTCTATAACATCTTATGAGTTCAAACTCAATTATTTATGGGTTCATGAAAAGTTGACGAGCATTATCACCTAGCATTTTTATTGTCCTCTTGTTTTAATATATCCACTACTTTTTTCTCTTAATCTTTTTCTTCAATATTGTTTGCAATATATTTGTTCCCTCAATTTCTATCACATTTACATACATGGATTTGCATGTGCGTGTAAGCTATGTGAGCCTTCATCTTTCTTCCCTTTTTTTTGATAGATTGGAAGATCTAGAGTGGAAACTATCCTTTATTGCCTCGTAATCTTGCATATATCCCAAGTATTTTAATCTTCTTATTGTATTTAGAATATATTTAATTTGTGGATTTCATGGATTGTATATATGTGTTTCCCCTTCTTATAAATCAAATCATAGATTATGTTAGTCCAACATACTCTACATCAAGGTCCCTTGATTGCCCATCTCATCTTTGTTTTTATTCTTGGTTTGTGAATTCTCTCAGTTTCAAGAGTATGTCCTGCCCCAAAAAACATAGATCACACCAACCTTCTATTAAGAGTGTGTTTTGCAAGAGAACACATCTTAATGATACTCCAAATAATGAGGAAGAGGTTGTCACAAATGTAAATGTGTCAACATCTTCTTCTAATAAAACAAAAAGAAAGTGGAGAAACCAATGGACTTTGCTCCACCCATGGGCATATTTGACAAAGTCCTTATTAGGTGAAAAAATTAAATGCATGTGGTGTAAAGATGCAAGAAGGAATAATGTTTTTACGGATGGTAGATCTCTTAGCATGCAATTGTCTTCATTGAATGAGCATGCTAAGTCATCCGATCATGTAATAGGAAGTGCCATGCATCATGTAAAGATACAAAAGGAAAATGCAAATGTGAAAGGCCCAATGGATATCAAAATTTCAGAAATCATGCATTTAGAATATGAGAGGATAATCTTATGCATGAAGTTGGTTCATTTTTATGCTTGCAATGATATTCCATTAGAGAAATATGTAAAACAATGTCAGTTACAAAGAGAACTTGGTACTCCAAATGCCCCTGCCTCAAATGAATATGGTGTTTATGCTAATGCTAAATCTGCCAGAGAATTCTTAATGGCTATTAAGAACCTCACAAGAAAATTCTTGTATGATGAAATTCGTGGAAGTCCATTTTTCTCAATCTTGATTGATGAAAGCACAGATCGGACATTGGAAAAACACCTCATTATCTATGTCTTGTACTTAAGTGAAGGTGGCAAAGGGGAGCCATAGTGTAAATTTGTGCGTCTTCTTCCGGTGGAAAATGTGAAAGCTAAAGGTATCTATAATACTATCAATGAATTCAGTTTGGAGAGAAATTTAGATTTTAAAAAACTAGTGGCTTTTGCAAGTGATGGGGCATCATCTATGGTAGGGGAAGAACAATGGAGCAATTTCTAAGTTTCAATCCATGATGCCTAATATTTTGGGAGTGCATTGCATTGCACATCGTGAAGCACTTGCCATAAAAGATGCATATATAATGTCTCATGCACATGTGTTTAGCTTCCTTGATGCATTTGCAAATAAAGTATAGTCTTGGTTGGGAAAGTCAACTAATAGACACAAGGAGCTAAAAGAAATAATGAAACAACATGGTGAGGGTGATTTGAAGGTGCTTAAAATTCTCAAGGCCAAGTAATGGTGAGGGTGATTTGAGGGTTATCTCGAGGCCAAGTAATGGAGAGACTAGTTACACTTATGCTTGCAATTTTAGAACAATGGGAAAAACATGAAAAAAAATGGTACGAGTATGCTACTATATTCCAAGTGCAATTTATGTTACACCTATTGGCAGATATTCTTGTGGAATTAAATAAATTAAATGAGCAGTTCCAAAGGGAATTAATGGATGTAACTATGCTTGGTGTTCACTTGGATATCATCCACGAGAAACTTCGAAGATGATATTTATCTTGTGAAACATTTGGCACCAGGTCTATGTTTCTTCCAAACTTTCTATCTAATGTGAAAGATGGCATACTCACATATATTGGATGTGATAATGTTAGTCGTTCACATCCATTGAAGTTTATACCAATTCCAAACCCAAAGGAGTAACAAAACGATCAAGAAGACTAGTAAGTAGTCTTGATAGTGAGAATGAAGATAGTAGTGATTTCAACTTGAATATTTTTCATGGTAATGTGGAAAATGGTAGTTTGGATGAATGCATTAGCATTGGAAAGGACTTTGTCCAACATGTTATTGATGCCTTAAACAATTGTTTCCCCGATGTTACATTTTTCAATGTTGTAAAGTTGTTTAATCCATGTTCATATCCCATTGAGGAAAATGAAAGAGAGAAAAAGACAAAGGAATGGTTACAAAAACTTATTGGGAAGTTTAATATTGATAGGCAAATTGTTGACATGAAAAGATGCTTCAATGAGCGAGAAGATTTTGTTTGTATGCTTGTTAGAATTGCTAAAGGAAGAGGAATGCATGATGCATGGAATATTTGTTGCAAAGCACAATCTTGGTGGCAATTATTTCCAGGTATTATGCAATTGTGGCAACTATGTCTGACTATTCCTATTAGTACAGCAGCATGTGAATGAGGCTTTTCACGTCAAAATACCATAAAAAATGATATTAGAAATGGTTTATCTTTGGAAACTTTAGATGCTTTGATGTTTATATCCTTCAATTCTCAAGAGACATCAAACATTTGTTGGAGGGATATATATAACCTTTGGTTTGAAGATAAAGAGAGAAAGATAGTATCATTGAAGTAGACACATATTGCACAATGCTTAATATGAGGAGTCACGGTATGATAAACATTTTTTGTGTTTTTTGGGCTTTAAGAAATATATGATGATTTAAGTATTCAATTTGTATGTTTTCATTATCTTTGTGAGGTAGTTATATTTATTTGTGTATCGTTGTATACTTTCTTTAGTAATAAAATGTATAATAATGAAGCATCATATAGAGCTTTTCATTATTAAAACTTACATGTCAAATGACATGTTAGTTTTTGCACTCTTGTGTCATATGACATACATCTTTAAAACATGCCCGTCAAAAAACTTAAAGACTAACCCGTCAAATTCAGGCCCTGAATACAGTCATACACACATATATATAGAGTAATGATATATTGTACAATAAATTGTACATTAGTGACTTTCTTCGCTAGTAAGTGGTATTAGAACCTGTTATAATAGCTTGTAGGCCCCACTCACTTTTTGACTCCTTCAGTTTTGCTTTGTACAAAAACATATCATAGATGGTCTGCAATAAGAGAAACATGATGGGACGTGTTGTGGCAAAGGTATATATGGGTGGAGTAGATATATGTGATGTGAATAACAAACAAATGGTGTAGAGGATTCATGGATATATATAGAAGAGAGAGAAACGATAGGGATATATATATATATTATAGACAGAGTCATGGATTGTATATGTAGGCACATTATATGTAGGAGGCATCACGTGGCATATCTATACATACATCCATGATCACTTCCTCGACATGCTACATGTAGTCAATTCTTACAAGAAGAATCATGGGTTATGTATACCCCAGCCAAGAGGACGCATAAAGAGAATTGTGGGTAGCTAGGCAAACGAGGAGTTATGTAATGAAATTACGCGAACCTTAACCTTAGTTGTGTATTTGCCAAATGTGATGATTGTTATTATGATTCCAAGTTGGCAGCCTATTAAGTAATATGTATTTTTTGAGCACCTGCCAAGATGCACATGTTTACATTCTAAACTATGATAACAACCATGCCTCATGAATAAAAAATGACCATATTTGAAAATATGAAAATATGAAAATCTTGGAGGCCCCATTGGTATATTGGATTATCCCAATGATACAATGAAGTGAAATAGAGGAGTGTTAATCAACATTAAGAAAACCGTCTCCTCCCAAAAAAGAATTTCATAGATGAATGACCACAGAGCTTCATTCATTGCAAAGACATGATTTCCAAAGGCCAAGTAAATGTATTTTATTTGCAGTATTTTAATTACTGGCTACTATTTTGCTAATTATAGCATTAAGTATTTATAGAGATGTCCATTGTTTGGGAGGAACGCATTTGATTCCTGCCAATTCTACACATCAATTATGCACTAGCCTCCCAAACATTAATCCAATTCTGTTAAGTTAGTGGTTGAAAACAATTATGAAGTATTATTTTATTCTCACTCCTAGGCCAAAACAATACTTCTTTGTTGTTGATTAATTATGTCATTCTTAAAAATTCTTGACCAGGATATTCTATATAAATTCAGAATTATTTCTTGAAGTATACTGAATAAGACTCCTCTTTAAAGCAGAGAAACTAATTCACTTAAATTTTTTCTAGCAAAGGAGATGGCAAAAGGATATGCCAAGTGCAAGACCACTAGGATTAATTGCATTTATTTGTGGGGTAATGAATTTTTGCATGTAAGTTGGTTCCATCATCCATGGTTAACAAATTTTAGTGTCCAAATATGATCTCTAGGGTCATATGCCATGTTTTATCCTTTTTCTAATTAAAGTTTTTCAATATGATAAGTGCAAGATTATAGTTGGGCAGCATTTGCAGTCGCATTTGTTAATAATGCTTCTATGTCCAACAAGATCAATTAGCATCAATTAGCACATTCGGTTATCGTATAACACAACAAACGTCTTGGTGGGGTTGAACTCCTTTGTTGCACCTGATACCATGTAGAATTATGTGTGTGTGTGTGTGTGTGTGTGTGTGTGTGTGTGTGTGTGTGTGTGTGTGTGTGAGAGAGAGAGAGAGAGAGAGAGAGAGATGTATGGAGAACTAGAGTTGTAGTGCGAGTAGTGTAACAACTTACCACTAAAGTAAGCTAATTAAGAGAGAGAAAGAGTATGACCTGTAGCTTGGTAAGGTTGTCCAATGGAGACCCGGATCATGGGTTCAACCCCTACATTCCAGAGTGGTAATGTAGGTAAATTAAGAGGAAATATATGGAGTAATTGAGAGGTAAGGAAATGGACCTAGGCCTTCAAAATGGATACGTACGAAGATCAGCAATGTAATGCTTTCATGGTCCATGGAGTAAAATGCATACAATACAAAGTTGGAAAGCCATATTTATAGAAAGTTCGAAAGGCATATTTATACATAGTTCTAAATTCTCATGTTGGAGATTGTGCTCCTCGTGTGAGTATTTCAAATTAGCTTTTATGATGACACTCCTCTGATGTGTAGTCCAATCCAGTTCTCTTCACCAACAACTACTACTTATTCACTTCAATTTTGAGGAGAGGGGATGGTAGAGGAATATCCAAGTGCAAGACCAACGGGATAGCCCACCAGAAGTGCCCAGGGAGATACAAACTCATGGAACCAAATCACAATCAATAATAGTAGCTGCTCCAGCTCTCCTGCGCTTGTGCTTGTGTTGCAGGAGGAGGAAAGAGGGTAGCCACAGAGGCACATAAAGAGATCAAAACCAACCTACTTAGCTTCTTACTTCTTGCTCAATTTATAGTCGATACAAAGGTGCCCATTTGGGTTTGCTTAGCTACATGCATGTAAAAAGACGTGTGCTAAAAAGGGTGGGTTGGCTTAGCTACATGCATGCTAAAAAGGGTGTGCTAAAAGGGTGGCACAAAGGAACACATGCACACCACATTTTCCCCCTAAGAGAAACAAGGAGGTTCACGACCTGGGGAAAGGATGGGGGCCAAAAGATGGGCCTGGTGTGGCATAGGGCTTGATGCAGGCAACATGGGCGGAGGTGAATCAACCATTGGAATCGCATCGGAGCAAGTACGTAGTGGATCTGATGGCATGAACTATGGTGAGCGGGCTGATCCATCGGTGCATGAGGGATTCGCTAAGACTGTGTTTCCGGACTGGGAAGTAAACAAGGACTTACGGTTTTATTAGCATAAGTTGGGTAATTCGACCCACATCGTAATGCTACGTTTGGCATTGTTGTGTGACTTGTAGGTTTCAAGAGATGGCTTGTCGAAGGAGGGGGAGCATCTGTTGGAGATTGAGCCCGCACCTGGCATTATCCATGTTGGTAGGTTTGGAATGGATGTCAATGGATGATTCTGGTGGGAGGCGAGGGTCACGTTCATAGACTGCTCAAAAAGGGTTGATTCATGCAGGAATTTCCTACTTGAGGGTCTTGTTGAGGCGTTCAATGAGGCCATTTGTCTAGGGATGGTATGGGGACGTAAACACTTGGTTGCCACCTAGTTGAGATGCAATGGCATTGAGGACATCCTCGTGGAACTAGCGGCCTTGATTAGATATTAGTTGGACAGGGCTAGTGATGGAAAACGAGCAAACAATTGGTGGATGGAGATCAATTGCTCCTGTGGACTGAGGGCCACATGAACTTGGCTGAGGTGGGGGGCAGGGGGGCTATCGTGTAGGAAGGGGATCAGGGGAGCTCATGGGACAAGAACTTGGTGGGCAACGAAATTAGTTATAGTGTGACGCTTGAGGAACCAATCACAACCTAAGGTGAGGAGGAAGAGTTGGTGGGGCAAGACATAAAAGTGGTGTGAGAAAGTGAGACTGCCTAAGGTGACGGTGCAACAAGCTTGCGTGCGAGCTTGGATGTGGGGGACATGTTCTTCCATCAACACCCCAGAGATCAATTTCAAAAGTTGATTTGACGCATAGCATTGGACAGGACTGGCAAGAGCTTCTCTATTTGGTGTGGGTGGAGTGATTGATGGTGGTAAGAACGGTGCATACATGCGAAGCTGCTTGGATGTGGGGGGCATGTTCTTCCATCAACACCCCAGAGATCAGTTTCAAAAGTTGATTTGACGCATTGCGTTGGAGAGGACTGGCAAGAGCTTCTCTATTTGGAGGTGGGGTGGTTGCTCATGAGGTTGTGGGAACTTAGACTTCATAGGGGTGTCGGCTTCGAAGGCGACGAGGAGTTGGGACGCGATGAACAAGGTGTTAGCCATCTAAAATTTTACCTCGCTTCTCCACCAATATGTGAAATGCACGTAAAGAGATCAAAACCAGCCTACTTAGCTTCTCTACTTCTTGCTCAATTTATAGTCAATACAAAGATACCCATTTGGGTTCGCTTAGCTACATCCATGCTAAAACAGGTGTGCTAAAAGGGTGGCACAAAGGAACACATGCACACCACAATATATACAAGGACCTAGGTTTGAGTTCAAGTCGATGTTCATGACAGTGAGTGTAGCTTGGTAAGGTTATCCAATGGAGACCGAGAGGTCATAGAATCCCTACGTTCCAGAGTGGTAATGTAATAAATTAAGAGGATATATACGGAGTAATAGAGAGGTAAGCAAATGGACCTAAGCCTTCAAAATGAATTGGAAGATGAGCAACCCAATGCAATGCTTTCATGGAGTAAAAATGCATACAGTAGAATGTTCAAAATGCTCATGTTGGAGATTGTTCTCCTCGTGTGAGTATTTCAATTAGCTTTTATGATGGATGGCACTCCCAAAAATTGTGCAGTCCAGTCCAGTTCTTTTGACCAACAATAACTACTGATTCACTTCAATTTTGAGGAGAGGAGATGGCAGAGGAATATGCCTAGTGCAAGCCCAGCAGGATAGACTGACGACGGAGATACAAACTCATGGAATCAATTCACAATTGTGAAAGAATAGTGTGCGGAAGCAATAGAAAACCGAAAACACAGAAACGCAGGTTTAATGGAGAGCTTGAATATACACAGTACGCGGGAGAGAGAGAGAGAGAGAGAGAGAGAGAGAGAGAGAGAGAGAAAGAGCAGAACATAAGACTCTATTCAAAATAACTCTAAAACTCTGTAATACTTTGTACATTGTATGTGTTCAGTGAAAACTTTTATACAAGTCCATACGGACTAACAGAAGTACGGTGTACTTCAATGCTCACACAAGCATCTGACACTAACTACAAGACATTAACTACTTAGTAGTCTAGCTACTACTTGGCTTCCGGTTACTGCTTGATCCGGCTAACCGGCTCCCCAACTCACCGGCTCACCGATCCGGCTCATCCTTCTGGATGTCGATCCGGCTCAGGCTTATTCAGTCGATCCGGATCCCGTTGAGCTTGCCGCTCAACACTCCCCCTCAAGCTCAACTTGAGGTCGGATCGTAGTGTCAGTCTCCATGGCAGCCGGTCCTTCCACCCGGCTCCTTCTGGCGTCACTCCGCCTCGCTCGCGCTCCTCGTCCGGTCCGGTCCCATTTGCCATGACCCTTCTGTTTTTGCGCACCTTGACCTCCTCGGTCGGCTTGTCTACTCAACAGGCCCAATTCAGCTCCCTTGCTGCTGTGACTTCGGCGCTTGTCGATTCGCCGATTCCTTCGTGTTGGCGTCGACTTTTGCTGCCTTCTCGTCCTTTTGGCCTTGAATTGATTCGGTTCTTCCGAATCCATCTGTTGAACCGAATCGATTGTCTCCAATTCGTTCCAGCTCTTGTCTGAATCAGTCGCTCCCGATTCATCTTCCAATTCTAGGCCCTTCACCACATCGGACCATGTCTGGGTCTTGGCCTTCTTCTTCTTGTCTCTCCCTTTGTCAGTTCTTCCCTCACCGGCGCAATCGGCAGTTTCTTTGCCTTTGCCCGTTCTCCCCCTCAAGTGTGGCACGTCGAGATGCTGAACACCAAGCATTTCAGGGAAGTGCTGCAACTTGTCCGATTCGAGCGATTTGGTGAAGATGTCGGCAACTTGCCAATCCGTATGAACATACCAAAGTTCGACTTCACCGCTCAGGACACGCTCAGGCACGAAGTGGTAGTGCACTTCTATGTGCTTTGTGCGAGCATGGACTACGGGGTTCTTGGCGAGCTGCATGCTGCTTATGTTGTCACAGTAGATCAGGATCGAGGTCGGCACCTCAATCCGCAGGTCTTGTAGCAGTTGCCGAAGCCAAATGGCTTCACAGGTGGCAACGGTAGCGCCCCGATATTCAGCCTCAGTGCTCGAAAGGGCCACTGTTGGCTGCTTTTTGCTGCTCCATGCAACAACCGCGATACCAAGGGAAAACATATAGCCGGAGGTGGATCGTCGATCCGATGCATCGCCGGCCCAGTCGACATCGGTGTAGCTGACTACCTCTTCGGTTATACCATGCCGGTATAACAGTCCCCGGTCCTTTGTGCCACTCACATATCGCAAAATTCGATGCGTGCATAGAAGGTGCTCCACGGTCGGCTTCTCCATATATTGGTTGATCACGCCAACAGGATAACTGATGTCGGGTCGAGTGATTGTTAAATATATAAGGCTTCCGACGATTTGTCGGAACCACTTCTAATCGCAAGCCGGTCCGGAGTTGGGACAGAGCTTCTGGTTCCGGTCCAGGGGTGTGGAGATCGGTTGGCATTCCGTCATGCCGAACTTGTATAGCATATTGAACACATAGTGTCTTTGTGAGAGCAATATGCCATCGGGGGTCGGATCACCTCGATCCCAAGGAAATAGTGAAGGTCCCCCAGGTCCTTCATCTCAAATGCGTCTCATAGCTGGGACTTGACTCAGCTGATTTCATTGATTCCGGGTCCGGTAATGACTAGATCATCAACGTAAAACAAGATGCAAACTGGACCGTCCGGACCTTGCTAGATGAACAACGAAGAGTCGGACTTGGAGGCCGCAAACCCCATCTTACGCAACTGGTGCGTGATCTTCACATTCCAAGCTCGAGGGGCTTGCTTCAGGCCATAAAGTGACTTCTTCAACCGGCATACCGCCAACTTGTTCATCTCCGTCTGGAAACCGGGAGGTTGGGTCATAAAGACCTCTTCTTCAAGATCGCCTTGAAGAAATGCATTCTTCACATCCATCTGGTCAAAATGCCACTCCCTTGCCGCAGCAACCGCCAACACTACACGAACCGTCGTCATCTTCGCTACTGGAGCAAAGGTCTCATCGTAGTCGATTCTGTGGGTCTGCGCGTATCCCTTCGCCACTAACCGGGCCTTGTACTGGTTAACCGAACCGTCGGCATTGTACTTTACCTTGTACACCCACTTACATCCGATCGGTATACAGTGTCGAGGAGGGTCAACTAGGTCCCATGTGTCGTTGGCATCAAGTGCCCGCATTTCTACTTCCATAGCGACACGCCAATTTGCGTCCTTTGCCACTTCTACGTAGCTCTCCGGCTCACGCACTTCTGCTACCTTGGTCATGTACGCATAGTGATGCGCCATGTACTCATTGTACTCGTATCGCTTTACGGGGTTCTTCTGATGGGAAGAACGACGTAACTTATCGTTACCCGATTTGAGGCCCTTCTTGGCCGGTGCGGTCTTTGTTGCCGAAGATCCGCCTTCATCCGGAGTCAAATTCGCCCTGATCCGACTCAACGTTGCCGGTTTCGTATTCCGGCATCTTCTTCTTCCCCTTCTCTTTGTGCATGAACCGTCTCCTTGGTTCCTTGTGCGGGGAAAGCACGACAGAGTCTCCATTACTCGCCCGTTCGTCATCTGACTGGTCATCCTGACTTAGCCGCTCATTTGGTCCACTTAACCGAAATGAGATCCGACTCTCTTTTAGAGTGCTGAGGTCTTCATCTTCTAGCTGGACCGGTTCAGGCTCACTAGCCTCATCCTCCGATATTGGGTCGGGGTTGGAAGTTGGAGCCGGTAAGGCATACCATCATGCCGTCTCATCAAACTCAATATCCCGGCTAACTCGGACCTGCTTCGTCCGGGGGTTATAACACTAATACCCCTTTTGCTCATGCGAGTAACCGACTAGGATGCATTTCTCCGACTTTGCATCCAACTTCCTCCACTTCTCATCCGGCACATGCACATATGCAATGCTACCGAATATCCGAAGGTGTCTCAAATTCGGCTTGGCACGCCCGAAATATAGCTCATGCGAGGACACCTTGTCACCGATCCGGTTTTGGATGTAGACGGTCGTCTGGACCGCCTCCGCCCAGTAGAAATGGGGCATGCTCTTCTCCTCCAGCATTGCCCTTGCCGCGTCGACAATCAACCGGTTCTTCCTTTCGGCCACACCGTTTTGCTCCGATGTGTATCTGCAGCTAAACTCTCTCCGAATTCCTTTTTGCTGCAAATAACTGTTGAATTGGCCAGAAAAATATTCTTTTCCACCATCCGACCGCAAGCACTTGATCTTCCTCTCCATTTCCCGTTCAACCAGGATTTGCAAGTTCCGAAAACACTCGAAGACTTCACTCTTCTGCTCAATGAGGTAGAGCCATGTGTGTCGGCTATAGTCGTCGATGAAGGAGAGGAAATACCAACTCCCGCCAAGACTAATGTTCTGTGTTGGTTCCCATACATCCGAATGAATAAGGTCGAGCTTGTTACGGCTACAGTTTCGTTCGATGGGGAATGGAAGCCGGTGTTGCTTCCCAAGTTGGCAGGCTTCACATATTTGGGCCTTCCGGCCACTGAACTTTGGCAAACCAAAAACAACTTGTTTCGTTTGCAGGTCTTGAAGCCTCCGGTAATTGACGTGGCCGATCCTCTTGTGCTAGAGATCAATATCCCATTCAATCTTCTGTCCTTTGGCGAACAAAGCATTACCAATGTCATTGGTGTCGAGGATGAACATCCTCCCTTCTCTGCGCCCTTGCGCAATAATCTGGCCCTCTTCCTCGATGAAGCACCGAAGGTGCGTAAACCGCACCTGCATCCCCTGGTCAACGATTTGACCATGGTTGTTTACGTACCCATATTTAACGTTTAAATACGTATAGTACCTCATCATTTGCATAGTACGTATTATACCTCAATGTTGTTCAGTCAAATATCATGTACATTTGTCCAATAAGGTATTTAATGTATTTATAAAAAAACAGGTATAATACGTATTTATAAAGAAAATGTAAGTAAAACCCTAACAAAAAGCAAAAGAAAGAAAAGATTTTAGTGAAAAAGAAGCCAAAGGAAGGAAGAAAGAAGAATAGAAGAGACGACGATGAAGAAGATGAAGAAGAAGAAGAAGAAGCAAATGAAGAAAAGAGAACCTATCATGATTGTGATAATCGTAGACGATTCCTCAATCTAGGAAGGCATAATTGTAAATAATTACAATTTGAAGTAGAACATCGTGATACACACTTACACTGATTTATAGAATAAGGGAATGTCGACATCCATATTACTACAAGTATTTTAGGATGTGAAATGTTCAAATGTCTTATATGCATTTTAGGATGTAGAACTATATTGTACATCACAAAATTGTGTAAAGATAGATGTTTTTTACAATATTATAGATATCTTTTAGAAATGTAAATAATTTTCATATTCTAGAAGTATTCAACGTATTATACGTAATTTATAAGTATTTAACATATTAAGAAAACGTATTTTTAAATTGGGAGGTACTATACATATATTAATATGTTAAATACGTATGATATCCGTACCGTACCTAACGTACCTAACAACCTTGGATCTGACCGACTGACACTAGGTTCTTCGTGACAGTCGAAACGTGTAATACGTTCCTCAGCTTTCCCCTCTATCCGATGTGGTTCAAAGGGACTTCTCCGACATGCACAGTTGGGTGCGGAGTGTCACCTCCGGTTTCGACGACCCCCGATTGTTTCGGTTTCTCCAAGAAGGAGAACCACTCTTTGTGGCGCGTCATGTGATTCGACGCACCGGAATCAACGTACCACACTTCCTCCGATTTGAAAGTGTTCTTCTTCATCGAGTTAGCCTCGTGTTTCACCACCAAGGTTGGCCCTTTACCGGCTTTTCCGGTTTTGGATCCTCCCAATCCTTCTGCGTAGTGCGAGTATTGTCGGTTCTCTCTGCCGGCCTTGCCAGATCCGGATCTGTTCAAATCGACGCGCTTCTTCCAGCACTCACTTTCTCTGTCGCCCTTTTTACCACAATACTAGCATTCCGTGTCGGCCTTTGCTTGCCGGCCTCCGGCGCCGCCTTAACTCCCCCTGCTTGTGGAGGGTCCGAAACTGCTATCGGCACGTTCTTTGTGGCTTCGGACCTACTCTTGCCGGCCGCTACCATTGCGAGCTGACCCACCTCATCCACCACGCCCACGGGGCCGATCTACCTTTGTGTACAGCATCTGGTTGTCGGTCGGTGCACTTGTTGACGCACCGGCGTGGTTCTCCTCTACAAGGAGCATCGACTGTAAGTCGAAAAATGATGGCATATTCTCCCTTGTACACACAACAGTTCGGAACGCTCCAAACTTTGACGCCAAACCTCTAAGACAAATTTGCATCATATCGGCTTCTTCGATATTCACATTGATGGAGGCCAGAGAGTCGCAAATGTCCTTGATTTTGGAGGTGTAGTCTGCCACCGACAAGTCGCGTTGTCTTAGGTTGCTCAACTCCTGTCAGAGTTAAGGCTTCCTGGCTATAGTGCTTGCGGCGAAAATCTTCTTCAGATTTCTCCAAGCATCTTTCGGCGTCTTTGCATCCCGAATGTAGCTTATGAGTTGTTTGCCCACACAAGCCGCGAAGCAATACAGTACTCTGTTCGCCGACTGTTCCCCCACCGGGAAATCTTTGTGTGTCGATTCGAGTGCTATGTCATTTGCTCCGTCGACATAGCTCCAGTAATCGTGCCCGAGCATGTACTGGTGCATCTTGTAGGACCAAGATGCATAGTTGTTTCTATCGAGCTTCTCCGTTGGGAGCGAGCTAGCCATTCCTCTGTCCATTACTTCTCTTTCTATTCTTAGGGTTTGTCTTCAGATGTTGATGTCGGCTGTAGAGGTTCTCAACCCTCACACTCTGATACCATGTGAAAGAATAGTGTGCGGAAGCAATAGAAAACCGAAAACAAAGAAACATAGGTTTAATGGGGAGCTTGAATATACACAGTACGCGGGAGAGACAGAGAGAGAGAGAGAGAGAGAGAGAAAGAGCAGAACATAAGACTCTATTCAAAATAACTCTAAAACTCTGTAATACTCTGTACATCGTATGTGTTTAGTGAACACTTTTATACAAGTCCATATGGACTGACAGAAGTACGGTGTACTTCAATGCTCACACGAGCATCTGACACTAACTACAATACCTTAACTACCTAGTAGTCTAGCTGCTACTTGGCTTTTGGTTACTGCTTGATCCGGATAACCGGCTCCCCAGCTCACCGGCTCACCGACTTGGCTTAGGCTTATTTAGCCGATCCGGATCGGTTTGAGCTTGCCACTCAACAACAATCAATAATCGTTGCTACTTGACCAACAATAACTATTGATTCACTTCGATTTTAAGAGGAGATGGCAGAGGAATATGCCAAGTGCAAGCCCAATAGGATAGCCCAACAGAACTGCCGACAGAGATACAAACTCATGAAACCAAATCACAATCAATAATCGTTGCTGCATTGGCTCGCCTGTGCTTGTGTTTGTGCTTGTGTTGCAGGAGGAGGAAAGAGGGTAGCCACACAAACCTGGGTTATCCTCGTAGCTCACATTCGAGAACTTGGTGTTGAAGTGGTTCTGGGTGGGAATGGGTCCTTCTAGTTGGTTGTGGGCGAGGTTTAGAGTAGAGAGGCTGTCCAGAGACGTGAGATCTTGTGGGATGTCGCCGCTGAGCTGGTTGTAGGACAGGTCCAACTCCTCCAACTGCATCAATCTCCCGAATGTAGCCACAGGTATTGTGCCGTTGATGCGGTTGTGGGACAGGTTTGCTCCTGTCAGACCTTGCAGCTCCCCGAAGCTCTCTGAAATTTCTCCTTCCAAATCGTTCATGGACACATCAAAGTAGATCCGTGCACTCAGCACATAGTTGAGAATGTAGACAGTGTTCTTAATTGTTACTGGCACATCCTCATAGAGGATTGTCTGGTTCCTGTCTGAGGTTTGTTTGCGCTTGAAGTAGGAGAGGTGCGTGAGAGTCACAGGGAAGTGGCCGCTGAAGTGATTGTTGGAGAGGTCCAGTGCCTGTAGACTGGGAAGCTTCCAAACCCAACCCGGTATGTCTCCGCTTAGTTGGTTGTAGCTCACCGAAAGAACCCTGAGGTTTGATAAACCAGTGATGTCAGGAGTAGCAGTATTGCCTAAGGATCCGGTGAGATATTTGTTGCTCTGCACATCAAAGATGACCAGTGCCTTACTCTCTGTTAGGCCAGCAGGCAAGCCCCCTTCTAAAGCATTTCCATAGACACTAAACCTTTGGATATTCGGCATCTTGGACAGATCCAAGCTCTCTATCTTTCCAGTCAAATTGTTTTGAAAGAGACGTAAGACCTGAAGAGCCGTCAGATTATGTAAAGTGTCAACAGGGACAATCCCTTCTAGGCTGTTCGCAAATAGCGAGAGTTCCTGGAGGTTTACGAGCATTCCCAGCTCACTAGGGATTGAACCCCTGAGAGTGTTGAACCCTAACCGAAGTTGGATGAGTTGTGAGCAGCTACCAAGTGCAGCTGGTATCTTCCCTGTGAGGTTGTTGTTGTCCAAATCCAAGGTCCGTAGCTGGGTGAGGTTCCCGAGACTAGAAGGGATGGGGCCTTGCAGGTTGTTGGTGTCGAGATCCAAGGTCCATAGTTGGGTGAGGTTCCCGAGGCTAGAAGGGATGGGGCCTTGCAGCTTGTTTTTCTCGAGAACTAAGATCTGTAGCTGGGTGAGGTTTCCAAGGCTAGAAGGGATGGGGCCTTCCAGGTTGTTGTTGTCGAGAACCAACGTTTGTAGCTGGGTGAGGTTCCCGAGGCTAGAAGGGATGGGGCCTGAGAAGTTGTTGAAGTCAAGACGCAAGATCTGTAGCTGGGTGAGGTTCCCGAGGCTAGAAGGGATGGGGCCTTCCAGGTTATTGCTCGTGAGGTACAAGGTTTGTAGCTGAGTGAGGTTCCCGAGGCTAGAAGGCATGGGGCCTGAGAAGTTGTTGTAGGAGAGATCCAAGGTTTGTAGTTGGATGAGGTTCCCGAGGCTATAAGGCATTGGGCCTTCCAAGTTGTTGCCCTCGAGGTACAAGGTCTTTAGCTGGGTAAGGTTCCCAAAACTAGAAGAGATGGGGCCTTCCAGGCTGTTGCTATCTAGAACCAACGTCTCTAGTTGGCTGAGGTTTCCTAGGCTAGAAGGGATGGGGCCTTCCAGGTTGTTGCTCCGGAGGTACAAGGTTCGTAGTTGGTTGAGGTTCCCGAGGCTAGAAGGGATGGGGCCTGAGAAGTTGTTGTAGGAGAGATCCAAGGTCTGTAGCTGGATGAGGTTCCCGAGGCTATAAGGAATGGGGCCTTCCAGGCTTGTGTGAGAGAGATCCAAGGTCTCTAGCTGGGTCAGGGTCCCGAGGCTAGAAGGAATGGAGCCTTCCAGGTTGTTGAACTCGACATCCAAGATCTGTAGCTGGGTGAGGTTCCCGAGGCTAGAAGGCATGGGGCCTTCCAGGTTGTTGCTGTCGAGACGCAAGGTCCGTAGCTGGGTAAGGTTCCCGAGGCTAGAAGGAATGGCGCCTGAGAAGTTGTTGTAGGAGAGGTCGAGAAGAGAAAGGGAAGGGAGGAGAGCCAGAGAAGGGGAGATGGAACCAGAGAGGCTGCAGGAGGAGAGGTTGAGGGAGGTGATGTGGAAACGGTCATCACAGAGTAGGCCGTACCAGCCGGCAGTGCCGTTGGAGGGGCAATAGGAGGGCGGTGCCGTGGTATGGACAAGATTACTAGTAGAGTTGGAGGAGGTGGACGTGGAGGTGGAGACGGTGGTGGTGGTGGTGGTCCAGGAGGAGAGGCAAGAAGAGGGGTCATGGGTGATGGCATCCTGGATTGCTATGAGAGCTTGTGCTTGGGCTTCCATTACCGCCATGTCGTCATTATCATCGGAGGGGGAGGAAGTAGGAGAGGGAGTGAGCGCCACGGCCTCGCGGGGCATTGACGAATTTATGATGACAAAAAGGATTGAGAGGAGAGAGAGAGTGAATGGGAGGTTTAGCATCTCCTCAAAGGAATATGAAGGAGGAGTGTTAGATAAGATGGAGGAGGGAGACTGAGTGAAAGAGGTGGAAACCTTGGAGTAGAAGAAACCAACAGCACAAACGGAATGAATATGTTTGAGGATGGGAAAGGGAGTTATAAAGAGCCAATTGTCAATAAATTCACTACAACAAACAACTGACATAGCGACATGCCTTGTTTTACTAAAAAGCATTGGTAAACGACACAAAGAACATGCATCATTTAGTGACACCTGATAAAATTGTTGGAAAGTATAAACTGAGCACAGGTTCTTCAGTGAGCGGTCTGTTTCCCTGATATGTAGGATTTTGGGTTAAACACATAAGTTAATTAAAAGCGCGCACACACACAAAGCATATATATGTACACATATATACATACAATCATACACATATATTATATACAGTAATAGTAGATTGTACAATAGAGACTTTCTTCGCTAGTAAGTGGTACTAGAACCTGTTCATATTTGTTCATAATAGCTTGTAGGCCCCACTCACTTTTTGACTCCTTCTGTTGTGCTTCGTATAGAAACATATCATAGATGGTGTGCAATGAGAGAAACATGATGGGACGTGTGGTGCGGCAAAGGTAAACATGGATGTAACAGGAGTAGATATATGTGATATGAATAACAAACAGATGGGGTAAAGGATTCATGGATATATTAATATACAGAAGAGAGAAGCGATAGGGACATGGAGAAAGAATATATATATGTGTAAATATCTATCTATCTATCTATATAGATATATAGATATATAGATATATAGATATGTACAGACTTATGGATTGTATATGTAGGAGGCATCATGTGGCACATCGATACATAGATCCATGATCACTTCCTCGACATTGTACATGCAGTCAAATTCTTATAAGGAGAAACATGGGTATATATACCCCAACCAAGAGGACATATAAAGAGAATTTTGAGTAGCTAGGCAAACGAGGAGTTATGTAGCAGCCCTACACTACCATCGGTTGTTCAGGTCGTGCATTATTTGCGTTTTCTGGGCACGGCGGCCGCCAGCTATGGCCATAGCTATGGGCCACTAATGCGGACCCACAGAGAAATAGAGAGCGTGTGGCTGTGAAGTTTTCTCCATAAAAATGGGACACCGGATTTTCCATGTGCACGTACATCGTGATTCGTAACCTCTTCCTAGACAAGTTTAATTTGGAATGCATAATTTTTCTTACGGAATGAAGGGTTTTTCAAAGACCGGAGATTCTCATATTTGTCCTTCCACAAGAAAGACTTTTGGCTGATTGATTTCAAAGACTGGATATATATACATATATATCTCTATCTGTACTACAGTGACCTTAAAACCTTTCCCCCTTTTTCATACCAGCAGCGCAACAATAATTATAGTACCATACAACCCAACCTTTCCGCAAGCGTTTGTTTCACTCCAAAGCTCTACGACTTCTGCATATACACATTTTACAAAAAAGAGTATTATAAGGCATGCCTTCCTATTTATTATTTGGAGTTTTCGTTATCCATAGCCTCTACGTTTGCAGAAACAATTATGTTTGTACACCAACCATTACCATAATTGATTTAGGTTTGCGAAACTTTTGATAAAGCATCATGCTCTCTTCTTGTCTAATGTTTAAGTTTGTCTCACAAGGCTAGTCATTCGTTGCATTTTTATTTTTGTTACTTTGAAGTTTTTCCTAACCTCAATGATTTTGTTTGGATTGTTTCTTCATCACAATCAACAATGCCGGACAATTTCTTGTTTGGCGCACATGCACAATCAATTGGCTTTAAACATCAAGTCTAGATTATACTCATTTGGCTTCCATCTTCCAAATTTATTAGATCTGCCTTAGGGTTAATCATAGGAATGGGTCATAAATAATATTTAGCAAATTCGTTAAAAAGTGATAACACTAAACCAAATTGATTTTATTTATTAAGAAGAAGATATCACAATGAATTCAATAGAGTGCACATCGCAATTTTCCCAAATGATGGCGACATACGAGAACTGTTGGCACAAGAACATTATGTCAATCATCAAGCTAACTATCAATGCGAACAACCGAAATGATGGCAATACAACCAAGAAACTACCCCACTTTTATATACTAAGGAGAACCAATCCAAATGGCGCCAAGACTCAAATATCTTAATATTATGTCTCATTGACAAGTCAATGGAATGTGAGCTACACATCTAGACTTCAAAAAGGTTGGAATAGTAATTGTACAATTGAGGTGAAACTAAAGTGATATTTAACGATGGAAAGTGAGATTAATGTTATCAAACGTTAGTGGTTGAAGTGTTGCTTTATAGAGTGGAAGTGTAGGGTGGCATTGTGTCACTTAGTGCATACGATGAAATAGAGTCAATTATCTTACATTCTAAACATTGTTGGGAATATGTGTCTATAATACCATTGATTTGCTCAATGTAGTCAATAAAACACCATTTGGAAACTTTTCAATACAATAAATCTAAACGAGTTGGAAACATAAGTAGCAAGCATTCAAGTTAGTTGATTTGCGGTAGTACATATAGCAATCACATCTCAGATGTATAAAAATAAGGGGGCTGTCTTTAGTAACTTCGCAAAAAACTATCCAAGAAATTTGAGGCAGAACATAATTGAGATGGTTTTACATTTAAGTATATTATCTAGGGACTCAATTTCTAAAGAAGACCTTGAAGCCAACATGTCTCCACGATACAACCTTCAATTTGAGCCTTGTAAGTTGAGACTATTCCATGTGAGCCATGATAAACTACAGAGGAACAAATAGTAGATAATATATGAGCCATGTTCAAAAATATTTTGTAAACTTTTGTCTCAATACTTCTTTCTTCTCTTTACATGCAAACAGGCATTATTCTACATGCAACCCTGAGGACTCCTAACAAGAACGCAAGATTAAACACCTTCAGAGAAGGATTCCGTCCATTAGTAGCCCAACCAAAGAATGCGAGCGTTTGACTGTGAAATCTATACTTCACTTTGCCGTGTGAATCGCAACAGTTGGTCTTAGAACACTGTATGGGCCCTTCCCACCCAAACACAGTATTTTCCATTGTATATATCCCATCCTCCCCTTACCATACGCATAATCTGTTCCTACGACCATCCATCGGATCCCACCCTCAGTAATTTTTACTTTCCCATCCCTAGCTTCCGTTCAATTCGTCCACCATCATCTAATCCCCGGGACCTAATTAGTTACTCGTTTTATATATAGAATGCGCACTCTGCATGCTAGTACACACCCGCATCATATCCCGTGCATGACTGAACTCTAAGCTGACGCTCTTGTATTACACTTTTTTGACTCTACTCGGCAATGATTTCCATAGAATGGAGATTCTACCACATTTTTCTACTGCTGGAAGATTATGGGTGATTGTATAACCTCAGCTTCAGCGCAACGACGAGGCAACGCATGCAGATCCCAGAGACGGCAAGCTGCCTCAAACAGGGGCTGCTCCATGAAACAAATTAGGTTAATATCATGTGGCTTCATAGGCCGCATATCAGATATTAATTTCATAAGAACGTTAACACTCCTGATCTTAGCCAAAAGGCCGAGAAAGGTACAATTAGTATATTGCTTCTACTTCCACATTTATAGGCTTGGCGTAAGTAGGCTCCCGTATGTGGGATAAATAGATATAAATGTCTCTCTCAACTACTTTAAATCTTATAACCTTCCCGTCCTCTCACACACGAAACGTAGAGACTTGATCCTTATGCTAGTACGTAGGATTCAACGTCAATCGCACACATCATTGGTTTGTCTTTCATAACTCCTTATCTTTGTTGATGAATCACCACACATTTAGCAATGAATAATGATAATACCAAGATATAAAGTAGATGCACCATACATTACAAAATCATGGAGATATTTGCTCATGTTTGATCTGCTCGAGGATGTTGAGATGCATGTGTGAAACTTCCTTATTGACTTGTTTCAACCACACTACCATAGCATGTCATGCTTTATTTTCGTAAAAGGCATTATTAAACAATGCAATAAATATGTGTCCCTTACCGAAACCTACTGAAATGTACTAACCCTTCCATGCTACAACACATCATTAAATGACTTGTTGACAACCATCAAGTGTTTCTTGTTTATACCCATTCATTAAATCATACTCAAACTCACTGATACACTTATATGCATTTGTATACTTATACACATTCATAACTTCATACACCCACATTCATTTGATCATACACATGCATACATTCATTCATACAACCACACACATTTGTTCATACACACACAAGCACATACATGCATACACACATACATACATGTAACTATTTATTCATAGACATTCATACAACCTTCAATCATATGCAACATACACACTTATTGACATTTTTAGGTAAACATGGAGCCTTTTGTCTAAGGAGAATAATGGATTAGGAGTTCTTAACCATATCGACCACCTCGAGCAAAGGACAAGAGAAACAAAAAATACCATTAGTGTCCCATATCACTAAATATTACCATGTGTTACACCTTGGTTGTTGAAATAATGGATCCAATGAAGAGAGCTTAACCTCACTGGTAGAATCTCGTTCGTGTCTCCAAATTACATAATGACAGGGTTTGCAAGTCCCGTTTGTAAATGTCAATGTCTAAGGCTTTAAAATGTTTCTAGTAAAACTATGGTTTGTTGGAGCATCCACACCCTTTCTATTATTGTTAGAGTGATGATCTAATGTAAACATATGATAAGGATATAATATATATGAAATAAGAAAGGAGAGAGAGAAAGAAGGGTGTCGATCCACCCGACCACCCCCGAGCAAAGGGATCGAGACGGACCCGAGCCTCGATCGGCGTCCCATACCACCATCGTGGCGTCGAGTCGTACCTGGCGCTGGCACGCTCGCTACAAGAGTTGACCCACCACAACGTCAGAGTCTCGACGTAGTCAAAAGATGATGAAATGAGGGTAGCTAGGCCTCATATTTATAGCCAGACCTAAGGCCCCCAGGCAAGTTCACACTTGGCCTAATGGGTTGTCTCAATCCC
Source organism: Azolla caroliniana (assembly GCF_043228905.1). NCBI lineage: Eukaryota > Viridiplantae > Streptophyta > Polypodiopsida > Salviniales > Salviniaceae > Azolla > Azolla caroliniana. Next base: position 2,353,213 of record NW_028230452.1, on the reverse strand, counting down.
GATGATTTAAAGTAATCCTCCCGTTCTTTATACTCTCATTTAACCCGCACACTTTATCCACGTGTATAGAATACTACAGTAAATTCTCACCACGGGATATTATATGGTCATGCCCGTAACAATGATCTCACCCCATCATTGACACTATCACTTGCCTTGTTATGGGTGTTTCTCTAGACAATAAGATATCACACTCCACTTTGCCTTGCATTATGAGGGGTCCTTTCCCTAACATAATGTTTGGCCACAATTCTGTTAGCTCTTTAGATATATTCTATGATGTAAAAAGCACACCATTTTGAGGATCCACACTTTGGATTGACTATGAATATTGTTGCACTTATATGGATGATCTCTTCATTTGAGAAATGGCTCTTCATTTGTAGCCTAGGCAAATAGTCCAACATTAGATGCATCATTTGAGCCATGTGGCATATTACCAATCTCAAATTCCTAGAGAATTAACATCTAACACTAATTTCTTGGTTAGCATGGACTACATGTCCACCATGTACAATAATGGGATATGGTCAATGTGGAACAATAACTTTGTTTCCTAATAAGTGGTACTCGAACTTCCGAATAATTTGTAGAGGATTGGCATCCACCACACTGATTTGTTGATTATCATGGATTACACAACCATTTATAATAATGGGATGTAGTGAAGGTGGAATAGTGACATTATTTCCTAATAAGTGGTACTTGAACGTGTTCACATCGTAGATAATAATGTACGAGCCTCAATCGGTTGTTAATTAATTCCCTTGTGCTTTGGATAGCATCAAGCTAGAATCATATATTAGCAGTACCAAATTGCATTCATAGAGTTGCACAAGGATGATTATGATCCCCACATCAAATGCATCCTCAAAAACATGAAACTCTTTGTTCTACATTGGTTGTTGATCATTTGGTGCTTCTATCAATACAAACATTAGTTCTATATATTATTTTTATCCAACCTCCTTCCATGTGAATGGAGTCGTATGCAACGAAGTGATCGAATGTGCCCTCCAAGCATGATGTGCAAGTGAATTTGTCCAAAGAATCAAAACCATGCTTGGGCATTTGTTTGTGTTGTGATTTCAAGGATACCCTTAACCCTTCCTAGGTGTGTTGCAATATTTACTAAAGATTTGATACATGAGCCATTCAGTTGCAACAATGAAGGCACATTTTTTCGTATTGAAGCAAATTGCGCTTAAGGATATTTTTTTCTAACATTCGACTATGGGTGAAGTTAAAGGGACTCATACCTGCGAAACCACCGACGAAATAAATCATGGTGGCTAGATTTTGTAGAGGAACTGCTGGATGGTGCAATCAGAGAACATGATGCGATGGTTCTTTTCCTTTGGATATCCCAAAGTAGGAGAATGCACATTATAATTTGTGGTAGAGGGGGTTTTCTCTTGTGCCGCCCTTTTGAATACATGAAGATCAATCAATTGAGGTAGTAATTGTGAATCCTCTATTCTGAAACCATTCCTCCTCTCAATAGACAAGGGATCATAGATTATTGAACTTTCCTCAAATTCATTTAGTGAATTATTGAGTATAGAGAAACATAGTTATGGATATGATAGGTATGAGGTATTGGGTTGCACATGTCATATCCGTACACCCATGATCTAATTTGGACATACATGTTGTGTGTGGTGGATACGGGAAATTTCATACCATGAGATATTTTCAGGTGGCTATCCATAACCCCAGGTAGGAAGGAGTCGTTCACTATTGCTACACTACATTGGCCAATGGTTGCTCGAGTAGTGCATTATTAATATATTCTAGGCATAGGTGGCCCAGAAAATAGACATGACTAGAAATTCTTGTTCACTTCGCCCTGGCAACCGCAACCATGACATTCATCATATCTTTGTTCATCCTACATAACATGCTTTTGTCATCCATTCAAATGTCGTTTCTACACAATGTCCACACATTCATCCAATCACCATGATTAGTTGAATTTCAAATGTGGTTTCTACTGGATGATACATAGTGAGAAAGGCCAGAAAGGTAATTCTCACTATTTATCACTAAGTATATAAGATAATAAAATCAGGGTTCTTCGCGTGCCCGCCAAAACATTTTCTTTTGTGTCTTTCTTTGTGCTCTCTTGCTTTCTGTTCCGTTCACCATTTTCTGTGTAGATAAACAGTAGCTCATCCGCTTCTCATTGCTCATCCAACAGTGGTATCAAAACGAAGGGCTTCGTGAGAGACCTCATATGTGGTAGGAATCGTTCAAGTTTTCCTATGTTTGCCCCCTCTCTACTGTTTTTCAAGAACTCATCAAAGAGAGGTAATCTCCAAACTCTCTTGTTGTTGTAAGGTCTTGTTGTTCCACTATTTTTCGAGCCATGTTTGGGGGAAATGTACCTTTGAAAGGTATTTTTTCTTCTCTAAACCTAGAAACAGAGAGGACTCATTTGTTTCTAGTTTACAAAAGAGAGGACTTGCATTTATCAATGCTTGCTCACTTGATGTGAGATTGTGAAATTGGAAGTTGCGTCTTAGTTGCATTCCATTTAGCAATAGTGTCGCCTCTCATTTGAATGATTTTTGATGCACTATAGTCTCAATTACATGCTCAGAAAATGACTAGTGTATTTTTGTTATGCACTTTGCCTATGTCATGGGACACATTTTGCACCATTGTTAGCAATAGTGCACCAAATGGGAAATTACTCTATAATGACATATGTGGAGCACTATTGGGCAAAGAGATTCGTAGGAAATCCATGACTAATTCACCATTTTCTGTGCAGGAAAACAGCAGCTCGTTCGCTTCCCGTTGCTCATCCAACACTGTATTTGGCCATTCATTCATTCATCCAATCCATTGCATACTATAAGTTCAAAACTTGATTCACCCACATCTTGGAAATTGTCTCCATATTGTCAAGAGAAGAGGTCACTAGTATACCATTTCAATATTATTCCACCATTAGAAAGGTTCTCATTAAATATTTTGGATGAAATATTTTTATGATTGGAGGAGGGGGTGTGCCTATCTGATTTAAACGTCAGTGCAAGATCTCATCGTCTATACAATCATTTGATTCATGTGACTAGCTTAATTTTGAATCAGGTTTCTACTCAATTCAACCATGTTGTAGAAAGTGTCTACCTCGCATTTATAGGGAACGACGTGATGCATCTTGTAAAAAGTAGCGTGCGGAAGCAAGTATAAAGACAGAACAGAAGGGAGCACACTCAGGTTTAATGGAGAGCTTGAGCTTACACAGTATACACGAGAGAGACAGAGAGAATGAGAGAGAACTATATTCAACGATAATACTCGATCTGTACATAAGACGTGCTCAGTGAACACTTTTATATAAGTCCTAGAAGACTGACCGAAGTACTGACAGTACTTCAATGCTCATTGAGAGCTCCTACACTAACTCCCAAATATATTCCTCACGGAATATCTTTCCTAACGGCCTCCTGGTTTCCGCACTCGGCCTAACCGATCGGTCCCAACCGATCCGATCCGGCCGATGTTGAGCTTGTCTCTCAACACTCCCCCTCAGGCTCAACTCGAGGCTCTTCGGGATCCTCGGGCTCACAGCTCCGGTTCCTCCTGGCTTCACGCCTCGCTCGCGCTCCTCGACCTGTTCGACTCCGCGCGCTTCGACCCTTCCGGTCGGCTTGTCTGCTCATGTGGCCCTTATCAACTCTTCTGTTGTTGCGGTGTTGACGCTTCTCCTGCTGCCTTTTCTTCTGCTTGGGCCTCGGTTGATTCAGCGTATCTGAATCAAACATCCGAACCGACTCGGCTACCTCCGATCGGTTTTCGCTCTCGTCCGAGTTGGCTCTCTCCAACTCGTCTTCGGTCTTCTCGCCCTCGATGGCGTCATCTTCCCTATGCGTGGTTGGCTTCGGCTCTCTCCTTCGGCTGCTCCCCTTCTGTCCGCTTTCGGACTTTTCCGCGGGTCCGCCCTCGGCTTCTTCAGTCGATCCGAAGTCGAACTCGACAACCGAGTCAACCGACTCGGACTGCCTTGCTTGGTCGTTTGGGACTGTTCTGAGAATTGCCGCAACTTGACCAGACCAAGAGGCTTTGTGAAGATGTCGGCAGTCTGCCGATCCATCGGCACGTACTGAAGTTCGACTTCACCGGAAAGGACACGCTCACGGACGAAGTGGTAGTGCACCTCAATGTGCTTGGTCCGTGCATGGAAAACGGGGTTCTTCGCGAGCCGGATGTTGCTGAGGTTGTCGCAGTAGATCGTCGTTGGATCAGACACCTCCTCTTGCAGGTCCTTAAGTAGCCGCTTCAACCATATGGCTTCGCATGTCATGACAGCCGCTCCTCGGTACTCAGCTTCGGTGCTCGACAATGCAACTGTCGGCTGCTTCTTACTGCTCCACGCGATTGCGGCATCTCCCGAGGGAGAACGCGTATCCGGACGTGGATCGGCGATCGGCGGCGTTGCCAGCCCAATCAGCATCGGTGTAGCCGACTAACTGCGCGGCTGCACCGGTCCGATATAGCAGTCCCCGGTCCTTAGTGTCGTTGACATACCGAAGTATGCGTCGCGCACACTGAAGGTGCTCCTCGGTAGGTCGTGCCATGAACTGACTGATCACTCCGACCGGATAACTAAGGTCGGGTCAGGTGATGGTCAAGTATATGAGGCTTCTGACAATTTGTCCGAACCTCGTCGATTCGCATACCTTTCCCATATCCGGACGAAGCTTGACGGTTCTGTCCAAAGGAGTCGAGGCGGACTTACAGTCGGCCATCCCGAATTTGAAGAGCATACTCAGCACGTAATGACGTTGGCTGATCAATATGCCTTCGGGGGTACGGATCACTTCGATCCCGAGGAAGTAATGAAGGTCCCCCAGATCCTTCATGTCGAACGATGCAGCAAGCTGGAGCTTCACGCGGTCGATTTCAACTAGGTCGGCGCCGGTGATGACCAAGTCATCAACACATAGTAGAATACTAACCGGTCCGAGTCGACCTTTCCGGATGAACAGGGAAGAGTCCGATTTTGACGTGACGAAGCCCATCCGACGCAGTTGTTGCGTGATCTTCGCGTTCCAGGCACGTGGGGCTTGCTTCAGTCCGTAAAGGGACTTCTTCAGTCGGCATACTGCCGAGGAGTTCGTTCCGGAGGGAAATCCGGGGGGTTGTACCATGTACACTTGTTCCTCAAGGTCACCTTGCAGGAATGCATTCTTTACATCCATTTGATGTAGGTGCCACCCCTTGTCCGCAACTACTGCGAGCAAAACACGGACGATCGTCATTTTCGTGACCGACGCAAACGTCTCATCGTAGTCGATGCCGTGTTTCTGCGCGTAGCCCTTTGCCACTAGCTGAGCCTTGTATCGGTTGACCGAGCCATCGGTGTTGTACTTGACCTTGTACACCCACCTACACCCGATCGGTTTCACACCCTTCGGTGCGTCAACCAGGTCCCAAGTCTCGTTCTCTGCCAATGCGTGCATCTCTTCCTCCATCGCGGCACGCCAATTCGCGTCTTTAGCCGCTTCTGCGTAGCTCTCCGGCTCACGCACTTCCGCTACACGGGTCATGTACGCATAATGTGTAAGGAATAGACGCTTATATTCACCTTCACCGCTCGGCCACAACCGAGTAATCGCTGATCAATGAAGCAGAAAATAGGAACCACACGGAGAAAGAAACAAAAACACGAGCACACAGGGATTTAACGTGGAAAACCCTAGATGGGAAAAACCACGGGAGTACAAGACTCCAAACAGCACTATACAAGAGAAGTATACAGTGGCGAGCTCCAAGGCGACGACCTTGAGCTCGCTGTCCTCGCCACAGGTGGCGGAAATACACAGAGGCGTCGTCCTCTTTCTCTCTCGCGCTCTATCTCTCTCTCTCTCTCTCTCTCTCACGGCTGCTCTCTCTCTTCACTCCTCTTGAGTGGAAAAACAGAAAAATGAGAAGCAACATAAAAAACTGTTTGCCCTAAGTCATATTTATACATATATGACTTTAGGGCTATTTACAACTATAGCCTCAGAGGGGCCCTAAGCAGACATATTCACGGATATGTCCCTGCATCCGGATCTCTTCTTCGGGTACATTCGTCATCCGACTCCGAAGTCGGGGTCTTCATCATCCGGTTCCGAAACCGAAACCGGGCTTGTCGACTTTGGTCTCCGACATCCGACCATCCCATCTGAAGGGACCGAAATCCCAACAAACTCCCCCTTCACTTCGGCATGGGATGTCTCTCCAATCCGATCCTCTTCCGGCATGCTTCCAGCTTGTCGGGTGTGAGCACCTTGGTCAGCATATCCGACCCGTTCTCGTCCGTGTGGATCTTCGTCAGCACGAACTCATTGTCTTCTATCCTTTCCCGGATCCAGTGATATCTTCGCTGGATGTGCTTCGTCCGGGAGTGATAGGCCGCGTTCTTCGCAAGGTGGATTGCACTCTGACTGTCGCAGTAGAGTCGGTACTCCTCCTGCCGGATACCGAGCTCTCTAATGAAGTCCTTCATCCATATTACTTCCTTGCCGGCTTCAACAGCTGCCATGTACTCCGCCTCCGTGGTTGACAACGCAACCGTCTTCTGCAGCCTCGACTGCCATGAAACAGCTCCCCCTGCATACGTCATCACATACCCTGATGTGGACCGGCTGGTATCTGCATCAGCCGACATATCCGAATCGGTGAAGCCGTCGAGTTCGGGCTTACCGGAGCCGAATCGGAGGCACACGTTTGCCGTGCCCTTCAGGTATCGGAGTATCCACTTGGCCGCGTTCCAATGCTCTTTGCCGGGATTGCTCATGTACCGGCTCACCACTCCGACTGCATATCCTATGTCCGGTCTCGTACACACCATGGCGTACATCAAGCTCCCGACGGCTGAGGCATACGGCACTTTCATCATATCCTCCTTTCCAGCCTTTGTCTTGGGACTTTGCTTGCTGGACAGCTTGCAGTTTGCCGGGAGGGTCGATCCGACCGGCCTTGCTTCCGACATGTTAAACCGGTGAAGCACCTTCGTCACGTACTTCTCCTGTGACAGCCACAACAGCTTCTTCTTCCGGTCCCGGATGATGTGCATCCCTAGAATTTGTCTCGCCGAACCCAGGTCCTTCATTGAGAAGGTTCGGTGAAGAGCCTTCTTCAGCATCCGTATCTTGACCTGGTCCCGTCCGACGATCAACATGTCGTCCACATACAGGAGGAGTATTAGAAAGTCTCCTCCTTCGAACTTCTTCACAAACACGCAGTGGTCGGACTGCGTTTTGAGGTACCCTTCGTCGGTCATGAAAGAGTCGAACTTTCGGTACCATTGTCGGGGAGCCTGCTTCAGTCCGTAAAGGCTCTTCTTCAACCGACATACCAGGTGCTCCTTCCCTTTCTTCTCGAATCCTTCCGGTTGCTGCATGTAGATCTCTTCTTCGAGGTCACCATGAAGGAATGCCGTCTTCACGTCCATCTGTTCTACCTCGAGGTCCATGCTTGCCGCTATGCTCAGCACCGTCCGGATGGAGGTCATTTTTACTACCGGGGCAAATATTTCGTCGAAGTCGACGCCCTTCTTCTGCTGAAACCCCTTCACCACGATCCTGGCTTTGTATCTCGGGGGGTTTCCGGCATCTCCCGGTTTCAGCTTGAACACCCACTTGTTTCGAAGTGCCCGCTTTCCTTTCGGCAACTTCACTAGTTCATATGTGTGGTTCTCATGCAGGGAATCCATCTCGTCCTGCATGGCACTCAACCACCTGCGGCTTTGGGTGTCGTGCTTTGCTTCTTCAAAGCTCTCCGGCTCCCCCTCGTCGGTTAGCAGCACATGCTCTGGTTCCGGAAATCTCCGGGGGGCCCTTCTCTCTCTTAGAGGATATCTCCGTTCCGGAGCTTCGGTAACCGGTTCTTCCGATTCTTCTTCATCCGAATTCATTTCGGGATCGGGGCCGGTTCCGGTATCATTTTCATCTTCTTCGGCCGGTTCTGTTTCTTCACCGTCTTCGGCCGGATCCTCGAGTGTTAACCGGTCCCTTGCCGGTCGGGACTGCTCCTCGTAGAGTTGATCCTCACTGGTCGACTTGGAGCTCTTCATCTTCTTCTCCGACTCCCAGTCGGCGAGTGTCTTTTCCTCCATGAAGATGATATCTCGACTCCTGAATATCTTCTTGTCGACCGGGTCCCATACTCGGTAGCCGAACTCGTCGTCGCCGTAACCGAGGAATATGCATGGCCGGGTCTTTGGATCTAGCTTTCCTCTCGGTCCTTTGCCACATGCACGTATGCGAGACACCCGAACACCTTCAGATGCCGGTAGGATACTTCCCATACCGGTCCACACTCTCTGCGGCGTGTCTCCGTCCAAAGGTACTGAGGGTGATCTATTTATCACATACGTCGCCGTCGACATTGCCCAGCCCAAAATCCCTTGGGTAGTTTCGCATGCGCCAGCATACTCCGGACCCTCTCCATTACGGTCGGTTCATCCTCTCGGCCAGCCCGTTCAGTTCCGGGCGTCTTCGGCACAGTAAACTCGAGTCGGATTCCCTTCGAGCGACAGTACTCCTGGAACTGGCCCTCGTGTATTCCCCTCCCGTTATCCGCTCGTATCGCTTTCAGCTTCTTGCCGGATTCCCTTTCCAACCTCGCGTGGAGTTCTTTGAAGACGGACAATACTTGGTCCTTTGTCTTCAAGGGTGCCGTCCACAGTCTTCGGCTGTGGTCATCTATGAATGTTACGAAGTACTGGGCTCCGCCATGTGACTTCGTTTCTACCTGACACACGTCGGTGTGCACCAACTCCAATGGTGGCGCTACGTCTCGTCGGTGGCCCTTGAGTGGAAGGAGGTTCGGTTCTGCTTACAGGCCAGGCAATCGGTGCACTTCTCCAGGTGCACAGGCTTCACTGGAATGAGGTTGTCTTCTGCAAGCCTCTTCATCCCTTCTCGCTCATGTGGCACAGTCTCTTGTGCCACAGCTCACCGGCAGTGTCGGCTGCCACATTCAGCTCTTCCGGACATAACCGGGCATTAATCAGGTATAGTGTGTTGACCTCCGGGCCCGAGCCACTATCAGGCTCCCCTTGCTGAACTTCATTACGCCGTTCCGGATGCTACCCGTGTAGCCTTCATCGTCTAGCCTTCCGGCCGAAATCAGGTTCAATCGAACCTCCGGAACGTGTCGGACATCCTTCAGCAGCATTTTGCATCCGGTCGGGGTTGTCAACCACACGTCTCCGATGCCGGCAATCCGGCACGTACCTTCATTCCCCATCCGAACACAGCCATGCTCACCGGCTGTGTAGGATGAGAAGGTATCTTCTAGTACTCT